>NC_059147.1:15848108-16151138 GCF_020740605.2 Lemur catta | reverse complement strand
CCAAGTAGAATTCTTTTCTGCTCTAGTCTAAAAATTGCCTTCTGGCTCCTATTAACTCAATGCCCCAATCCATTCATGTTCTGGAGCTGAAGACATAATATAAATTCTGTTTCCTTCCTTCTTTCCCACCTCTTCCCTCTCCTTTAAGCATATGCACTTGATGCCTATTCTTACTCATTAAAGAAATGTGTAAGACGTAACTTCTGCCTTCTAGGATGAGATACAGTAACAGGCACAGAGACAAGACTGTTCTGTCCTCACGCACTCAGCACTCCTCATTTCCCTGTATTTGAAACTTTAAAACCTTTCTTTCTCTGACCACTTCAATAATCTTTTAGGATATTTTTCAGTGGACTGTGACCCACCTATCACCACTTCTCTTCCCTGGTTTAATTGTGACATGCTAACAAGAAAAAAAAAAAGGGAAGACTTTAGTGGACTTGACCCACCGTTTTGGCTTCCCAGCATCTGAACCTCCTTCCTATGCCTGGGGAATGCCCCACCTTGAGCCCCAGAGGTAGACAGAACCCACATCCCACTCCAGAACTGATGACACACATTGGTTGCTTTGCCGGCCTCCCTCCTTGTTAGGACGCAGGCTCATGGTTCAAGCTCTGCTGCAGATTCACAGCCAACCTCAGTGCCAAGATTTTAGTGGCAATGGGGCAACAGAGCAGCAATGGTACCTGGTGTTTGGTGGTGGTGGTGGCATTGGCACAAACAAAAAGGTCCTCTATTAGCAGAAATGGTGAGAGCAGTGTCCTTACCAGACAGCTGTGATTTCAGCTGGGGTCCCGGCCATTTCTCAACTTCAAGGAGCACAGGTGCAGACTTCCCAGTGATTCTGCGAGCTACCCAGCACCTTTTCAAATGATTCCTTTCCTTAATATGTTAAATCAGCCAGTTTCAAGTAAGAACCTCGACTGATAAAAAAAAAAAAAAATAATACAAAAGCATGCACTTATGTCATGGGAAGACCGAATGATTTCATAGCTGCAGGACTGATTTTTTGGTAGCAGCAGGAAGATAGAAAAGCAGGGGGAGCCTAGTTATCACGGGCTATTATGGGCATGTTGGATTCAAAACAACCTGCTTCTTGGGAGTCAGTTCCATATTTGTGTTGGAAACCTTGATTTCATTTGACCAAACACCACCATGCATCGAGTTATTACTATTATTTTGACTTGAATTGCTTTTTACTGATTTAGAGATGTAACAGGTGAGCATGTTTTGCTTTTTAGAGTTATTTGTAAGAGCTATAAGCATAAAGATATTACAATTGGCTTGCATTCATTCATATATGCAGCATGATGATAATAACAATTTAAGTCAACGTGCCACGGCAAGTGTCGTCCCTCCCCAACCCATCTCCCCTTTACTCACCTCTGCACTCCTCCAGCTACTCGCTGGGCATAGCTGCTACTCTCCACCTGAGAGCTTTTGCCTGGTTGGCCTGACAGCAGAGCAACCCCGAAGCTCTGGAAAGTTAATGCTCCTGAAAGCAGCCCTTAACACATGACAGAAGGGATATTACAGGTGCATAAATATCCCAGCTTCATCAGTGGCCATTCAGTATAACTCAAAAACATGTTCTACACTGTCTTCTGGAATTTCCCAGTGAGGATAAGCCTCAGGTGCCCACTGCTGGAAAAGGTACCCTTTTCCTGTTTCTTTTCATTCCCCTAACTTCCCTACTCCACTACTAGTGCTCTCTGCAATCCTCTCCCAAATAAACTGTTTGGCTTCGAATTCTAGTTGCAGGGTCTGCTTTCAGGGAAACCTAAACTAAGACACCTGAACATCAGGCAACACTGCACCTTCACCAGTAAAGTGAATCTTGACATACTGCATTTCAGGTGTGGTAGGGATTGGCCGGGATTGCCGACATTTGCTCATTCACCTCCCATACAAGGAGATTGATTTCCCAACTTAATAAACTAAGGGGACAGGAAGCTGTTGGAAGAGAAGTTGCTACCCAGAGAAGGGGTAGGGTGGCATATTTGGTGCAGTTCCTCTGGGCCCCAGATCCCCTATCAGGAGCACAGGTGCAGATGGCACTGTCTGGCCAGGGTAGGGTTTCGCTTTGCTGCACCTCTTGTGTCCTCAAGCTCGTGTCACCATTCCAGGAGAACTTTCCCTAACAATCTAAAGGCTGCTATTAAAGCAAATGTTGCAAACACCTGGCTCCCCTCGTTCCTGAGTGAAACTCAGCAGCAGCATCACAGGGAGGGGAGGACAGAGTCAGCATCCAGAAATCCCTAAACAACATCTCCTTCTCTACCTCTCTGAAATCACAGAAATCCCTCTCTCCCTAGAAGTGTATCCCAGTTTGAGAAACCCTGCAGCATGTTGAGGAAAGAAGCAATGACATCATGCAAGGGCAGTACAATGCACTAAATGGTCGTATCCCTTCCCCACCTAAATTCAAATGTTGAAATCCTCAACCCTAAGGTGATGGTATTAGCCAAGGCCCAGAGTGGGGCCTTTGGGAGATGATTGGGTCATGAGAGATTAATGTTCTTATAAGAGAGATCCAAGAGAGACCTCTTACCTCTCCATCATATGAGGACACAGCCAGAAGGCACCACTCTATGAACCAGGAAACAGACCCTTACTAGACATCAAAACTTACAGCACCTTGACCTTGGACTTCCAGCCTCCACAACTGTGAGAAATAAATTTTTGTTATTTATAAGTCACTCAGTTTATGGTATTTTGCTACAGCAGCTGGATGGACTAAGACAGCAGCCTGAGTGATGCACAGCGGCTGGAGAAGGGCGTTAGCAGTAATGTGCTGGGCGTATGTATCGGAGACTTCAAGCTTTGGTACTTGGATGCACAGGTGCTTTTTGTGCCTCCATCATGGCTTATCCTGGTCAAGGCATCACCCCCTCCGCTACACACCTCATCCTGCTGCCTGCCTCACTGTGGTCACCATTGAATTAAATCCTTAAGATAAAAACCCAACTTTGCCCATGATAACCAACTAGATAAACAGCCACATGCAATGCCAAAACTCAAAATTAATATCTGAGAGGCTGTCTTTATTCCGAAAGGCAGGAGTATATTAAATTAAAGTGTGTCCTTTGATTTTTCCCTCCACAAAATATGAACGGTCTCTAAAACAAAATTGCCCAGAATGATTTAGTAGCCTTCTAACATCAGCTTCAAATTTATTCATGTGTCTGCAGTGAGACGTGCATGAAACAGGCTTCTGAACTCATCAAAAGGACAAACAGTATTCCAGGTTGGGAACATTCCCCTGGTGTGTGTTGTCACATCAATAGCTATCATTTCCGATCAATGTTGTTTCTGCAGAGAGAGCCCTTTGCCAGGCCACTGCCAACATAGAGGACTAATGCGACCTCAGCCCCTGGGCTGGAAAGTCCCCTGAGCATCAATTAGTTCAAGGACCTTATTTCACCAACCAGAACAAGGACATCTCCAAAGTCACACATGCAGCGAGTCAAAACCACAGGCCCCCTCTCTCCCAGGATTTAAGTCTCCATGGCTTGCAGTATGATTTTTCAACTTTGGCAATATTGACATTTGAGGCTGGATAATTCCTTGTTGTGGGGCCTGTCCTGTGCACTGTAGGGTGTTTAGCAGCATCCCCTGGCCTCTACTCATGAGATGCTTGTAGCACCAGTTGGGACAACCAAAAAATGTTCCCAAGGGGCAAAACCACCCCTGATTGAGAGAAGTACTAACTTAAAGCAAAGATTGCAAATCGAAGTCAGATGGGCTAAATTTGGCTCACAGACATGTTTTATGCATTTTATGTAATATTTTTCAGGATTTTATAAAATTGGTATATTTCACATAAAAAAAAATCCAGACTTTTGGGGTTCTTGTGAACATTTGGAAGACCTGGTATTTTCACACAGCAGTGATGGACGAAGTGGAGTTGATGCCACCCCCTTTAGAAAGCCATCTGGACTCCTGTATGCCACAGCCCTCAGCATTCTCTACTGTGCCCCACACTGGGCCCACTTCAATTGTTTCATGATCTTCTTGGGCCCGAATTTAGATGTCTTCTCAAAACTTTTTGCGGGTTTCTTTTCTCTTAAGTAAGTCTCTTGATTCCTTGAGGGCAGGGTCATAGCATTTTCTTTTTTTGTTCCTTAGTGCCTAACCCTGAGCAGACAGTCAGAAATACTTATCCACTGATTTATCTATAGGAGCTTTTCCCAAAAGATATCCTGCCGAATGCTGGTCTTATGACCTTCAAGGGAAAAGGGCTAGAAGCCAGGTAAGTTTGGATGAAGCTGTATTCTGTATCCGCTTTTGAAGATTTGAAAATTGTGTTAACACAAGGCTGTAAATCTGCATTAAAGAAAGGTGTTTGACTGCACTTTGTCAGAGTGGCCCAGGCTAATTGGATCACAGAGCCCCCTTTTACTCTAGTATCAATCAACATTCTAAGAAACCACTGTTCCATTGAATAGACTTTAGAAAAGGCTGGACTCGAACTCGAAACTTTTCAAATTAAACACCGTTGTTGAAATATTAAGCAATATGATGAAGGAAGTTGCAAAGTACTAACATGTAAAGAGGGGTTCCCCCCCAAGCATAGACATTTATTTGGATTACCTCTTTGAAATCCCCCCACAAATTTGTGAAGACAGTGTGATCAATAACTACATCTTACAGATTGGAAAGTGAAACAACAGAAAAATTAAGGAACTTGCCCATGGTTACATGGCTAGGAAGAGGTCAAACCAGGAACGCAGCCTATCTGACCCCAAGGCTTGTGTGCTTAGCCTCTATTTACATTGCCCTGCCTCCCTGGGACATTGCAACATGTTGTTTACGTGTCTGTCTCCCCACTCCAGACACGTGCCAGGCCTCATTCATGAAGGAAGCAGAAAGGGAATTATTGTTCATTGATCAACTATTATGCATGGGAAATAATATTTGGAAGTGTTTGGCATAAGTGGAAAAACTGGGATCTGAACAAGTCCTGGAAACAAGGTAAGTGTTCCTTCCACTTTTTTTAGTGCATAGTAACAATGCAGGAATTGGATGAGTGGATGGATGGATGGACGGATGGATAGATGGATGGATGGATGGATGGATGGATGACTGGATGATGGATGGATGGAAAGACAATACTTCTTGCCCACTTACTTTGTGTAAAACACCCTAACAGACTCTGTGAAGAGAAGGGGCAAACTAAAAGGAATAGGGCAGGATTCCTGCCCCTGAAGAATATTTTCCTATATCCTGGGATTTAAGCCTTCTAACCTGAGAACAGGAAAGGCAAAATGTGCCCTTGTCATATTGAGCATTTTCAACTACATGAAGGTCTTATAGCTTCACGAAGTTATTGCTCTGAGAAAGCCCCAACCAATTGGATGTGGGCCAATGTGACAACAAAGGAAACAAAACTCTCAGGGAAATCAGCCCTTAGCCCAAACCAGAGACATCAGGGAAATAAGAGACTGAGCTAGCTGGAGGGCTAATTCATCCCAATTTATAATATGATGTTCTCAGTTTGTAAGGGGGAAAAAAGTGCAGGGGAGGAATTCTCCCCCTTTCTTGTTTCTCTTAGACTCTATGTGAGAAGTAAATGCTTTGTTTCCTTCTGAACCTGAATTTTACATCCGTATCCCATTACCATTACTCACAATGATCTATATCAAAGTACTTTGGGGAAAACAGCTCTCCGCAGCATTTGGAAGAAGCAGACAGCATCATTGCATGGTGATTCATACAAGAAATCATGCAGCATCACACTAAGGGAAAAACCCTAGGTAGTATTCAGGGGAAAAGGGCAAAAGGAATCATTCAGAAATTATCCTTTAGAATGAATGAGGTTTCAAAAACATAAACTACTTGATTTAAATTCTTTAGTCAGTCCTTCATGGTATATTCCCCTCCTGACTTGGCCAACCATGTTTACCAAATGATACAAAACAATCAATAAGCATCTCTCTGCGGATTATAGCTACTTATGGAAAAAAGAGTAAGAGCAGGTGAAATGTTTCTAATTCTATTCATACGTGGTCAGTTTAACAAAGAGCTAATGATGTTCAGGGGCTTAGGAGTAGCACCTTTTGGTTAGGGTTTTCCTGTTAACTTGCGTTATAAAATTGCGGTTGAATTCCTACAGAGAAAATCCAATAGGGTGGAAACCTATGTTAGGAGTTGTTGAGAGGCAGCGTTGAGTCCCAGAGACTGGGGTCTTTGGATAGTGCCATGCTGTAGGGAGGAACAGGGACTCGCCTTCATTCTTCACAGTCTATCATTAATTTGTTTAAAGCCCTGAAGTGGCATCTTAAGTGGAAGATACTGCTATACCTCTTAATGTTATCTCTCCCCTTCCCCATCAGTTATAGAACCCTCACTTTTACCTGGGACATTGCCGCTTAGCTAAGAAAGACTACATCTCCCAGCCTCCTTTGCAGTGGGTGTGGGCATGTGACTAGGCTCTGGCCAATAAGAGGTAAGTAGCTGGATTATGGGGGATTCCCAAAGAGACCTTAAGACAAAGACTTAAGTCTTTTTTCCCTGACATCCTGCTAGCTAGAACATGGACATGATGGCTGTATCTTGAACCATGGGAATGAAGACCAATCCTTCATGAACTGAAGTATGGAGCTGGAAGGATCATTCATCCTTGATGATTTTTGTGGTGCCTCCAATACCACACTGATGTATTCTATCTTCTTTAAGCCACTTTTTATTTTATTTTATTATTATTATTTTTTCTTATTTGTAACTGATTCTAATATTTTACCAGCAGTTTCATAGTGAAGTCTTTCCTGACCCTCCAGACAGCAACTTGTATTTCTCCCTCACAGCACTTATTGAACTGATAAGTGATTAATTACTTCTGTGTTTTTTGGTTTAATATCTGTAGCAGAGATGGTCAGTGTCCCACCTACACCCTCTTGGAGCTCACCATGGCCATGCACAATGACCCAGTAGATTCTTCCAACTGTAAACACTTGCAACTCTTTCAGGACAGCTTTGTCAGCTGCCAGTTCCCAAACAGCCCCTGTGCAGGGCATGCCGGAAGTAGTTGATGTTTGGTGCCCCCTAGAAACACTCTTCAAACAAGGATTGACAGGAGGTGGTGGATACTCCATTTACCTTGTCCCTTAAAGTGTGTTCTACACTGTCTCCTAGAGTTCCCCAGTAGGATTTAACCAGAGTTATGGCAGTGATAACCTGCCATGCAATGCACCTTGTAGTAACTTCTTTCCCTTCCCTGTCTCACTTCCACAGACCCCTTCCAGCACCTCCTGGGATCACCCCTCCAATAAACCATTTGCACTCAAATCTTCAAATTAAGCAAGGTTTGCTTCTGGCCAACCTAACCTAAATCAATATATGCCTCCTTGACTAGGCTGCCAGCTCCGTGAGGACTGAGAATATTTTTGTCTTATTCACCATTTTATCTCCAATACTTGGCAATAGCACTAGGTCAGTGCTCAAAAGGTGATGGATAAATACCAGTTCACTTTTTTCCCCCTCTGACACAACTAGAATTTACTGCATATGATTGGTCCTACAAGGTCTAAATAGGAAGTTTATCCTACCATCTCCAGGATGGCCTGCAGACCTCTCCAGTACTTCTCTGAACAACATTATTATGTTGCTTTCAAGGCAATTATGTTTAATCATCTTTTAAATGGCATCAACACAAACTATAAGAAATTATGGCACACATTATTAAGTAAAAGCCCCTGGATTTTGCTAAGATCTTTCATTAGCCAGAATCTTCTACCTCTTCCCATTATTGGCCTCTAAATTTGCCTCCTTCCTCTTGACCTATTCTATGGCATTTTTATGAGTGAAAGATAGAGCAACACATAAAACAAGAGACATTATAGCATAGTGGTTAAGAACTCACATTTCAGAGTCAAATGTCTCCAACTTCCAAATCCCAACTCCACCACTTACCAAGTAGGCAATCTTAGGAAAGTTTCTCAGACTATATTATAATAAATTTTCTTCTCTGTAAAGTAGGGGTAATAGTACCTATGGCAAAGGATTATTTTGAAGATTAATTATTAATAATATATGTATAATGATTCTAATTGTATTGAAGATGATAGAATGAATATTACTAAAGGATATAGTTGAAGACATTGACTGTCTGCTTCAAGTAATATATTGATACTTCTCTAGAAAGTTACCGAACCATTTCAGACTATTTAGAAAACCATTCCTAAAAATCATACTAAGATTGTTTTCCATATCTTCTCACTCAAAGACATCATCTTTATTGTGTGAACCTCCCTTCAGATGGCCAATACCTTGAGGGGTTTCTGTATTTATGTGGCTGTCTGCACTCTCCTCTCCCTTCCCCCTTACACACACACACACACACACACACACACACACACTTTCCCAGGCCATTTACAAGTTAACAGACCTGAGCTTCAATACTATGTTTTACCATTGGTGGCTGCTGTTTGATGTTATTCTGCAATGTAAGAAATTTCACAACTGAGGCTGTGAGTGAATGCCCAAGAAATCAATTTTATAAATTAAAAATTGATTTATTGTGTTTATTTGGAAGTACGCCATGCAGCATGGCTCTTGCCACATTCCATCAGAGATGAGCAGAGTTGAGAATACTTAACAATACTGGTATATAGGACTCAGAGGAGGGTGTTCCTCCCCAAGCAGCACAGACGGGGGTGTGTTCCCTTTGGGTTGCTGTGATAATCAGCTGCCTACCAATTATAATCTGGGGTTTGTAAACAGCCAGAAGATTTCCTTGGAGGGAGTAATTATATTCCCTTTAACACACTATAAGACAAACACTTTCTCTTAAATGTGCCATGTGCTGACTACAAAGTAGATTCACTTTCCTAATGCCAAAGGAAAACACTCAGAACCGAGGCAAGGGAACTTGGTGGGACAGAGATATGTGGAGGCCAAGAAAAGAGCACAGAACATCCAAAAATGCCATGGAGTGTTATCAATCAAGGGCAGAACTGGTTTGAACCATCCAAATAAACATGCATGGTGAGACGTTAACAGCATGGATTTAGTGTCAGTCTCATCACAACCAGCGTATTCAGTATATTCCTTTGAGCACGGTAATTGCACCATGTTAAGACTCAATTTCCTTTTCTGAGAAAGTGGGAATAGTAATTCTTATTTCATAAGCTTATCCTGAGGGTCAAATTATAAAATATTCCTGAAGAGTCAAGAACAGTAGACACCCCCAAAACAATAACATATGTTGCAGATGTTATCAGTGCCAAAGTTACATCCCCTTGGAATTCCCTGTTCTCCTATGGAGAACATCCAAAGTTCTCTGCCTGGGAATTCTTTCAGCCCAGAGACATGGGACAGGATGGAAACGCCAGGGAAATAACATATCCAGTAACAGCTCTTGGACCATCAGGTATAGAATTGAGTGAATAAATACCTATGTCCTCACTCTTTGGGTAGGAAAAATCTGAGGCTTGTTCCACGCTGTCTCCCGAGGATCCCCTGTGGGTTTTGAGCCCCATTTGTCCCGTGTGCTAACCTGCTTACGAATGCACTCCGTATTGGCTACTATCAATTCTCTGTCTTACTTCCCTGCTTCTCAACTGGAGATTCCTGAGATTACCTCCAAAATAAACCACTGGCACTCGGATTCTTGTTTCAGGATAGAATCCAGCCTAAACACTATATTTTGCAATGTAAACAGGATTAACAATTTGGGTACTTGGGTTTGCAATAAAATGCTCAACTCACTAACCAAGCCCTGTCTATTCAGCCTTCTTTCAACTCCCTCCCTTCCATTCCACAGCCATTGCCTCAGCTGGGGACCTTCTCATTTGTTTTGTTTTTTGCTTGCATTATAATCTCTAGCTGATCTCCATGCTTCTAGTAACTCTATCATCTAATCCATCACCCACTTACTACCAAAGCTATCATTGTAAAGTGCTGTTCTGGTAATGCTCTTCCTTTCTGTTTGTTTTCTAAGCCTTTAGTGGTGCCCATTGCCTCCATGATTACGTCTTAAATTTTATAGCAGGGCATAAGACCTTTCAGCCTCATGTCTGGTGATGGCTAAACACAGCCAATGCCCTGCCTACATAGAACAAACCAGCATCTTCTCAAACGCCCTTCTACCTGTCACCTTTCTATGTGTTTGAATGTGCTTGTGACCTTTTCTACCTGAAGAACCTGGCTCATGCTTCAAGACCTAGCTCAAATGTTCCCTCCTCTATGAGGACTTCCCCAACTCTCTGTACAAGTTAACAGTGCCTTCCTCTGGGCTCCCACAATAGCATCCACATGCGCTGACTCATTCATTCATTCAACAAACCGTTTCTGTGCATATTCTACTATGTACCAATAATGGGCTAAGCTCTGGAGAAACCATGCTGGATAAAAGCAGAAACAGCTTCTGCCCACATGCAGTTCACAGTTGGATGAAGGATGTAGACATTATCAGGTAATCATATAAAAGTTAGTTACAAAGTGATGTGAGAGTTTACAGTAAAATATATAGGCCCAGCCTACGGGTTGGAATGCCTTCCACAAGGAATGGGCACTTGCGGTGTGAGTGAAGTAGGAGTTAACATTAGATGAAGGAGGTGGAACATACATCCCAGGCCAAGGGGACAGCAGGTGCAGAGCCCTGTAGTAGGAGGGGACACAATGCTCTTTTTGAGAAATAGAAAACCAGGGCATTTAAAGCAGAGAGGCACAGAAAGAATGGGGAGAGAATAAGCATTTATATAATTCATGATGCCATGTCCATTTGTTGACTATGTCCTTCCTGCCTCATACTCTTAGGTTGAGCTCCTCTAACATACGGACCACCCATACTGAAATCACATCCACTCCAGCACTTTGCACGATGCAGAAAACAATACTAATGTATCCAATTTATGGATGAGACTGTTGAAGCTCTGGAAGGTTGAATGAGTCGCCGAAGATCCCAAGGCTGGCAGTGGCATAGCAACTAGAATATATCCCTACCATTCCTCAACTACATCTCTTTCCTTGAACTGCCACAAGGCAAACCACTACCCGCCCCCCCCCGCCTTTTTTTCAGGAAACCCAAGTTTTTCTATGAGCTCTTTTTTCCAAAGGGCTATTTTCCAAAGCAAAAAAACAAAGCAAAAAGCCAGTTATTACTGTGTGTGTGTGTCCGGGAGCGGGTATGCATTGGTCTTCTGGGGGGTTGGAACAAGAACAGGACCCTTTTCTGGTACAGGTGTCTTTCCTGGAGGTTCTTTAATGGCCCAAGATGGTGCAGGAGGTGAGCATTAGCCATCATAAGAAAGCCCCCGGTGGTGCCCGGGAAGGAGCATCCTGGCTGACCCTGGACGTCCGGAGCGAAAAGACCCTGGATCGGACGCTTCAGGGCAGTGAGTGGGACCTCTGGCTTCCCGCTTCCCGACTCTCTCCGACCTTCCACCCAGAACCAGCGGGTTGGGAAACAGCCCAATTTCCCGGCTATCCCGCCCGCCCCCGCAGATCCGTGGGAGAGGAGGCAACCTTGTCGCGGGAAGGCATCCTCCAGGCCCAGACATTCATCTCTGTCCATTTCAAGGCGCCCCAGCCTGCGCCGTATATAACCAAGTACTGCGCCCTCGGCGGATGACACGGTGGCCTTTCTAGGGGTGTTTAATTTATTCACAGGTCTTGGGCAAATCCGAGTTTTAGGGCTGCGATCAAGAGCCTAATGTGACAATGCTTCAGGGACCGGAGTGAGGCTTCGTTTGAGCCAGGACGGGAGGTGGGGGGCGCAGGTGGGGCGGACGACGGCCCCGCTCTTGCGAGGATTACGGCGGAGGCCGTGGACCGCGGCGCAGCGGCTCGCAGAGGCTGCAGCCATTGCACAGCGGAGCATCCCACATTCAACAGGAGGAACCCGCCGGAGACGAGCCCCGAGCCCCCCGAGCCTCAGTCCCCGCAGCCCGTGCGCTCCGCGCCCCAGCGCGCCATGGCCAAGGAAGGCGTGGAGAAGGCGGAGGAGACGGAGCAAATGATCGAGAAGGAGGCGACCAAGGAGCCGGCGGAGGGCGGCGGCGGCGACGGCTCGCACCGCCTCGGGGACGCCCAGGAGATGCGCGCCGTGGTGCTGGCCGGCTTCGGGGGGATCAACAAGCTGCGGCTCAGCAGGAAGGCCATGCCCGAGCCGCAGGACGGCGAGCTCAAGATCCGCGTCAAAGCCTGGTCCAGTATCCGCGCCTTTCTCGCTTTCTCTCTCTTTGCGCGCTCGGCGCTGCGGGAGTGGGTGGGAGAGCCTTGGCGGGGTCGCTGCCCGGGGGACAGCCTTGGGGGGCTCCCTCTCCGCGCCTCAGCCGGGTCTCAGAGCCGGCCAGAGCTGGGGAGCTTGCGGAGAGGTGGCACTCACTGTCCCCGAGCCAGATCTAGGGGTGACCACGGGAGCATGTGAGCTCTTGGGGACGGGGAGGAAGGTGGCGCCCAGATTGCGCTGCCGGAGTTCTCCTTCGGGTAGGACAGCGCAGCCACCAGCACAGCGGGGTTGATGGTTAGCAAGATTAAAATATAATAACCGCAGGCTTACAGTGTGCCAGCCGCCGTTTTTAAAGTTTTACGTGTGCGATCTTATTTAATACTTCCTGGGACCTAATGAGTTAGTAGCATCGTCATCCCGTTACAGGTGAGAAAACCGCTGCTCAGAGGGAATGAGAGATTTGCCCAAGATCACTCAGCTGCCACTGAGAGCCTTGGCCCAGCATTGGCTACTCGATCTTTTTAACCTCTATGCTGTTGTCCTGATGGGGCTGGGACAGAGTGCACCGCTGGGTCCCGCCTCCCGCACGCTTCCCTCCCTGTGGTCTGGTATGGGGACGGGAACTGGGAGGCAAGAAGGTTAGGTACCGAGCCTCCAGGCTTGGTGAGGGGGAGGCCAGGGCTGCAGCCCAGCGCTCTCTCTCCCCCACTAGCATCCTCTGTGTTTTTCCCAGAGGGGAAAAAAACCCTGATCCATCACCTTCCAACTCCTGCTCCCGTCTCAGAAAGAGCTCTGCTCTCTAACGTGCCCTCCGTTCCCCATTTCTCCTGGGGGAACCTCTCCAGACCCACGCCCAGCTGGGATTCTCCCAGGAGATTTTAAGTCTCCCTGTGTGCGGGCACTATGTGATCATTTCCCTGAAAGTTCTGGGGGGGGGGGCTGACCCAGGAGGGGGTCCCTGAACCTGACAGTGCGCCTGCCAGTGAAACTTGTAAGGGGAACTTGCTGCTCTCGTGGTGAGAAGATCCCGTCTCCTCCCATCTCTGCGTTTCAAAGCCCCCAACACACACACTGCTCCCTAAAGCAGCCGCCAGCTCAGGGGTTCCCAGGTTAGATCGGAAACTCGGAGTCTGGACCAAATCTAGAGACAGGAAAAATGCAAAGGAAAGTCCCCTCCCCTTGGCCAGGCTGAGAGCACGCAGGCTTCATTTGCCAGATTAGAAGGCAGCTGGTGGGAGAAGTGGGCACCGATCTCGCTGGCTCCTAGTATATGCAGCTGGTCATGTCTGGGCCTCTGTGGAGGATTTGGGGTAAGAGGCTTTTGCAAACTGGGGGATCCCGTACAATTGTTTTCGTTAACTCTTACTTCACCCAGCTGATTGATCCCAGAATGCAGAGCTTGTATCTGCTCTTTCACTGATAAATCCACATGCCTAGCAAAGTGCTTGGCACACCGTGTCCTAAATAAGTTATTGTCTAATGAATGGATTGAGGAAAGAGCTTGGAGGGGGCTTGTGGAGTCATTTTTTTTATTCACTTGCTGGTGGAAGAGCTTCTGGTTAGTACCATTAAAGCTATGGTATTTATAACTCTCCTTCCTGAATCGTGTCACCAAAAAACAATATATGTATATACACATATATATGTGTATATATGTACATATATGCAATTTTATATGTGTATGTAATATATGACCCTCCCTCCAAATTGAAGATTGGATTCTAGGACTCGATATCAGAGTATACGAGGGCTGTCCAGAAAGTATCCAGCCATGTACTATGAAAATTACATATGACAATGGCTGGATACTTTCCTCACAGCCCTCCCATATTTGGAGAGTGAAAAATAATGAAGCTATATTTTAAAAGAAAGAGCATCATCTGCAGTACACATGTCTGTGTTCCCTAACCTTATGCTAACTGCATAATTGCTGAAAGGAACTGTTACATTTTGAAATAATAAATGTCAAGATGAAGGCCAGGAGATTGATTTTTCAAAGCCAGACACACAAGCCTGTTCTGAGCTGTACACACACACACACACACACACACACACACACACACACAGGAATCACTACAGATCCCCTACCCCAGTTGTTCAGAAAGCCAACCAGGCACAGGGGTGCATTTGGAATACAGCGTTGCAAAGGGCCCAGATTGATTTTTCTTTCACCAAGCTGGAAGCACAGTTAATCGGTTTTGCAAGGGAGGGTTGGAATAAGCTTGTAAAGATGGCCCGCTGGGCCCTTCCTTCTCCACTGGGCTGGGATTGGCTGGCCAAAGATGCCCATTGATTGAAAGTTTTAGCCTTGGGATCCAGGATGACTCATTCTGTATTTTTATGAATCAGCAAATAGCTGCCTGGATGAAGGTCCCCCTTTTATCTGCTTTTATAAGTAGAAACCTTTTATCGTCAAATAGGGTATGTTTTTTGCTTGGGAAGAAAGCATAGTCCATGTGAACTGGTATTAGTCAGAGCTGAAATGAGAGTTCCAGCTGGTTACTCTATAAATTTTATGGAAGTAGAAGAGGCAGGAAGAAATACATATTGTATCTCATTTACCCTCTCTCATTTATGGATTGATGGGACAGATATTTTTCCTATATTACAGAAGAGCACACTTGTGGCTTGGAAAAATTGAATCATTTGCCAAAAACATCACACAATAGTAGAGTTAAGATTTGAATCTGCCTCTCCTTCGAGCTTTGCTGTTTTTATTTTATTCTATTTTGTTTCCCCTGGTGGAAAAACCATAAGAAATGTGATTCTCGTCTCTGAACCTTTGGCATGTACTCTTGATTTCTTTCCTTTCTTCAATGTATATGGTTCCTTTGATCTTTTTATGTCTGGCTTAAGAGAACATTCTCTAGCTATTCCCAAAGTAATATGACTTTTCCCAGAAAGTGGAGATATTTTGGTCAAACACAGCTCAAAAAGAACTATTTGCATGGGATTGGGGGTTGTAGAGTCTTCTGTCTAAATTGTTTTAAAAACATTAGCTTTGATGGCAGACCTATGTCTACAACTATTCATCGAATAATTTATGCAGCAAGAGGTTTAAGTGGCCAAGTGGAAAAAGCATGTGGCCTTTGAAGACAGATGGACTTGGATGTAAGCTTAAGCCACACCTCTTCCTATGCATGTGACCTCAGTGGTGGACATGTCCCAACTTCTCTGAGCTTCCTGAGCTTCATCTGCAAAATGGGGATCATAAATTGAACCTCGTAGTATTGTTGAGAGGATCAGATGCAATATAAAGACTGGCCTTTTGTCAGCATTGAATAAGTAATAGTTGTTACTACTGTCATCATTGCTGTCATCATATCTAGACCTAGATGACATATGCGTCTCGGTGACCTGACAACCTGGGGGCCATCTTTCGAATCATGTAATATAAATAATATTATGTCTCATCTGCTTAGTGCGTAAGAGTCAGACTTACCTAGACATGAGTCCCAGCTCTGCTACTTGCTAACTGGATGCCTTAGGTCTGACTCCTTGAAGGCAGAGCCTGTCACAGGGATGCTTTTCCAAGTGGCTTATTGAAGGGGTGCTTTCAGGGCTATGGGAGCAAGGGAAGTAGGCTAGGACAGAAGAAGGAACTAAGCAAGGGTGTGGTCATACCTCTATCCCACCACAGAGTCAGTCCTACCATGAAGCCAGGAGCAGAGGGAGCTGTTTGTGTCATTGGCTGTGGGCTGCTTCGTAAGTGAGGGCATGGAACCTCTCAAGAAGAGGTGGCTTCTATTTGACTGAATACAGTTCTGAGCTGGGGACAGCTCTGAGCCTGGAGCAGTCAACATGCCCAAAATTGGGGGAATGGGTGCACAGCCCATAGATGGGATCTTGGTTAGACAAAATGAAAGGGACACCATTCACACTTACTCTTGGGTAGCAGGAGCAAACTGGAACTGTCTTAGGCAAACCAGGGTGCGTGGTTTTCCCCTAAGTGATAAGGATCACATCTGTGCCTTTGCTGCCATCAGTCTTGTCACAGTGGAGCGTCTCTTGGACAGCGGCCACTAGGATTTGAGTCTGGTAGAGGGTCTCCAGGTTGGGCTGCAGGAATGTATTTAAGTGGCCATTAACAAGCCTTGTCTGGTTTGTGGCTCAAATTGGCTTGTGGTAGAAAGGCACTAATGGATTGGGGACATTTATTTTCCCAGAGTGATTTACAGTGAGAGGCTACATGAAACTACTGGAAAGAGACCAATTGGATAAAAAATGGTTCCAGCCAGTCGTGGTTCCATTGGCTGATCTGAAAATGGGCTGAGGGCAGGCCACACCAGAAGAAAGCCACCAGATTGGTGGGATGCTAATGTGTCACTGGTATATAGTAAATGGGAGACAAGGGAAGGAACAAACATTTATTGACCAGTTGTTATGAGTCAGGAACTGAGTTGTCTGCTATATATGCTTTGTTTCATTTCATCCTCGTGCTAAATCAACAAGATCAGTATTACTCTCTCTATTTTAAAAATGAGGGCCCTAACATTTAGATGAGGGCTAAACTACTAAGTGGAAGAGCTGTGTGAAAATCCAAGTGTGCCTTATTCCTGGACTCTTTCTGTTTGGGAGTGAGAGAATCAGAGTCACAGTGACAAAGGCATAAATGAGAAAGACAGAGACAGAAGATGAGAAACCAAGAGACAGGAGAGGCAGCCAGATACGGAAACAGGAATATAAAGGAAGAGCCATGAATGCATTTGATTGATTTGAAATAGAACTGATAAGACCCCAAATCGCACAGTGCCATTTTGCCCGTCCCTCAAAATGGCCATTGCGTTTCTGCACCACTTCCATTTTGGCTACACTCCTGAGGTATGGGATGTTTGTGGGATCCACCTAGGATCAAGTTACTATGACTGTTGACCCAGAATACCCATGCTGATTAAACAAATCACCACTCCTTGGACTCACTCTAGATATCAGAGTTCTTCCTTTTGCCTCCTTTTCCTTGATTGGGCCATTGCTACACTGGCAACTTGAGTATAAAATATCCCAAAGCAACATAGCACTAAACTGTCACTAACAAGGTTGATGCAATGACATATGGCCAACATGATGTTCCCTGTGTTTATTCAAATAAACGAGTGGAGTCCGTGAGGTTAAGTGACACAGATGTTTACAAAACTGAGAAATTGCTCAGGGGGTCTCTAGTAGCCAAGCCGACAGAGCCATTCTGGCATTGAGATGGGAATAAAGTGTTCTGAATCATTCTGTGTTGGATGGAGGCATCAGGATTTGACAGAAAAGGATGACTCTATGCTGAGTCATCTCTGAGCCTCATTTGGTGATGAGAAGACGGAGGTGCCAGCTCAGGGGTCATGCTTATTTATTGAATTTGGCATTTTCTAATTAACTGTGTCCTTGCTGACGAGGGCTGAGTGTGGTGACAACGTCTGCTCTTTGTCCAATAATGGAATGGACTTCTTGTGTCCCCAGCAATTCGATGAGGAAGGGAAACCCAGAATCAGAAATTCTTCTATCTCACAGGAGCAAAGAACCATCATTTTAACCCACTGTTTATACTCAGTCATCTTGCCCCCTGAGAATATTTTGATCTCATTATCAATAGAGAAACTTTTCTTTTTTCTCCTTTCTGCATCCCTTTTCCATCAATCTGTATCTCTGTATATCTCTCCTCCTCCCAATTTTTCCATTCTGCTGCTAAAAAAAAAAAAGTAATAGCCACCAAAGAATAACCCCACTAACAGAAGCAATAATTGGTAAAATTTACAGCAGAGAGAAAAAAAGATGAGGAAATTAAAATTGGTTGTAATGATATTTCATGTGGAATAGGGTTCATCCAAGTGGAAATAATTTCAGTAAAATAAAAGTGAAGTAAATGGCAAACAGCTTAACAGTGCCATTTAGAACGTTTTAATTTGCTAAAAATCATTGATGTTGTCATGATTCTGATTACTTGTTTGTAGTAGGTATGTTCTCAGGATTAAAAGCTTTGGGGAGGGGATCAAAAGTGTGGAATTAAAAATAAGCTGGGATCAAAAGGAATTGCCTGAAGGAGGAGCAGTAATGAAGGTGGTTGGGTCCATTCAGAAAAGATTCATTCATTCAGCCTTTAAAGGCTGCTCGAAGGTGGAATCGGGTGGAGGTGATTAGGAAGCTGTGGAAAACGCTGGGCTTTGGTTTCAGACAGACATGGGTTAACATTTTGCTTTGCCCCTTATTAACCATGTGTGTTTGGACAGGTTGCTTAGCTCTCTAAGGCCTATTTGCTTTACTTAAAAATGGAGATAAAACTTTATAGAACATCTGACATATAGCAGGTTCTCATAAACAGCAGCCAGATGTCAAGTATACAGGCCCTAGTCAGAAACCACGGGCAGGTGCATCATGACGGGCGGAGGGAGTGGTGACTGGTACACCTACCCTACCTTCTGCTTGCAGCATCTTTGCAGTGACAAAGCCAGGTACGCACATCAGTTTTTCCTCTGATCCTCTCCACCTGGGGAGGTAGGTGGCAGAGGAATTAACACCTGTATTTCCTAGGAAAGGAAACTGGGACCCAGAGATGAAGTGGAAATAGTGAGAAGCTATAATAGATTTGGGTTCAGACCCTAACTCTGCCTTGCTTAAGCAAATAGCACTGTCAACATGTCTGCATCCTCACCTTGGTGATCACACCCACTTTTAAGTATCGTTATAAAGACTACCTGAGAGTCTGAAGAAGTCCTGACTGTGCCTTGCACATGGTAGATGCTCAATAAAGGTTATTTCCCTTCCTAAGTCACTTGGACTGTAAAAGGCAGAACCGAGACCGGACTTGCCATCTCCTGGTTCATCACTCAGCAGTTCTCACACCAAACTCCATTGGTAGCAGGGACTAGGATGCTGGCTTTGGAACCTTATTCCCAGGGTCAGCAATAGGTTTGGAATGATCTGTTGCTTCTATCCCACCAGCCGTCTGCACACCCACCCATGGGTGGCGGCAGGGATTCTTTGCTAGCTGAGTGTGCATAGACAATCCAGCCTCTGGAGTTTGGTTCACTTGCATTCTAAGGAGTCAAAATCCTACAACCTTTGGGCACATCACTGACATTCAACACTGATAGCAAAGCTTACCCAGGCATGGAGACTAGTATCCCCATGACCTCAAGTTCCCAGCACCTCTCTTTCTTAGGAGAGATCCTTTTTGACATCTTGGCATTTGTCATAGAAGAAAGAGTTTAATTAGAAGAAAGAAGAGACTCTTCATGGGAAAGGGCAGTGAGTGTGTAATCTCAAATTAGTTTGATTCCTCTGTGTGTGATTTTGTACAAGAAAATCAGTTGGAGCCGTGGTATTAAAATGAGTGAATTTTATGTTTGAAGGCCCAGGAGACAAAATAGATGCTCCAGTGAAAGGGGCTGTTTCATCTTTAAATGTGGTATTTTTTGATGAAAGCTTGCAGCCAGTGTCTGTCTTTAATCTCCCATCAATGACCTCTGATGCCTCAGCCAAGCCTCACCCCCAGCACAGTCAGGGAGCTGGGGACCTGCTGAATGTCACTTTCCCACACAGAACCCTCTGGGCAAGCTAAAGCCCTGGGTCCTCCTATTCCTGACTTCTCTATGTGACTGTGGTCCATGGAACGCCATGCAGAATAATTATTTTGTGAGCAAGGAAAGATTAGATTCATTTCTTGCGCTGGCACTGACTATACACCCAGTTAGATGGGAGGCAGTATGCTTCTTGGTTGCAAAAAAAACCAAAATTGTTAATATTTGAAGTAAAACAGGCCAGGATTCAAATTCTGGCTATAATAATTTTAGCAACCTATGTAACCTTGGGAAAATGATTTAGTCTTTTGAAACCTTACTTTGCTCATCTGTCATTTGGGTATAATAATAGTATAGGGTAAAATTTGTTGTATAAAGATTAAAAAAATACATAATGCATCTAAAGTGCCAGGAATGATGGTGACATAGTTAATATTTGTTGAATTAATGAATGAATAAATGAAGTCTGTGTCATATAGTATGTGTTTGATAGATATTAATGGTGGGAAGGAGATGCAAAGAAATAGGATGTTAGAAAGTCCCTTTGTACCTCCTGAAGTTTGCTGAAGGCAGCCCCACTTCAGACTCCACATGTCTCCCCCAAAAGGTACAATAACATTAAAAGTAGCCACCACGCCATGACACATACAAGAAGATCAATATTAATTCCTGAAGGAATAAGAGAGGAAATGGAACCAGAATATCCTGTGATCCTCTTGTGTGTCAGAGACGGGGACAGACTTAGAGATTTGATGCAGAAAGACCAGTCACTTTTTCCCCGACTTCTCTTTATTTCAGCCATGCTGGCCATCACGGTGGATTCGCCCCTGGCCTTCTAGGCTCTCTCCTCCCCTTCCCCTTCCATCTTTTATCCTCTCTCTCCTCATGAATGAGCTTCCTGTCTCCTACTGCAATGAGCTTTCTTCTTGAGGCTGGGGAAGGTGGTGGCCTTTAGCTCCAGCTGCCTTGTATAATACAAGTTTAGCAAGCCCCAGTGGAAAGAGAACTTTTTTCTCCCAATTTGTATCAAGGAATGAATCTGATTGGTCCTTTGTGAATCCCATACAGGCCCCTAGAGATCTCCCTCTCTCATTCTCTCTCTCTTTCTCTCTCTCATACACACACACTTAGCAAGCATTTATTGAATGGCTCCTAGCCATCATGGGCAGATAATGAGACTCTTAAGTGAGGAATCAGAGGGGACCGGAGAAGGCAACTCCCTTCCCTATCCTGGGATCTTACATTTCTCAGCACAAAATTATTACACATTAAATAACAAATATAATATTTTCAACTGCAAGGCCCCATTGTCTTTTAAATCTCTTTGGCAATCTTAGAAATTCTAGGAACTTTCCCTATTATCAATAAACTGTTGAATGCCAAGCAAACGCGGTGCTTGGTTAACCGTAGGCACTCAATAAGTGTTTGGGGGATGGGCACATATATTACTGACTTTCTAGTAAATATGACCTTCCTAAAACAAACAGTGGCCGTTCCAAGGGAGCGTGGCTTCCCCTCCTTCATTTCAGCTTTCTCCAACAAGAAACCTAAATATCTCCAGCATTTTTCTCCTACAAGAAACCCAGATCTGTCCTCCGGCCTTTACCATGAAGGTCTCTGAGTGGGAACCTGGAAGAATACCAGAGGAACCATGTTTTCAGGGAGTTTTACTTCTCTTTAACACAATCTGTTCTTTTGGAACCAGAAATTCACTTTTTGTGCTCTCTAATAACTGCTTCACCTGGCCTGGGAAATGTGGGTCTCTGGCTTCTCAAGATGCTCAGTAATTTCCTTCTTACTGACATCTGCCTCCATGGAGAGCTGCGGGCCAGAGCTCTGCTGGAGATAGTTATTCCAAGAGCACTCACTCAAGCATTCCTCCAATGCCCAGATACCTCAAGCCCGGGCTCCACCAGCCTGGATGTTAAAATGAAATCTTAAAACAAACAGGATTTCCATGAGTCTGTCTCTGCCCTCCTTTGTAGGTGTCAAGCCCCCCAATCTTCACCCTTTGATACCCCCAGAGGGTTGCAAGGGTCTCTTAGAGGGTATTGCATGGGTTCCCCATTGATTCTGACCCTTTCCCATTGCCCTGTTCTGCTCCCACTACCAGACACTAAAGCCGCCCTGGACATGTCCCATCACTTTTCCCTTCCAGACAGAGTCGGGCCCCCTGCTTGGGCTGTGGCCCCCTTTCCCCCAGTGCAGGCTATGAAGCAGCATATGCTACCTTATATATTTAATGCTCATGCTGTTTGGAGTTAATAAGATATATTAATTCTGTTTCATCATTTTCATCATAATGGCCTTTATTGAGTACTTTCTATGTGCCACGGGCTCTATGCTAAGTGTTTTATAGGGATCTCTATGGTACCAGACATTTGACCGATGATGAAACACAATGAAAGAGGTGAAGGAACTTGTTAAAGATCACACAACTAATGAACTCCAGAGAGCTGGGACTTGCGCCAGGGTCTGTGTCTCAATCTGGGCCCATGACTTCATTCTTGTTGTCCCTGCCTTTCACTGCTCTGTCCCAGACACAAGCCCCTGGAGCTGAAAGGTGGCCTGAGTGGTGGCACGTCCCACACTCAGAGTCCAGCCACAGGCTGCGTCCCCCAGGCCTGTCATTCTCCAACACACGCTTCCCCTAGGCTGAGGTTTGTTATCATTCCCAGAAGATGTAGTTGCTCTTCACGAGAAGAGACACGTGGGAGGGCAGCCCTGCTGGTCCAGACGGTCTGAGTCCTGTGATTCCAGAGAACTCGGATAGGACTTTCAAACGACACTCTCCATGGCCCCTGCCTCTCTTCCCAACGCAGACACACTTGCATCTTTGAGCAGACTATCCATCAAGACACAGACTTTCTTAAACAAAAAAACAAAAAACCAAAAAAACAAACCATGCATCCCTTGTCTAGGATCAGAAAGAATTGCTTTTCATTTAACCATGCTACGTCTAGTTCAGTCTACTAATGGGGAGCTATTAAACCCACTGTTCCTATGACTGGTCTGAATGATTTTGTAATTGGATTCTCTTTATCCTCCCAGCTCAACTCACTAAAATGGTTCCGATTGGGGACTTTGTAATAAACTCTGACTCAGTGTTTCACAGCCGGACCAGGGATGCATGACGCAGCCATCAATGTGCCACCTTCCTGAGCAGTCCTTTCAGATTTGAAGACCCACTCTGTCTGACCGCAGAGAGACAGTCCGTGCCTCTGGGACCGCTACTTCAAGGGAAATAAATAGCAAAGGCAATTTTCACCTTCCCACCTGCTTTGAGCCTCAACATCTCTGTCCTCAGCCAGCAGCACTTGTGGGAACCTCCTTCCTTTGCTCTTTTAACAGTTTTCTTTCCTTTTCTTAGTTTTCTTCTTTCCTTTTGTATCCTTAAGAGAACTGGGCCTGTTTGCTCTTGAATAGAGACTGAACTTCCAAAGTAATTGAAAAACACTGTCAAAGTGTTGAGTCTTTTAGAAAACACCAAAGTTGGATCCATTCGTTCTACAGAGAAAAACTTCTTAGAGACTTTCTTTTCCCATCTCCATCCCCCCCCCCAATGCCTCTGCTCCCTCTGTACTCTCTCCTGCTCTCTTCAAAGTCTCCCAGACTTTCACACCTTGCCCTTGCCATTTCTTGTCTTTTGCATCTATCTTTGCTCATCTTTCACATCTCCTCTTTAATCTTTCAGGAGTAAATCTTTGCTCTTTCCAAAGCACATCAATCAAGCAGGGCTTTGATCTTGATCTCCCCCACACCATCATACCGGTGCACACAACAAGGCTGCCAGCCAAGCACGGCTAAGAGATTATGCCTTTAGCAAGAAGAAGACAGGGAAGAGCTCAAATCACTCCTAGGTATTTTCCTATTTATGCCTTCAGTGGAGAAATCATTCTCTTCCAGCCCTTAGTGTGATTTGTGCTAAGCATTAAACATTGAAAGATGGATTCAAAGACAAGCCTGGTGCCCTAGACTTGCTCGTAATCTGTGGGGAAGATAATAGGGTAGTAATCCTGCTCCTGCATCCTTCTTTGGCTAATTACACTTAAATATTAATTAACTAAAAATTAAAAGTTCAGTTCCTCAATCACACTGACCACATTTCAAGTATTCAGTAACCACATGTGGCCAGTGGCTACCATATTGGACAGTGCGGGCACAGTATGGTTCCATCATCACAGAATGTTTTCTTGGATATTGCTGTTCTAGTCTTCACCCCTTTTTTCTTGCTATTGAAACAACTGTTTTACTAAACATAATTTTTATTAGCAGTAATATCTCAGGAAATAGCTGTCATGTTATTGCTAAAAAATGGACTGTTTCTCCATGGAGACCCTGCCCCTCTGGCTCCAGGGAGACATCAACTCATAACCCCTCTGTGCTGTCTTCTCTCCACGGAGAGGTGAGATGGGGCTGCAGAGGTTGAGATAGTAGGAGCAAGGCGCACGCCCATTCCTAAGTGATACTTTCCTATGAGAAGCACCAGATCCCAGCAAAGTGAGTTAATAACTACCCTCTCTATGCTACCTGTGACCCTTGTACAGCCTCCTCTTTGGAATTGCCATATTGTGTAGTCATTTATTTGTTGATCTCTGAACTCCTGGGAAGCAGAGATGTCATTGTCACTCTTGTAACATTAGTGCCTAGCCAAGCCCCAAAACGCAGAAGGTCCATTGGATTCAAATTGGATGAGATTGAATGTTCTAGGTACATGTTCAACACTCTATGGAGCATTGAGATGTTAACCTTTGGGGGATCCTTAGGAACAAATACCTCTTGTTGTGTCCCCAGGAGCAGCTGAGACTAGGTAACTAACTCCAAGTCTCTGAATCAAGAGGGTTAGCCTTGACATCAAGGAGAGCTTGTTTTGGACCCATTAGGATCATGCTTTTCTGTTTCTGTTGAAATCTGGCTCTAGATATTTAGATTCTCAATATGTCTCCTTGGCCATTTTGTTCTGCATTGGAAATACTCCTGCAGTGTGTTTGGAATACCAATTTAGACATAATATCTGAATGTAATTTAGTTCTCAGACACTGTAGAAACAAAGAACTTGTATAATTGTATCCCCAGTTGTATTATCATCAGCACCCCTGCATGTGTTATGCTCAGAGGGATCTACGTGGGGCAAAAACAGCATTTTTTTACTTAATAAGTGCTACATTATGAAAAACATCAGATGGGTCAGAAAACTTCCTATATTTCACGTGGCTACACTGGCTTGTTTATCTAAAAGAGAGGGTGGGGAGGGTTACGTGGAACTGGACACGAGGACCAGTGTGAAGGGCCATGGGCCAGCAACGTGGAGAAGGGCACACTCCTTCCCCCCTTGGATTGAGCACAGGTGGCTTCTCTATCCTGAGACCCACCTAGGACAATTCTGGCTGCTCTCAAATGAGAGCTGTGCCATTTGAGATTTGCATAAAAGGTGTCCTTGCTTTGGTCACCGAGTGTTTTTTCTTCCATAGCAAATTGGTGTCAGTCTATTCTCACGGTCCCAAGATAACAAAACTGGTGCTTGAACGAACCAAAGAAGAAAACAGAATTGCAAACACGATTCTCTGAGATCAATGCCTATTTGCAAACCCTAGGCATCTGCAAGTTTTCAGTTAAGAATTAAGAAACAAAAACAAAAACTTCAGTTCTGGGGCGATGAGGAAATGAATCAAACATCTGCTTCTTTGACCCCGTGTGGATTGGGAGTTAAGTGCTTTGATGAACATATTATCAGCAAGACAAGAGCAGAATAAAAAAGGGAGCCCCTTCGCTTGCAGCTTTGGCTTGGTGCAACGGCTCACGTTCGGTCTGCGTGCTCTGCTGATAGCCTGTGGAGGCTGCCACGGGTGCTGGGGTGGGTTCATGCTCACTGGGGTTGTTAAAAACTTCCCTTCTGGAATTTGACAGTGTTTTCCCTGGTGCCCCCCCCACCTCTCCAGCGTTCTATGATCTCCGACTTCCCGCAGACACATAGAAAGCCCTGAACTCCTATTAATACTTTTCATAGATTCTCCCAAGCAGTGTACAATCCCGTATGTACTTTGGTAGTTCATCTGCCTACTGCTCTTTCCTGTTTTCCTTTTCTTCGTCTCTGCCCTTTCTTTGATTTTTGATCTCTTTATTCCTCCATTTTTCTTTTCTCTCATTGTTCCAGGTCCCTATTTAAATATTTCATTATTTTTTCTGACGTTGCACCATTAGTTATAAGAACTGCTAGATCTTTCCTCCTCAGGAACCACCATGCAAAGGAGATCCATAGATAATTCACCACCCATGACAACTGTTCTGTGACCACAAGGGAACAAAACCCTGAAAGAGGAGATCATACTACCCCCTTTGTAGCAGATGCTGGGATACACCACACAGAACATCCTTTTAGGTCCTGGGCATTCCCTCCTCCAGCCACCAGGAGTGATTGGCGGCTGACAGCGCACAACTCGTCCCTCCTAAGGAACTGCGCTAAGCAGAAGGAAGCCTCCTTGCCCAAGTTTGCACCCCCTCCCTGGGGGCAGTCTTCATCCCATGACTCGTTGATGCATGGAGACAAAAGCTCAGTTCTTGTGTCTTCTTTCAGAATTACTCAAGAGACCATACTAGTTCTGGAACTTTCCAAGAATTAACTGAGAGCTCTTTATTAGTACATCAGAGTTCACCTTCTCCCCGGGCCTAGTGCTGCTTCCTTGGAACCCACCCAGGTGTTGTTCCCTAGAACACTCCCTATTGGACCTTGTGCTGCACAGTGAGCCTGACCTATGACACCTTATTTGTGTGATGATGATGATGATGATAGAGCTCACACTTATTGAGCACTTACTGTGTGTGAGGTGCTCTGTTCTGCATGTACCATCACATTCCACCCACCCCAACACCCCTCAGGGCGGGTATGTTACTATCCCATTTTTGAGACAAACAAACTGAGGCTCAAGGAAGTTAAGCAACTGACTTAAGGAGAAGCCAAAAAGCTAAAGCTTTAAACTCTGCCTTGGTGACTGCAGAGGACCCCTAGAACAACCCTTTGGGGAAAAACTTTCTGGAGGTCAATGTTGTGACTTCGTGGTTATCCTGTATGTTAGCACCTCTCCTGGTGGCTACGTGAGCACTTCGCCTACACATCATAAAAACACTCATCACGTCATATTGTAATCAGCTTTTATGATTCCATTTCCACACAAGAATGTGGAGCCCCTTGTTAATTTTGGGTATCCACTGCCTAGTACACTGCTTAGTAAGTATACTGTAAATGCTCAATGTGCTGACTGAGTGGAGAGGGCCTGTCTTTGTAACTGGGAAATCTGAGTGATGATCTCTCTACAGCAAAGCATAGTATCCATGAGTACTGGCTCTGGATTTGCATCATTTGCTTTCACACCTTGGCTTTGTAAACCTCCATGTGCCTTGGTTTTGTTCTTTGTAAAATGGGGGTAATGTCATTTACCTCTTAGTGTTGTTTATGGTTATTGTAAACATTAAATGATATGCATGGAAAGCACTTGGCACCATACTTGATACATAGTGGTACCCCATGAATGTTATCTATCACAATTACTGGCCACAAATCATTTCTTTTTCTCCCTATGCTCCATCATCAGAGAAATTAGAAGAGCAGTTTCCAGATTTCTGCTACCACCTTGGGAACCCTTCCAACAGTCACAAAGCCCTATGTGAGAGCCCTCCCAAAAAGCACCCATCCCTTCTTGAACATTCTTCTTCATGGGAACAGCTGACACTGGGATACTAGAGTGGGCCTTTTCAACCCTTGGGACACATGAGAATGTGTGTCTGGGCTAAAGAGACTCTCAGAGCTGGGTTTGGGATACGCACATTAAAAGTAAATAAATAAATGCCATGATGATCCTGACATGGATCCAGAAATGATTGTACTCAAGGCTCCATCAGGCCATACCTCCACTATTCAGCACTTAACTGCTATGTGGGGAGCAGATCAACTGCCATCACCCCTAAAGAGTGAGGCCTCATGGTCTTTACTGAGTTTATTACACATGAATTCAAAGTGTCTTGGAGCTATTTCAGAGTCATAAGAGCTCACGATTTGAAGAAACTTAGGATGTCAGCTAGTCTTATGTCACAAACATCCTTGTAAACCAGGAATGTGATGATCTATCCAATATTTTTATGAGCAACTTAGACATGGAAGTCAACAGCGTGATAACCACATTTTCAGAGGATATGAATCCAGAAAGGAGAGCCATTTTTTTGGGTGAAAGAATTAGGATCCAAGAAAGAGACAGACAATTTGGAATGATGAAACTTAATCTAATAAAACCAAATTTAATAAGGGTAAATATAATCCTCTGGACTAGGATCAAAAAATTCAACTTCCCTAGAGGATAATGAGAGAGATTTTCATTTTCTTATCTATTTAATCTTCATCTATTAATTTTTACCCTGTTTCATTCAAAATAGGACTTGAATTAGCTTTTTAAAAAATGATTAGATCAGTGATTATCTAAGCATGGTGCCCAGATCAGAAGCATCAGTATAACCTGGAAACTGTTCAAAATGCAAAATCCTAGACCTCACCACAGACCTACTAAGTCAGGAACTCAGAGATGGGGCCCAAAAATCTATGTTTTAACAAGCCCTCCTGGGAATTCTGATGCACAATAAAGTGTGAGAACCATTGTAATAGAGTAAAAGGTTTTTAAAAATGGATATTCCAAATCATTCATAAGTTAAGATGAAGTTGAGTGTTAAGATGACATAGAGAATGAATGCCACAAATTTTGGCTCAGAGCTTCCTAACATCCAATGCAAAGAAAGAAACATAACCAGTTTATATACTGTACTGGGTCTGTAGGATCCATACAATCAATCCTTGTGCTGAAATTTGAGGAAAAATTCCTATCTTCATAAAGAAGTGAATGTGTGTTGTAACAAATGACATGCTCAACATTATCCCTGCAGTAAGTAAAACAATGGGTTTCTGAAGCTTAGTTCTTTGACAATCTGTCTCTTAATGGAGCCAATGATGGGGTAAGACTTGTGATTTCTGTCGAGCATAAGATCGAAGTGTATGATGGGGCTTTATTGATCTGCATTGATAAAGAAGTAGTTTGCAAGAAGAGGGAGATATTCATCAGGGTGTCCTCTGTGTAAGAGCCTGACAATGTTTGGATTCCCATAGTCAGTGCTGAGAAAACTGACAACGTGAGGACAAGACAGGATGGCAAGAGCCCTAAAATCCTTTCATATGAGCAACTCATACCTTCATTTTACCGGGAGAATAAAATACAGGTAGCTTTTTCCATAGCTAACTGTATCTTCTTTGCCAAACCCCTTCTTTTGGGTCAACTTTCATCTCAAATTGGAAAATTAACATAACCATAGCTGGGCTGATTCTTTTGTCATCCAGTCAGTGATGTCTTTCAAGAGATCATTTGTGTCTTCATTTGATATTGTTAGCATATCAAAAAAATTAACATATCCCAAATGACAAGAGTACACAACAGCCATACATACCATGGTTTATAGATAACAGAATGATATCCTAGTGTTCAAAACTTCAAGCTTGGCAGTTGTACAAAAAGGGCTCATATTCCCAGTTCTTGTACCTAGTATATGACTTTGGTGGACAAGGTACTTTATTTATTCTTTCTAGTCCTCAGCTTCCTTTTGCACAGAATGGAGATTAAAATGGCCTATACCTTCATGCCTAACATGTAGCAGCAGCATGATGGGAGCAATGCTTGTTGACTTTGGTAGAACACAGAATGAAGACAGTCAGACGTCTCTCAGGAGACTTTACAGGGTGACAGCCCTCACCTGATAGATAACAGAAAAGAAAGTATGAAGGCCAAGGCTAGCTCTCAGCTTTTACATAGAGTCTAAGCGTCCACCTCAGTGTATTTTATCAAGACCACCAAGCATCTCTCCCTCATTGCTAAGCTTTGAGTTTGATAATATTTGAAGCAGTGTGAGAGTTGGGAAGAGCTTCAGAGATTCAGCCAAGGTCCACAGCTGACCGATGGCAATGCAGGGACCGACACCCATGCACCTATGTCTGTTTCCTGTCACTGTTTCCTCTTAGTCTTCTTATCCCTAAATCTTGAAATTACTGATTTCGGTAACATTTGATTTACTTGCATTTGGGATTTTATGGTGTCATGGTATAGACAATCATCAAGGAGTTTGGGGACCTTGACTCCAAGTCTCAGCTTGGTCACATGCTAATTGTGCTGCCTTTGACAAGTCAGTTTTCTCATCTGAGTCTCACTGTTCACATCTATGTAATGGGAATAATAATATCTGCACTTCTGGCTTTTCTTGGCTTATTACAAAGTTTAATTAGATTTGTATGAAAGCACATTGTACACTGTGCTAGGCTATGCCAATGTAAGAAATTGTTATTATTTAAAGGGAATGTCCAAAGGTAATTTTCCTATATCTTCTCTCACATACATCTGTAGATCCCTCATACCGTGTTTTGAGTTTTTCAGGGTCCCTTTCTCAAATCTTTGTCTTCATTCCTTTAGGATGCTGTGTCTCCATGATAACTCTTTAAATCTAGCCTCTGACTAATAATTTAGTATGGGAGGAAAACTGAAACAGTCTCCTATTATTTATTAAAATTATACCAATCTTTGAGAAAAATAGGATTACCTAGCAAAACATTATGTCAAGCACTCTCCAACACTATTTTTTTTTTTGCAATGATCTCAAATGTTTAAGAGCTGTATAATAATTTTACTCCTGTATGGGCCTGAGTCATTGGCATAGTCATTGCCACCCCAAAAAAATTTCCAGGTAAAAATAAAATTATTTTAGAGAATGCTGGAAACTGTAATTGTGAAGATGCATAGTTTCATATGCTCCTGGTTTTTTCTTCTGTTGTGATGAGAAAAGAAAAGTATTAGAGAGACCCAAGTTTAAGTCTGTGGCTTTACTATGCACTATGTGGCCCTTGGGTAAATAACTTGTTATCTCTAAACAGTGTTACTTGTTTTATTTTTTTTTTTTAGGGGTGGGGAATGGAGTCCATAATGTCTCAGTGGGTGATTGGGGGGTAATTGATTATAGTATTTGTTTTAGTTTGTATCTTTCTGTTTCATGGAAGACCACACAGGCACCCAAGCAAAGAGGTTCTGTTGTAAACAGTAACAAAAGAAACAGTAACAAAGTAAACAGTAACAAAGAATTTGCAGAAATCAGAGCAGGAAGCATGGTGGAGCCAGACCTCCCCAAGTCTAGAGACTGGACCGTCTCATTCTAGGAACTCAGCAATGGGAGTCTGTAAAGCCTCACCCTGGTGCAGGCTGTTGGATTGACTCTATTGATCTTTGTGTTCTTTCTTTTCTTTTAATTCCCCTACCTCTTGGCTTTTTCACTTAGGCTTCCCGAAAGCTCAGGTCCACTAGGGCCCTTTAGCTCATTTTTATCTTTTGACATTCTTTCTGTTGCTAAGTTTTCTTGGCACATGTTTCCCAATTCACAGTTTTTGAGAGAACACCCAGTTCTTGGACAGGCTAATTTATTCCTATTAAGGAATGGGTTCCTGTCTAGATTCTGAGTGGCCACTCCTCCAACACTGGGCCCACCACTGCTGCAATCACCCCTCAGCAGGAGGAAGAGATAAGGAGTTATCAACATGGCCCTTGAACGTGCCCCTTCAGCCAGGGCGGTGTGTAGGGAAGTTCCCGTAAAGAGGTAGTACAGTGCGTTACAGGTTTCTAGAGTTTGCTTGAATTCACATCCTAACCTTGACATTTTCTGAAGATGTGACCTTAAGCAAGTTACTTAATTTTGCTGGATCTCAGTGTCCTGATCTGAAAAAAATAAATGGGTATGATGGTTCATACCTCTTGGGATTGTCTTGAGTCTTAAATAACAAAAGTAAAGCACTTGGCCCAGTTCCTGCCGCAAATTAAACCCTCAGTAAGTGCTAGCTGTATCCATGTCAGGAGAAGGTGGGTGGGCAGGCACCAAGGAGAAACAGGTCTGACACAACAAGTGAAGGTACTTCATTAATAACTGTTTATCTCCCCTCTGTGTGGAGATAAAACGACACTCATATGCCTGCTTCCTGAGTGAAGGTGGCAACTTCCATGACCTGACAGAATCATGGAATGCCTCGCTGAGGAAGGAGGATGCTGCAGGCTTTGCAAGTCAGTATTAGCCCTTCTCCCTGGGATTTAAGTGGCTGGCTCTCAATTTACAATCACCAGGCCAAATTCATGCTGATGGCGATTGAAGTCAGCCCAGTTGAGCAAGGTAATAAGTACCTGGGATGAACCTTTCTCCAGGGGCTACCATGTTTGCAGAACTGTCAAGTAATTTTTTCTGGTATTTCTCCACCAGGGCCTTGGGGAATCATTGGTTTTCACCCACAGGTACATACAGTGAGCTAAAATTATGTGTGAATTGAGATGGAGTGCTTGATTTGGGGTGTAGAAATTTCTTTTATTGTTACAGTGATGCTTTATTCATTTGGTTGTGTTAGAAAATGGGCCATTTCTTAGAATTGAAGTTCAGAGATAGCTGAAGCTTTTCCATGTCAGCTCTGAAAAAATTTTTAACCTTTTAAAAAATTTTTATTTTATTTTTATTTATTTATTTTGTTTTAGAGACAGGGTCTCGCTATGTTTGTTGCCCAGGCTGGACTCAAATTAATTCCTGAGCTCAAGCAATTCTCCGCCCTCAACCTCCAAGTAGCTGGGACTATAGGCACACACCACCACGCCTGGATAACTAATCCTTTTTTAAATGGGAATCTTCCTAAAATGTATCACACACTTCTGCCTTCTTAACTGAAGATGTTAATCTAAAGGCTACCATTTATTAAATACTTACTATGTACTTAGCACTATGCTTAAGTGCTTTACTCTCATTAATTTTCATGACAACCCTGTGAAGTTGATACTGTCATAACCCCCACTTTACAGATGAGAAAACTGAGAGGTGGAGGAATCCAGTAACTTATCCAAAGTTACATAAGTAGAAGTGATAGAATTGGGATTTGTACCCAGGTTTCCCCAAGCTATCAAGAAACTGGCCATGCTACTGGAGAACATTTTGGTTAACAAATGACCTGAATGACCACTGACCATCAAAGTAAGATCTTTGGGAGTGTTCACATACAGTTCAGAAATGTATCCATTACTCTGAGTATGCCTTGACTGCTTTTTAGAAGTAATTGGTCTTCAAACTGGCAGCACACATTTGAGAATATCCATGACTATTCATTCAGCAGATGTTAGCTGAGCACCTACTATATTACTTTGGGCCTATTGCATGCTATGCATTCTAGAAGCAAAGCAATATGAGACATGTAACTGCCTTCAAGGAGAGCATGTTTCAGAGAGACACCAACTGGGGTAATATGTGAAACTTGACTGATTCATGGTCAGGGAAACTTTAAGAAGGTGGTGACTTTTCAACTTACTCTTGAAGGAAGTCACCTCCTCACCTGTACCCGGTGTCTATGGATGAGACTGATGAGTGAGACCAGATGATGGAGGTGGAGCTAGATGCTTCCTTGGCTCCAAAGAGGCCAAGGAACACGCTTGAGAAACAGTTCAAGTCATTTTGCTTGGAAAAGCTGTGGCCGGCTGCTAATGGGTCTTGGGTCTGCTAAGGAGTTTGGTTTCTATAGCCCAAGTCTTTCTTAGATGGTGGCTTATAAAAACAGGTACATTAGAACCACCTCTGTTGGGAAAAAAAAATGCATGTTCAGTGGGATGTGGGTTATCCCACATGATTAGTACATGGGTGTCACATGTAATTCCCAAGAGTAGCTCTGAAAAAGTAAAAGAGTTTGGAGTATTGGTAGCATCACTGGAATCAAATATGTGGTTTTCCATGGCAATGGCTTGGATATGTTTTAATGATAACTTTCTCATTTCAGAAGTAATGTGTCATAGAAAATACCGACTAATATCATTCAGCCAGAGATAACTTTGATATTTGAAACAAACACTCCAGTATCCCCATACCTGTCAGCGATCTCTTTGATCTGTCTTCTTGAGTCACCCTCCTCGAGCAGGACATAATGTAGTCTCTTGATGGTTTCCTATTTACCGTTATGGGTGCTGTTTATGCACAGTAGTGGCAGAAATGTGTGTGATGATTGAGGAGTGATGGTTGGTTGCTTTTAGGTCTTCTTTCTCTTTCTCTCTTTCTCATACATTGGCTGGTGGCCATTGTGTCTGGCTGTCTTCCATGTGTCTGTTTATAACTACTTCCTAGTATATATTTTACCCTTGATTAAATGCTCAAATGTCTAATGATCAAGCTAGTCAATATGTGTTTTTAAAGTAAGAGTAAACACGCTCTGAGAGATGCTAAAGGGGCCCTCTTTTGAATTAGTGTAAATTCTGCAACTACGACTGTCATTGCCAGAAAAGCACTACTTATCTGCATGGAGATAATTGAATTTTGCGTTATTGGTAACATCTAGCTAAATGGCATTACTGTTAGGGACACTTTGCCAGAAAGAAAAATAAAAAAAGGAAGAGAGGAAGAGAGAAAGGAGGGAGGAAGGGAGGGAGGAGAGTAGGAGAAGGGAAAGGAAGAACAGAAAACCAGGCCAGTACTTTCATTTGGATCTCATTTTGGATTTCTCTTTTCACATTTGCTCTTCACAGTGGTTTAAATTTCATTGACTTGATGGTTCGACAGGGGAATATTGACAACCCTCCCAAGACTCCCCTGGTGCCGGGATTTGAGTGTTCTGGGATTGTCGAAGCTCTGGGAGACAGCGTGAAAGGATATGAGGTAATGTTTTGACTGTGACTTAAAGAGTGATATTCATCTGGAATCCATTGAGACAATAAAAGATTATGCCAAAAATATTTGAATACGCTGTGACATGTATCGTTATAGTTGTCTTATTATTGAGTTTTATGAACAATGTTTATAACGCTAGGACTTCCTAAAAGTCTCATGCCTTTCTCATGTCCTACCTTGGTTGCTCCTGGCAACAATCTAGCAAAGTGGGTGGAGCAAATCTCATCTTCCTCTTTATTCATGTTGTGCTGCTATTAAACAAGAGCATTTGGCTTTAGATTAACTATATGTGTGTAGAACCCTTTCCATCCAGGACTCCCATTTTTCTATCACTTTGGGCTCAAAATTCAATTACAAAACACAAAAGTTTGGGAGAAATAGCCTCTGTATTTTATAATTTGGTTCCTTTAAATATTTACTTAACCGATACATTTAAGTCATCATTTACAAACACCTAACCATTTCAGGAATTGGGGAAGTAGCATTTTGGGATGAAGAAGATCATCAAGTCAAAAAGGAGAGGTACTGAACAATGGAACAGAATTAGCTGTGAATTGATGGCTTTGGGCATAGGGCAGTGGGTAAAAGGATTTATTATATTATCCTGACTCCTCTTGTACATGTTTGAAATTCTCTGTAATAAAAGATTTAGTTTGTAGAAAGATGTATGACCCTTCCTACCATTATAATACAAGTTAAATAGAAACCAGTCTATAAACACCGAAAATCTGTGGACAAACCAGTTGCACAAAATTGCAATAGTTCAGAGTCGTAAAACCAATGCAAATCAAACACAAGAACTCTCACTCATAACTGAATGCACCCCTAGTGAGGAATGAACATTCTAGAATCCCCTATAATTAGAACCAGGGGGAAGTTATCTCTCTCTTTTTTTTTTTTCCAGCCTCACCACAACCCTGCAAGGTAAAAATTATTATTGTATCTTTGCAGGCAAGATTGAGGAGAGTTCAGTAATTTTCTGTGAGCTCAGAGGGGTAATAAGTACTAGCAGAACCTAGAGTCAAGTGCCCAGGGCTTTTTTTATTCTTCCTACAATCTCATAATCTTTATCCTGGCTCCCAGCCCCTAAATGCTACAGGAAAGGAGAAATGAAGAAGAATCCTATAAAATGCAATGCCAAAATGCCCTTGAAATTGAATTGAAGCCCGCTTCTTAGTCTCAGTGTATCTCAGCCTCACTGTGCTCTGAAAACATCGATATGTTCCAAATTCATTATGATAAATGTCTGTCTGGAAATCTCATCCCACTTATCAGTCTTTTTGCCAATGGATAATAAAGCAGAAAAATGTTGAGAAAGAGGAAGTAAATGAGCTTTTTCTTTTCTTTCATATGCATTTACATTTTCTGTCCCCAGGTAAGCAATATAATCAGAAGCACGCTATCTTACCCTGAAAGTGCTGCAAGTAAGATTATCTGCTTTTCACTGTTCCACATAGCCCCAAAAGAGAAAAGCTCATACTGCTCACTCTAGTAACCCTGAGCATTGAATAAATAACCAATTATTTTAGAATATCATGGGAAACAGGGGCATTGTTGGACCTGGTTTAGAGGGATAACTTCCTATACTTGATCGTGTGTGTTTTTCCTCTAAATGTGATTTATCTTCTGCCCGTTAACCCTGACTTGTTAATTATCAAACCCACCCTTCCAACTCTCTCCTCTCCAGCGACTGCACAAACACATAAGTCACCTACACATTTCCAGTTAGAGTATGATAGGGGAAAGAACCAGTCCTAATACCCTCTCTGTAATTTTGACTTGAGATTGTCAGTCATGTTGGAGATGGAATTTCATGTAGCAGCACACTGAATAGCTCTTTTGGTTTGATGGATTGCAAGGGAGGATTGAAAAGTCATCAGAAGTAAATGAATAATTTGAGTTCATTTGCTCAGGACTGAGTTCTTTTTCTTAGCAGGCTCAAATAATGGGGTGAAATGGATATTCCTTTAGAGGTGCCCACTGCTAAACTCCGAGGCTGGCGCTGATCCTGTGGCTTAGACACATTTGCTATTTTGATAATGAAATGGAAGTGATGGAGCCAAGCCGACTGAGAGACCTGGGAGCAGTCAGCCCTGCAGTGACAGGCTGCATTGTCCAGGTGCAACCACTGTTCAGGTGGTTGAAATATTCTACTCTTTACTCTCTGTGTTGATGCTGGAGGCCATCAGCTACTCTGTGGTATTGAGTTTGTGTCTTTGGGTTTTCATGAGTCTGTAAAGAAGAGGATGCCAATGTTAGAGACCCTTCTTATGCTCTGATGCAAATCCTTGCATTGAACAGGATATTCCCAACATTCATCACTTGGTCTTCAACCCTTCCAGGGACTGGGACATTCACTGCCAGTGGGACAGACTCTCTTTCCCCTCAGTTTCTTTATTAGACAGCTGTTTCTTCTGCTTTATGAAATGTAGTGAGTATCTGTCTAGCTGTTGATCATTGAACTATGAATTCCATGAGGTCAAGAAACAATGTGTTCTTTTTAAGAGCTAACATGTATTGCTCTTTCCTCATTTTCCATTCACTGTGCTGAGTGCATTGCATGTACATTATGTCATTTCATCTTCACAAGGACCCTTTACTAATATTATACCCATTTCAGAGCTGAGGAAACTGAGAACTAAAGAGTTCAACTAACATTCCCAGACTTTGTAGGTTCCCCTGTTGTGCAGCCTTGTATAACTTTGTCCTTGTAGCACTTATCTTGGGCGCAATGAATTAATTATTTATCTGGAGTCAGATTATCTAGATTCAAATCCTGGCTTTACTACTCTCTGGCTCCATGACCTTGGGTGATTTAATCTCTTTACCTCAATGTAAATGTCTGTAAAAATCTATGATCATTCATCTGTAATATGGAGCTGTTACAGAACCCATCTCATAGGAAGATTTTTATTGTTGTTACATAGAGGCAGAAGAGAAATGCTAAGCTACAAAGAAATTAAAACAGTAGAATCAATTTTAAGAAAAGCAAGCACCACATGTACTCACAGCAATTTAAATAATACATTTGAGAGCCGTGATACAAGCAGCTTACATAGGAAATAGCAGAATGGTTTGATGTAAGTTGTACTTGGCAGCTCATGTAAGCTGTTAGTATGAATTCACATATTTGTATTCACCTTTGATAATGATATGCTATGGGGAAAAAATCACAAGCTAAAGGGAAGAGTGCTTTCTTTTGGTTTTGGGGGAATTTTTTGCATGGTGTCTGGCTATGTAAAATACTGATAAGAACACAGTATTCATCTATGCCTTTATAGGATTTTTGTAAAGATTTGGTGAGTTGCCAGATGCGGTGGCTCACATCTGTAATCTCAGCACTTTGGGAGGCCGAGGCAGGAGGATCACATGAGGCCAGAAGTTTGAGACCAGCCTGGGCAACAAAGCAAGACCCGATCTCTACAAAAAATAGAAAACTTAGTTAAGCATGGTGGCATGTGCCTATAGTCCCAGCTACTGGGGAGGCTGAGGCAGGAGGGTCACTTGAGCCCAGGAGTTCCAGGTTATGCGAGCTATGAGCCACTGCACTCCAGCTTTGGCGACAGAGCGAGACCCCGTCTCAAAAATAAATAAATAAATAAATAAATAAATAAATAAATAAATAAATAAATAAGAAAGATTAGATGAGTTAAAACATATGAAGCCTTTAGGAAAATGCCTGCCATATAATGTGTGTCCAATACATGATAAATAAGTAAACATTAGTTGTTCATCACAACTGATTCTTTCTTGTTTTGCTCTAAGCCTGGTCTCTCGTTCAGGCTCCTGCACTTAGGTTTACGTGGCTTTTTTGATGCACCTGGTTTCACATCCACTGCAATCCGTGAGCCAGTACTAATCTTTGACCCAAATACTGCAATCCATATGGGGTGGCAGAGAACAACCAAGAGTAGATTTTACTCCTAGCTCTACCCTCAGTGCAGTGTACACATTTTGGCAAATCTTGAACCTTCCTGTGGTTCAGTTTTCCTCATCTCTAGAACAGAGAGAGAGTTGAGATGTGCGATTGAGTGCTGCTGGAGAGTGTTTATGCTGAAGGAGAGGGAGCAGAGGACCTGGCTTCTGAGCCCCGCGACTCCCAGGAGCTGTTCACAGATGGGCTTCAGGGGATCCACAAGTGCCTTGAAACTGGGAGACAGGCCGCGAGGGTGTGCATGTTTGAGAATGGTTTTGTTTTATTTTGTTTTCTGGGAAGGAATCTCTAGTTTTCATCAGATTCTTAGGAACAATGAGAAAGCCCTCAAAAAAAGATTAAAAGACACTTCAGTATATGTTTGAATCAGAAATCTGGAATAGAACCTGACTTCTAGTGACCACCCCCCTCCCCTGCCCCCAAGGATATCGTGGTTGTCTTTATTCATTCCCTCAACCACACCTCCACTGATCTGGGCACCAGGTATGCAGTGACAAAAGTGCAGTCAGGGGCCCTTGCCTTGGTGGAGCTGACATTCTAACTGGGAGTGGGAGGAAGCAGGTGACAGAGATGTAACACATGAATAGACAAGACAACGTTAGCTGGGATATGTGCTTTGAAGAAAATGCAAGTGAATGATGTGATAGAGTGATGTGGAAGGGAAGGAGGGCTTCTTGAGTTGGGATGGGATTTTTGTGGTGACCTAAGCCAAGTTCACATATATTGCATCACTCCACCTTCACGATGAGCCCTGTGAGAGAGGCAGGACCATCCCTGATCTACACTCCCTGAGAGACAGACAGGTGGAGCACCTTGCCTGTGGTCACACAACTCAAAGGGAAAGAACCAGGATTCGAATCCAGGTTCAGCACACTGCAGCCATTTCTTTCATGGTTTCAAGAGGACTGAGGAAGGCTCCCCTACCTGGGCAGACTGACTTTTCACCTGCAGCCAGGAGGAGCTGACAGTAGATACGGCAACTCCTAGGGTTTCCTAGGTTCTCCCTCCACAAAAATATTAGCCATAAGAAAACCCACCATGACCTTGGCTGAGGCTGCTGCCAGTTGCATGAACCAGTACTGCCTTAGAATCCCCCCAAAATCAGAGAGAACATACAATTAGCTGAAGACCAGCTCCTAGCAGTCCCTGGCCTGGCAGAGTTTCCTGGAGTTCTAGTTCATGCAGATATCGATTTTCCCTTCAGACCCAGAGGCACATCCTACGAGACTATTGGAGGCTTCTCCAGGATTGAACCTCATTCCCTTCCCAATTTCTCACCCATGGAGAAGTTAGACAAGGTTCAGTTACCCCTAATCATCCATCAAGCCACCACTCACTGGCCCGTGCATTGGGAATCCATAAATCAGTAAGTCCCAGCCTCTGCCCCCAAGAGCTCCCCATTTAGAGGGGGAACCAACCACATAAAATAAAATAACCCAATACAATGGGACGAGTGTGATGAGGAAGGGTTGTATAAGGAATCAGGTGGAATTCTCTTGAAGTCCTATTTTCACCACTGACAACCGTGTGGTCTTGGGCAAGTTATCTAACTGCTCTGAGCTTCGGTTTTCAGTCTGTAAAATGGGGATAAAAATAAAAGCCACCACATACAGTTGCTGTGAGGATTAAATGTACTAACCTTTGCTGTATAACTAGTGCCAGCCTGAGGGAAGCACTCAGTAAATATAAATCCTAACAACACTGAGGAGAGTTGCCAGTTCTGCTTTTGTAGGGGAAGGTTGGTCATCAGGGAAAGTTTCAGAGAAAAGGTGATGTCTGAGCTGAGCTTTGAAGGCAAAATCAAAGATTTTCCAAAAGTAAAGCAAAGAGAAGGAATGCCAACGGCACACACTGCAGGTACGAAGGCACGAGGGTGTGAGCATGCACTTTCCCAAGCTTTTCCTGATGACTTTCCAGTATGGCCACGGGGGAGACACAGGAGGTGCTTGGTACTGGACAGGCACAGGGGCCAAGCCATCCCTTCTCCTTTTGTTCCTTCACATTGTCTGAACTTCCACCCCCTGCTGCCACTTTGTTATTGTTGGCTAATGTTTTATTTTTAATGTCTCCTCTCTGCGACAGACTGCTGCCGCCGCTAGTATGGAGAGCCACCCGCTCCAGTATCCAAGAAGTCTAGGGTCATTTAGGGACTTAAGAGAGGAGAGAGGAGGAAAGTGGGAGCTGGAGCCATAGATCACAGGCAGATGGGTGTAGATAAGGTTCTCCCCCTCCAGCAGCATCAGGGAAGATATAGGGAAGGGAAGGCCTGCCTTTGTTTATGCCAAACCTCCCAAGGATAAGGAAAAGGAGGTGTGAGGAGACAGTGAAAAAGTCCTCCCTACCGAGCTATCAAGGCATTACGTTGATTAACTGCTTGCTTCTTTCTCAGGGCGAGCAGACCAGGCTCTGCTTTGCTCCTGTTGCTGGCAAGAGAGCCCCAGAAGATATACTGGGGCAGAGCAATGATTCTGTGGTTGAGATGTCTTTCCTGAATCAGGTTAACCCAACTCTCTGGCAGGGATGTCCTGGCAGCTGGAGCAGAGGTTCCCAGGCTCACTTAGAGCATTGTGGGTGCTGTCCCCAACTGTCTCCCAGTTACCCACGCCTGAATGGTATCAGGATCAGTCCATTCCACTACATCATTCTATGGCAGAATGGACAATCTGATCCTTGTAGACACTGCCAGCCAGACACAACGGAGGCTGTGGTAGCTCTATTCCAATATACACAGAACTGGCTAACATGGCAAATCCCCAAGGCTCTACGGAGCTCACTTCTAGGCTATTGTGACATCCCTTGGCACCACCCAGCCTCCCCATATACAAAAAATGAACTGTAATTTCTTTTGGCCATCATCTGAAATATCACCATCGTAGTTTCATGCCTTTGGCTTAAGGCTGCATTCTCTACTAAAATATTATCCCTTCTAAGTGGATTTGCCTCTAAGCTCTGTCATGCATAGTACTTACCACATGAAAATTTCAGGGAATATGAACAATTTGAAAGCATGAACTGCACCTCACTTACAATTATATCTCTAGTTCCTAGAACCTAAGACCAAGAATGGGTATAATATACAAACATGGTGGGCAATTATTGTGATGTCATGGAAAAATATTTGGAATCAGACAGGCCTTAGTATCTATGTCCTTAAGCAAGATACTTAACCTTCCTTAGCCTCAGTTTTGTCATGTATATAATGGAGATACCATTCTATAAAGCTATCATGTACATTAAATAACTGACATAAAAATGAAGATTACAGAATGCATTGTTATTTTTCAGCAAGTGGTAGCTTTTCTGTTGTGATCAAATGCACATACAAAAAAACCTCTCATAAAGAAGAATCCATTCTCCAGCCTGGCTGTAACTCCCTCATCCTTGGCTATGGGGACTAAAATTCTTAAGAAACCTTAAAGGAAGGGCACGAGGTGGCGAGGTGACAGGTGGTTTTGAAAGAATGGAGGAGGGATGTACATTATTTTTCTACCTTCACTGGGTGTCCCAATACCACCTAGGCCTCTTGCTATAACATGAATGATGTCCAGAATTTCATGGAGGGAATGAGTCCTCAACCAACCAGCTTCCCTGGTGCTGGGGAGGAAGGGGTCGTGATGAAAAATGAGTAGGCAGGAAAATATAGAGCTATCAACAGTTCATCAAATCAGTCGTGTAACTTGTGAAACTTAAGTAGAAGTTTGTTTTTTTAACTGCAAATGTATTTTTAAAAGTCATTTGTTTTATCCAAGTGTAAAATAAATGACGATGAAACTCAAAAATTTGGATAAAGGTGACAATTGTATGAGTTAGGAGAAACAATGGTACTTTGTGCCATGGACAGCTCCCAATAACGTTAGTCACTCCTTGAACCTCTGTCGTGAGCTAGCCTCCACTAACCTTCTGTTTCCCCATGCCCAGATTGGAGACCGTGTCATGGCATTTGTCAATTACAATGCCTGGGCAGAGGTGGTCTGCACACCAGTGGAGTTTGTCTACAAGATCCCAGATGACATGAGCTTCTCAGAGGCTGCCGCATTCCCCATGAACTTCGTCACAGCCTACATGATGCTCTTTGAAGTTGCCAACCTCCGGGAAGGGATGTCTGTGCTCGTGCACTCGGCTGGTGGCGGCGTGGTAAGTTGGCTGCTTGTGGTTTCTCTTCCTTAAGGTCATGGTGGTGGAAGTGGCATGACACTCAGTTGACGATGAGATTCTTATGTGAGCTATGTCCATTAATAGGAGTCACCTCTATGGTTCTGGTGGAGCTCTCAGGGATGGCAGAGGCCACACAGAGGATTGCACTGGGGATAGGTGAGCCCAGGAGATGGTTTCTCTGGAGTTTGGGAAGGTCTCCAAGATGGTGTGTGAGGACATAGTGGCTCTTGGAGATGGTTTCTGTCAAGAAGCCCTCTCAGTCTTGGTATCATGATGAAATGTTGTATCTATCATTGTGAGATGCCTCACAAGCCATGCACTACCAATATTACTCAAAATGCCAAAATGGTGGATGACTTACTGTTTCCACAAATTGCAGTCAATACAAGATAGTTCCTATATTAATGACATTCTTATTCATTTGTGTTCTGATGTATTTTCTTGAGTGGGAGAAAGGTACTAGCACACTGAGAATTACACATAAACCTAAATACACCCATTAGAGTGGTTGTACATGTCCGTGTTATCTTTCAGGTGTGTCTTTGATGAGGGGCAAAATAATGGAAGTCAAAACTGCTCCTCTGGAGTTCAGGGATAGCAGAAATTTCTTCTGTGGTTGGGATGTGCCTCAGTGCCAGTCATTCAGTACATATTGCACACCCGCCACTTGGCAAGCACTGGGTGCCTGTCACAGTCTGCTGGGGTTTGGGTAGAACTCTAGTCTTTCTGAGAGCAGAAGGTATTACTCACTAATTCAACAAATATTTATTAAGCACATTCCATGTTCTAGACTCTAAGGATATAGAGATTAATAAGAGAGGGTCCTGACACACCATCTAATAGTGTTTGATAGGTTCTTGGAGTGGGTAATTCTGTGGTTTGATTAACTCAGAAATGAAGACTTACACTTGGGTATATCTCAAAAATATTTTCGCTGGAGGTTTTGCTAACATTTGATTTTTTTTTAATCTTGTCTTTCTACAACTATCAAAATCCTATGCAATGTAAAGCACATTTCTTTTTTTTTCCATTCTAAGAAAACAAGCTCACCTCCAAAACCGTGAAGGATATGAAACTTTAGGAATGCCTGAAGAAGAATATCTTCAATCACTTTAGCAAATTTGCTGATATCTTGTGACCATGAGTAAAGATATAATAAAAGCTAAACATCCCATAGAAAAGAAATGTGTCCCAGTTCCAGCGAATCTGCTAACAGCAAACCAGCCATTTAGAATGCTGGCGTTTATGGCCTTAGCATGCTCAGCACACAAAGCATTAAAAGACTTGTTTTCATATTATCAGCATAAGCTCCAGTCTTTACAACGATGCTAAACTCAGTTCTGTTGAGTGTATTTATACATTGGCACCTATGATGTTTCATTTCTTGTTTTTATTGTTTTTTTTTTAATTTTTTTTTGGTCTCCGGAACAAAGAGGAATGTATCAGGGGCATGTGTCTCAGGAAAGAGAAAAATGGTCTCTGAAAATAACAAAAGATTTTTACCATACTTTATTCTGGGCTCACAGATCCTACCAACAATAAGAACTATCAATAAAATATAAAACAGATGAAGGAACGGGGGAAAAAGGATGACGAGGCTAGGAAAATTTTAAAGCTTTGCTGAAGATGTACAAAAATTGTGTCTCTTAGCTTCCTAATAGTGAGTGAAGATAGGGGGAAATGGTCATCCCTGTGAGCTAGTGTTCATCGGAGGGAAACAAAGCAGTCACTAGGGGAAACAATAACTAGCAATGGCTTTTGAGACCAGAATACTATTTCTCTGTGGTTTCTCATAAGAAACGTGTGCTTAAATGCAATGAACCCCCTCAACAAAACTGTTATAGTAAATTCTACTATTTCCATGTCCTCCCCAGTTAGAACTGGGTGACCCTCAAGATGACATCTGGCCACTGTCCTCATGGTGGGGGGGAGGCCCCACTGGGAACTTTTCTAGGCATTATCTGTGATACCCATCACCGTTTGACAAATCTGATAAGTGCAGCCACTGAATGCGTTGTTGCTCTGGTAGGCAGGATGGTGGCCCCACTGAGGTCCACATCCAAATCCCTGGCACCTATGGGCACATTACCTTACATGGCAAAAGGAGTTTTACAGATGTGATTAAGGTGTGATTAAGGTAAGGACCTTGCGATGGGGAGATTATCCTGGATTTTCCAGGTGGACACAGTGTAATCACCAGGGTCCTTAAAGGTGGGAGAGAGAAGCAGGAGAGTCAGAGAGAGATCTAAAGACGCAACACTGCTGGCTGTGATGGTGGAGGGAGGGGCTGTGAGCCCAGGAACGCAGGTGGCTTCTAGATACCAGAAGCTCCTCTGGAGCGTCCAGAAGGACAAACCCAGCTAAGACCTTGATGTTAGCCCAGCGAAACCCATTTTAGACTTCAGACCTCCAGAACTGTAACACAATGAACTGAGTTTGTGGTCACTGGTTATAGCAGCAATAGGAAATTAATATCACCACCTTCCCTGGGCTGTGTCTCTCCCTCCCTTTTCTTTGTGGAGAGCCCACAGAGGCCTGAAGAAAACTCGGGTAGCAAATTGTAGAACTACAATTCGTACCCTAATCTGGCTCATTCCAAAATCTATTCTCTTCCCACTCCACAACCCAGAATGCTGGGAGAACCCAAATCATTCATTCCTTCATTTAACATATATTTGTCCAACCTCTACCCAGTGTTTAAAAGAGCTGAAAGACTGTGCCCATTTCCTAACTTGATGAGATGACAAAGAATGTTAAACCTAATTAGGATACAGTTACCTTTATCCTATCATATGTGTGTGTGTATATATATATACATATATATCAATTGGGTTTATATAAAGTGTGTGGTCCTAATTGGCACCAAGACTTCTGATTTTCATCAAAGGTTAGGATGGGGAATCTGCAGACAACATATGAAGGACACTAATCTTAGCTGTGATTTTAAGGAAACGTGAATGTAGCAAAGGAAAATAATTTAATGCAGAGCAAGATACACTCTCATTGTTATTGCCCAAGTGCCTCCACTGCTCTGCCAAATCTTTGTAGACATTGTTTTCCTATGACAATAGCATGACCAGATGGGCCTGAGATGGTAATGCCCCTAATCAAATCTTTAAAATCTGGTTGAAAATTGACTCACAATTCCTTATAGAGAAAGTAACAAAATTAAGCAATAGAGTGGGACTCACATCAGGAACTTCAAGGGTTTCACTATCAATCCCACTTAACATGCCTTATCCATGAAGCTCCTGTGACTTTGAGCATGTTGTTTGGGGTCTGCTCAATGTCTGGACAGTGGCATTACTGCGACTATGAGGTCATTTGCATTTGTGTCTGACATTTGATGCTTTCCAGTTTTCAGAGTCTTTTCCCTTTGTGGTCCATATCATCTGAGCAGAGATTTCTGCAGGCGGTGAGCACCATTCCCATTTTACAGAAGCTGGTGGTTAGAGAAGTTGCAGTGATCATGAAAGTCTATGCCAGCAAGTGCCCCAAGCTTCCCAACCCTGTTTCGTGCTCTCACTGCTCCACCGCCCGGTCAGCCCCTCAGCACCAGACAGATGAGGGGGAGCTGAGATGCGTCTGTCTCACATACCTCTTCATAATACGTCTCTGGGAATGTGCAGCAAGGTCAGCATCTCCCTCGCACCCTCCCTTCCAGCCACACTGGACATCTCAGTCTTCTCAGAACACTGACCCCTTGGAACCTCTGTGCCTTTTCACATAATGTGTCTTCCTTCCAGAATGATCTTCTCTCCTAATTCAGATGTCATCTTCTCTGAGAAGTCATCATCTACTCCCTTGTGTGGGCAACCTTAGACCTTTCATAAAAGCTGTAGTATAGGATTATACTGTCTGTGGGTTCAACCTCTGAGCAACATTTCACTGGCAGAGCTGTTACCCAGGGAAGGCAGGGTAGTATGGTGGGAAGACAGGCAAACCTGAATTCCACCTTCCCCTCTGCCATTTATTAATAATAGCTGGGTGGCTTTGGTCAAATAATTCAATTTCTGCAAAATGGAAATGATAATGTCTATCTCATGGGAGGATTAAGTGAGAAACAAAGAGCTTAGCAGAATACTGACATGTAATCTATAAATAGTAAGGAGAAAGAGAGAGAGAGAGAGAGAGAGAGAGAGATTTCTTTATATTCATAGTACTGGGCACAACACCAGACACGTAGGAAGGACTTAATGAATATTCATTGAATTACTTCTGGCTAAATATTGGATGCAGAAAAGATACTATCTCCATGTATACATTATACATACACCCTGAGACGATACAATGAGATGCCACTTCACCTCTATGACATTCTTCCCCAAAACCTATGACTCCAACTTAATTATGATAAAACACTGTACAAGCCCAGATTGAGGGAAATTCTATAAAATACTCCAGTACTCCAGTATGCCTCAAAACTGTCAAGGTAATGAAAAACAAAGAGGGATTGAGATACTCTCACAGATCAGAAGAGAGAAAAGAGCTGTGACAAATAAATGCAATGTGATCCCCTGGACTGAATGAATCCTAGAACAGAAAAAGGACGTGAATGGAAAACTGATGGAATCCAAATAAAGTCTATGGTTTAGTTAATAGTACGGTGCCAGTGTTACTTATTTGGTTTTGATAAGTGGACCCTAGCAATGCACAACGTTGACATTAAGAAAATTGGAGCAAAGTGTATATGGGATGTCTCTGTATTATTTTTTCAACTTCTCTGTAAAACTAAAATTATTCCAAGATACACAGTTGGAGAGAAAGACAGACAGACACTGTCTAGCCAAGGGAGTCCCCTCAGGCAAAAGAATTTTCGAATTCTTCCGCTCCACCTGGGCATATTCTCCACCCCTGCTATGGTGTGGTCTTAGTTTTAGGACATTTTAGAGACAACCTAAAGACAGCTGGCTGTTCTTCTGGTCTGGCCCCAATTGCACATCACAGGAAGGGCTGGGTAAAGCATCTCTGAATCTCCACTGGGCTCAGATAAGGTTTTCTCCAAAGGCATCCAACGAAGACGTTGGCAGGACATAAGCAGGTTGAGAGAAGCTGCTCCTCACAGCAGCCTGAGCCAAGCCACGGATCTTGGGCAGGACGGCAGGGCTTAACTTTCAGACAGAGCTAAAGGGCTGCCACTTGATGGTCACATTCTATTCATTACGGATGGGGCACTTCCCAGCATCATTCAAATGATTTCAAAGGAGACACCACAGGAGGGAGGGTTGCAATCCACTGAGGGCGCCATGAGGCTCTGCCACAGCATCTGTGGTCCTCCCAGGGCGACTGATCAACCCACACATCATGTTAACGTTTCACCATGAGAGCATGGGGTCAGTGAGGATCCTCAGGGTGTTGAGGGATTTGGACGTGTCGGGTAGCCAAACAATTTCAGCAGAAAAAACACGACCATCTGCAGCATCACCACAGGGGTGTATTTTGTTGAAAACAAAACCGCTGTTGATCATGAGAGGCACCAACATCTTGTCAGCTACTCAAGCCAGCCACCCACGGTTAGCCCTTCTCCAGCGTGCTGCGAGTTTACAGATCCTGTGATTCGTTCACTGAACCGCTCACTCATTCAACACCTACATATCGAGGGCCTACTCTGTAAGACATTGCATTAGATACTAGGAAATCAGTAGTGAATAAGACAGGTTATATTGTTTTAACGTGAAGTCTTATAAGTCAATGACGGGCTTATAAATCAGATAATCATGTGGATAACTTTGCCAAGGGCTACGAAAGGGAGATATAATAATGCAAGCTGATCTGAGTCCTGATCCGGAGGGATAGAAGAGCTGTGGGGTGGACTCAGGGAGGCCTCCCCAATCTGAGGATGATGCAGAGGTAAATCAGACAGGAGTGAACGTGGAGGCAGAAAGGGGCATTCCTGGGTGGTTGGGGGCCTTGATGAGATGGGGTGGGGGTTGGCCTTCTTATAAAGAATTCCAGGCAATAGGGATGGCCTTTCTTATACCCACCTCCCTCCCTCCATCCCACCTACTGCTTTGTTACTTCTGGCCTCAGCATCTCTCACCCAGGTTACTGCAGCAGCCAGTTAACAGCTTCCTTGTTATTCTTTTTCACTCTTTACTTGCAGCCAGAAGGGTTCTGCCAGTGCACCAACCTGTTCTTGTAGCTTCTTGCTTATAATCGACAGTGGCTACCATTGTTCTGAGCCTAAGTTCCGTCCCCCATCATCAGGGCCTCTCCCCCTCTCTCTTTCTCTGGCTACCTGTCCTCCATTCCTCCTCACTCCAGTACCACAGAAAGACTTGCAGCTTCTGTAAAGTGCGTGTCCTCGACCCCCAAGCTCTCTGCTCTGCTTCTGCAGACACAATTGGGGCCAGTAAGCAGCCACCCGGCCATTTTTAAACCTTCCTCCTTGCCCTCCATCCTTGCCTCTCGCCGGAGCCACGTGCCTGAGTTTGGGCCAATGGTTTGTGGGCAGAGTGATGCGCATCACTTCCAGGCCAGCCCCTCCCTGTGAGATCCTCCATGATCTCTCTCCCCCCAGTTTCCTCATAGGTGCTGAGGTCAATCTGGGAAGCCCCTGTTAAAGATGGCAGCGCCTCCATCAGCCTGAGACCCTGCATAGCTGCACTTCCCCACCCCTGCCACTACCCTGTCTCTGCATTTGGATATAACTTCTATTATCTTAAACTGCTCAAATTCTAGGGATTACCTGTCCCAGCAGCTAGTCTTCCCTTTACGCAGTGTATCTGGCCTTTCTGCATCCGTGCTGCATCCTCCTCTCTCTGCTCTCCTAAGGGGGATGGCTGAGGCTTGGGCTCTGGAGTCAGATAGTCTGTCTGTGTCCAAAGCCCACCACCCTGGGCAAGCCGCTTCACTTCTCAGTTTCCTCATTGACGTAATGGGGAGAATAACAATACATTTGTTCCTCAGAGCATCTCTATGCGTGTTAAATGAGCTGATGCTTGAGAGGCACTTAACATAGGACCAGGCATACAGTAAGTGTTAGCTGTCAGTAATATCAGTAAGTGCTGGTTTGCTTGTTTTATCACATCCCCCAAATCTATAAGCTCCTCTATCAGAGCAACTGGGTCTTACTTATTTTATTTATTTATATATTTATATATTTATTTTTGTGCCTGGTCCCTGCCACATAGAAAATGCAATAAACATTTATGAATCAAAAGTCATTTCACAATATTTTTTTTCTATATTCTAGAAGAGTTACATGTTGAGTTAATCCCAGGGGGAAAAAAAAAATCATTCCCAGCGATCTTGTAAATTTCAACCGATTAAGCAGTCTCTGGGGCTCTTGCTCACGCTGTTCAACAGTCTGAATATTCTTCCCAGATTTGCTGTCTGCAAATCTGGTATGTAGCGTGAGTTAAACGGGGTCCCCTTTTCGTGGCTCCTGTGGCTGTCCCACCATCACCCCTCCATTGTGCCATGTCCCAGCTGTGCTGAGCCTGTGTCCCTCTAGGCCTCAACTAGCGGGCACATGCGTGGGCACTCACAGCTGGAAGAAAACAAAGACATGCACCAACTGTTTTCAGTCACCGGCTAGGCTCTTTGAAAACGTTATTCATTTAACACCCTTGCAAAACCCTCTGTGTTGAATAGTCTGTGACAGGGAAGAGAGCAGAGTATGAGCTCCAAAGTCAGACTCCCTGGGTTAAATCCCTGCTCCATCTTCCTAACCACGCTAAGACTCAGTTTCCTCATCTGTCAAGTGGGGATGGTTATTAGTGCCAGCCTTAGGTATTCCTTGTGAACTTGGAGCAGTGCTTGGCACATGAGAAACATCCATTGCAATTTAGCTGTTATAATTTCCCAGATGTAGAGTTTCGGTGTTGTTTTCAAGGCTGCAATGTTAATTAGTCAGAAGATTGAATTTGAACCCAGATATCCAGGGCTAGGGACTCCCCACACAGTGCTCTTGGTACTATGCCACAGCAACGGCCTCAGAAACGCCTGCACCTTTCCTCCTTTCTTCCATCTGCCCCACCTTGTGCCCCAGGACAAGGGAAATTTCACTGTAGCAAGATATCTGGGTCCCCAGGGGCCTGCAATGATGGGAAATGGAACCCCTGAAAATTTAAAGAGAACAAAGTGGCTCCATCCGTGTCCTTCATAAATAATCAAAGCGATGAGGATTAACTGCATCTGCACGTCAGCAGGAAGGGCTCTGGCCAGGGACTACGGGAATGGTTACGACCCTCCTTCTCTGACTGCTGACCCTAGGAAACAGGCCCTTGCCTTCCTAATTGTCAGAGACGTTCCTGAGATGTGTCACGAAACAGCTCCCACCTCCCTGCTCCTGGAAGCCTCTGGTGCCAACAGCCAGTGACTGGGTTCCTCATACCAGGAATAGGCCTTAGGTTAAAAACATGTCAGTCTAAAAACACTTCTTCCAAGCCACGTTTGTGTCTGAAAAAGCCTCACTTGATCTTTATCCTCATTTTTAGTTCCTTAACAGTGAATCATGATTGGCTCAAAGAAACGACGTATATCACAAATATTGTATAGGTAAATTTGGCCTCTGAGATAGGATTTATTCACTCAATATTAGTTGAACTAAAATAGATTGAGCCCAGTAATTTCCACATATTGTCTATGAGGTAGATACTATCATACCCCCATTTTAACAGAGGACACTGAAACACAGAGAGGTGACGTAACTTGTTCCAGGTCACACAGCTATTAAGAGGAAGAGCTGGGATGTGACCTCTTTTTGAATGCAGAGCCCATGCATTTAAGTGCTGGGCTGGGCTGACAGGTAGGCACCTGCTAAGAGTGAGACGGAATGGAGTCCCACTGTGAATTTCGTTGGTGAGCTTTCTTCTCCACAGTGTGGACAGCCAGGGTTTCCCAGGAGCTGAGAGTTAGTTCCTCAGGAGGAGGGGAGAATTTCCATTGACATTGTCCTTGATGTTAGCTGTCCAGCTGAAATCAAACCCCAGCCTGTGTCCATGAAATTAAACTCCAGGCTGTAAGGCAGGGATGGTGCAATCTCTTCATCCCTGTGTCCCAACCACTGAGCCCTGTATCTGGCACGTTAGTGTTGCTATTTGTAGATGGAATCAAAGTTAGGAAGAACAAAAAGGGCCATAAAAACAACATTTAAGTTATTGAAATGGTATTGGGCTTAAGGGTGCAGATTCTTCATTCAGAGCCAGTTTTCATCCTAGCGTCTCTGGTCTCCAGGTGAAAGACCTTGAGCAAGTACTTTAACTTCCTTTGGACTTGTTTTTTCATCTGTAAAACATGGATGTAATACCTATCTCATCATTTTTATATGGCATTTTAAAAAGGGGACCGTGTTAGGGGCTTAGATGCTGTATGGCACATAGAAAATTCAAGTGTTAGCTGCTATCATTTCTGTTGTTATTCCTATCACATTATTGTCATTATGTGACTATAAAATATTAATTACTCAATGATACTTTGGCATTTACAGACAGAAGAACTAGAGCAGCAAATAGGACAGCCAACTGGTGGCTCATTGTTGAAACCTGGGGCGAGAGGCAGATATGGCCAATGTCAGCTCCCTTAGTGTACCTACCCTGACAGACACTGTTCCAGGTCTCATGGATTGGAGAGACTTTCCCACAAGCTCCTTTCTAAACATCACTTTCCATGAATACATAAGACATAATTAGGCTTTAAGGAACATTTAGCTCCGTGGTTCTGCCCTTTGGACACACGCCGAGAACTCCCAACACATGAGCTCATCTTTGCTGAGTTTATATCACCCTAAGGACCCATCCACCTCCCCAGCGACACACCCGAAAGGCCACAGTTGCTTTTTGGAATGTTATTGCCCTCATTAAGAAGAAAAATCAGTTCAGCTGGGAAGGAGGAGGATGCATAGCAAGAAGCAGCCTCGTCACATTTGAGGCTCGTGGTCCCTATTCTCACCGACGCCCATCATGCTGTCGGCCCTGGCCTTGGAGACCCTACGCCCCAGGCTGCTGGTCACTGTGACTGTGTTTGTCCTGCTGCTCAGCCCATGGCAAACTCAACAGTTTCCCTTTTCTGTTCACTCACCCCCTGCTCACAACGTGCTTGGACCCCCAACTTATAACAGGATAGGGAGATGGAACTTGAGCCTGCCTGTGTCTTCTCCCCAGCCCTGCCCCCTCCCTCCATCACCCTTCTCTCTCTCTGTCCCTTTGTCTTTCTGTCTGTTTCTGTCTGTGTCTTTCTCTCTCATGCTTCTTTCTCTCTTTCTCTGTATCTTTGTTTCTCTTCCTCCCCTACTTCTCTTTCTTTTTTCTTTCTCTTCTTCCTTCCTTCCTTTTGTTTTTTATTTTTTTTCTCTCTCCTTCCTTCTTTCCTTCTTCCTTCTTTCCTTTCTCTTTTTTTCTCCTTCCTCCTTTCCTCCCCTCTCTTTCTCTTAGCATCTGCCAAGTACAAGCCCTGGGGATAACTGTGTTGGTCTGAGAACTCCATATCCAGTAAACCCAGGTCAGGTCCCACCGTCCTAAGCCTGCAGTCCTGTGATGTGACACAGACTTACCAATGAGGCACAGCAGCCATCAATGGTGGTGCTGATGCTACCACACTGGAGGGAGGAGTAAGGGATGCTGCCGCCATGGAACACGAGGCCCTGAGCACCTGGTCTGGAGGCTCAGGACCACTGTGCTCAGGAACTAGTCAGAGAGCTGGAGTTGGAAGGATGAGGGGGGACAGGAGGTGAAGGGAGAAGGGATAGAGTGTTCCAGGCACAATATGAGACCTGGGCACATCTGAGGAACCCATTAGAGGATGGCAGGTGAGGAGGAGAAGAGAGAAAGAAGGGGCAGTATGTGATTGGCTGGTGCATGGCCGTGTAACAGCCATGGTGATGATTTTACCCTTATCCTAAAAGCCATGTGGGGTCATGAGAAGATTTTGAGCAGACATTTAGCTCATGGTTGACATTTTTACAAGATCCCAAGTTGCTGGAGAGCGAATAGGCTGGAGCTGGCCAGTGTGGAAGCAGGTGATTCAGAGGTAGCTGTGCTGCCGAAGGTCCTTCTGCAACTTCTCTCTTTACAGCAGCTGTGGGGGGCGGGGAGGCAGGGAAGGGCTATGTCCAGAGACTCAGGCATCCAGGGTTCCACCCTTTGGTCTGCTATCATCATAGCGTGCCCTGGACAAGCTCCTTCCCACCTGATGCCTCAGGTTTCCTCAGTAAAATGAGGCAGACCCAGTGGTCTATATGGCCCTGTCTCCCTTCATTGGTGACCGTGTGTTTTCTTTGTGATACTGATGCTGCCAGTGGATGAAAATGTCATCGCCCATCTCTCACCTACCACCATCCCTCCTCTAACACTTTCCTCATGCCACAGGCCCCTGCTTTAAATTCTTAGAGAGTCAGAGAGCCAGTTAATGAGAGTGGTCAATCATTCAGTCTTTGGGACAGACTTCCTGAATTTGAATCCTGCTTTCTATTTGATTCTTTAGCCACATTTAGTATAATATAGTCATTGTACTTCATACCTCATAGTGTCGTGAGGCTTGAATGAATCAATATGTGTAAAACACTTAAACCATGCCGGGCACACAGTGAGTACTCAGCGTTACCTAATAAAACTGTAGTCGTGTTTATTTTCCCATTCTTGAAATACTTCACTCAGGATAATGGCCTTCAGTTCCATCCAAATTGCTGCAGAAGACATTAATTCATTTCTTTTTATGGCTGAGTAGTACTCCATGGTATAAATTTACACCACATTCTGTTAATCCACTCATGAATGGATGGGCACTTGGGTTGACTCCACAAACACCACATGTACTCTCTAAAAACCTGGAACTAATTGATGGGCACACGTGGCACAGAGAGAAGTAAAAGTCATCGGAAATCAAGAAGGGAGTGGGGTGGGGGGAAGAGGTAAAAACCAACCTAACAGGTAGAATGATATTCCCTGACTTAAGCATTATAACAACGATTCATGTAACAAAAACATGTGTGCCCCCTTAACACTTCGAAATAGAAAATTTAAAAGAAACTGTAGTGGATGCTGTAATATGCCATGTAGAAACATCCTTGGGGACTGAGGTTTTCATTCCTCCACCTGCCGGAGCATTGGACCTGGAGGGCTGTGTCCCTGTCCGACGGTCACCCTAAGGGGAAGGATGCTGCCTGGCTCAAGGTCTCTCCCCTTGTTGGGGAAGCTCACATCAAGTCACTGCTGGATGCAGGGCTACAAAGGCCAGTCCCCTTACCTCAACAGGGACAGCTCTGAAGGGCTAGCCCCGCTTTAGGGCCCCTTGTGGGACTGGCTGGAGGAACACAGCCCAACTTCTCTCTCTGCCCAGTTCCCTTCTTTGCAGATGCTATTCCCGAGCACACTGCCCAGTAAACCACCTGCACGCAGAGCTCCCTTTTCCAGGGGCCCTGGGCTATGGCAATTACTGTGATGATCACTCTGGGGATCAGGCATCCTATCTGTGGCCCACGCAAACCTGCCATCTGCCTGGCCTGTTGGTAGAATTCCCCAGGGATGAGCCTCGTGTAGACCTGGTTTCACAGCCGTAAGCGCACCGAGTTGAGGAAGCTCATCCTCTACTCCCCGAGAACTCCCCGTGTTGTCCAGAACGCTGCTGGGTGCCCAGAAGAAGCTCATAAAAGCTAATGGGTTGAAAAAGCAGGTGGATGAAGGAGCTGATTTCAAAATTGTTCTTTTTTTAAACACCAAAGGAGGCAAGAAAAACTGCATCTTTCTCTGCTGCACCGCTTTTCATAAAAGGATTTGTTCTATACAATTTGGATTCAAATTTTAAAAGTCAAAAGGCTGCATTTGAGGATCTAGAAGGCCACAGGTTCCCCACCCCCGTAACTGTTTAGGGTCCTCCAGGTATTAATAAACCCAGGGCATATGCCAGCCAAGACATCAGAGTAACTTCACTGCATGGCCTGGGCTGAGTGACCCGGGACCCGGTGGGGTGGCCAGCAGTGTCACAGAGAGAAGTGACATTATCCTGGGCTTGGCTTAGAGAAGGGCATAAGTAAAAGATTAAAGGTATATTTCTGTTTATTTGGGCAAGTTGCTTAACCCCTCTGGACCTTGGTTTTCTTCATCTTCATAATGAGGATTAAAGCGTTGGTGTGAACATTAGGTGAGTTAATAGAGAGAGAGCAATAATTTTCAAAATGTAGTTTCTGGATCATCCACCTCACCTGTTAACTTGTTAAAAATGCAAGTTCTCAGGCCCCACCCCAGACCTGCTACAGAATCAGAAGCTCTGCGGTGGGGCCTGCAACCTGTGTGTCTATCCGCCCCCCCCCCCGCCCCCCAGAGACTCTAACACATGCTCAAGCTTGAGAACCACTGACACAGGCACTTAGAACAGACGCTGACATGCTGTGGTGGCTACTCTTTCACTCCTGAGCTTGGTAGCGGAGGAATGAATGATTCCTTGAAACACATAGCGTTTAGAGAGAAGAGGAGAGGCCAGAATCTAAAGGAGAAAATGGCCTCCTCAGCTAAGTTCCTCCCTGTATTTATTTCCAAGGACACGTGCAAAAGGTCAGGTCCACTTGTTAATTTAACAACTTCCATACAGGTCAGCTGCAAACAGCAGCTTGGGGCAGGCGTTTTCACCTGACCCTTCATCCTCCTTGCTCACGTATTTTCCATCCATCCATCCTTTCTTCTAGGCCCAGCCCCTACAACACTCAGGAGAAGTTCAGTGAGAATTAGATATCACTGTCATCGCGTGATGGTACTTTGTAACATGTAAAGCACATTAAATATGAATTTGAAGGATGCATTGTTATTCATTTCAACCCTCGGACTTAGCGTATGTTAGTTTATATCTATGATGGCACAGAAGTTAAGTCTATGGAGCAGGAGTGACCTGTATTTGCATTCCAGCTGTAGCACCTCGTTGGATATCTTCGCTGAGTTGCCTCACCTCTGTAAGACTGCTTCCTTCAGTGTAAAATTGGCATAACACCTCCCTCCGAAGGTAGCTGTGAAGTTTAATGGGATAATCTATGGAATCATTAGCACAGTGCCAGTTCCAAGTGAGCATGCAGTGAAAGGTGCTATGATTATGTTTACATCGTGCCCGACTTCAGAGATAATAGGTAATAGAATAATTACCTTGTACACATTTTAGTGTTTGCTCATAAAAGCAGATGGGGCAACCCAGCATACTGCGTGAGGAGGCGGGTGGACAGGGAAGTGCTCATAAAAGGGCATCCATCTGTGTCACCTGTGAAAGGTCATTTTCAGAATCTCTCAAAACCAAACCTATAACCTCTTCCCCATTTGAATTGTTCTTATACTCAAGCTCTCTGGCCACTGGCCCAGCTGATGAAAGGGCCAATTTCCTGCTGTAGTAGGAAGCCAGCAGTTAAGAGAATGTCAGTAACATTCCTTAGTATAAAATAACAAGCCCTAAGGGTGTTTGGATGCTGCTTATTTTCTTCAGTTTTATTTTTTGTGTCTGTAAAATCCGTCTGGCATTCAGGTCTATGTCCCTCATTTTGGATCATACATTTGGTTTTGTGTAGCAGGAGAAAATGCTATAGACTAGCTGTATTTATAAAGCACATAGCCACTGGGTACTGAATATGTTTACCCATGTGGCAGCAGAGTGCGGTGGTCATGGCTCTGGACTTGGCAGATGTGGGTTCGATCCCTGACCCTGTGGTTTGCTGGTTGTGTGATCTGGGGTGCATTCATTAACCTAAGTCTCAGTTTCCTCATTTGTAAAATGAGAAAACTCATTTAATATACACTGAGTAGTCAGCAAAGGGTCTGGCACATAACACTCACTTAGCTATTTTTAACTGTAGTATTGGAAATGATCTTGTTAGACTATCCAGCATGGATTTAAAGAGGCAGATATTCAAATTACACAAGCATGCTTGTTTTACACTTTTCTTTTTTGCTCCGTCCATTTTCAGGTTAAATTGGGGTTACAGTAACTCCAGCTTCAAACGTTATGCAAGCTACATGGATTTAAGAGTTAACTGTTAAATCAAATGGCCCTGTATGCAAACAATAACACATTTCTCTGAGCATTCAGAAATGCTCATATATAATTCTAGCATCAGGCAGGAGTACCCACTTGTATTGCCTCCTTGTCGACCCATTGCCCATGACAGATTGTCACGCCCACTGTCGGTGGTCTTGGGGCAGTGGAGGGATGTCAGCTTCTCAAAACCCTCACACTCTTCCTGCTTCTAGCTCCACTGATTGAGTTTTATGCATAACTCTTTGAATGGGTAAATTGATACATGATTGAATTCCAAGATAATACCAAGTAGCAATGTTTCTAATTTTACTATGTAAATTTATATACATAATATATATATAAAATTAAACATGGAAATGTATTTTTCCATGTTCCATTTTTCACAAGCATGCTGCTAAGTACTTTGCATTCGTTATTTTATTTCTGCACACAGCTCTGTGAGGTATAGACTACTCTCATCGACTCATTTTGAGATTTGAAAAATTGAGATTTACTGAAATAGAGACAGTCATCCAAAGTCATGTGGTTGGCAAAATTCACACTCAGATGGGTCTTTCTCAAAACCCACATTTGAAGCCACAAAGATAGGTCAGGAAACGAGGAAGGAGACAGCAGGTACGGGTCTACCCATCTGCTGGTTACTTCTGTCCACTCAACTATTTTTGGAGTATTGAAGTGACATTGCCTCAGGCTGTCATTTCCTACAGTGTATAGGGTTGTGTTGGCTTCTGAGAAGCCAGCTGGGCAGTGGGAGAGCAGGGGTGAAGCTTGCGGGGCTGGCAGGGTGGTGGGTGTGCACCAGGATGCCCCAGCTCCGAGGGGTGGCTTGTTACTCCCCCGGTATCTGGAGCCCCAACAGAAGGTTGACTCAGTAGGGTTGCTAGATTTGGCAAACACACATTTTATCTGGCCACCCTTACTTCCCAGGGACCCTGAGTTCTCCCACAGAAAGTTCTAAACCTTCCAGGGAATGAATTGCACCAGTGAGGCCGAAAGCCCGGATTTGAGGTGATTAGGAGGCACGTCCTTTCAGGAATGCATTAAGGATGGCAAATATTTTAAGCCTCAAGAACTGAAAGGAGGCCTGTTCTCTAGAGCCCCTCCCCACGGTGAGAAAAAGGCTGTGCATCCAATATCAAGACCTGGACTCCCCTTCACAGACCCAAGCAGAGGCTGGTCTTGCCCCCTGTCACTCAGAGTTCTTCCCCAGCCCCAGGACCCCGCAGTGTGGAGAGACAGTCACACCTGGAGGCCTGACCCCGTGGAGGAGGGCCATGCGGGAGAGGAGCCTGCCTCTGCCTTCCTCTGCCAGCAAGTGCTGGAGGTGGGTGGTGGACCTTATTTGATCACTTAATGGACCCTTATTGAGCACTTACTGTGTGCCAGGCAGCGTGCTAGGAAGCTAGGTAAATGGAATACGATGGCAAACAAAATAGGCGCTGTCCTCAGGGACCATGTACAAGGGAGAGAAGTGCACAGCCACATGGAACAAGTGTGTATCATATTATACATGTGGGTATATGTTTGTCCATAAGATGCAGTTGGCCCTCCATATCCATGGATCAACCACAGATCAAAATATTTTAAAACAAATGGGTAGTGGCATCTGTACTGAGCACGTACAAGTTTTTCTCTTGTCATTATTCCCTAGACAATACAGTATAACATCTATTGACATAGCATCTACATCGTATTAGGCATTAGAAGTAATCTAGAAGAGATTTAAAGTATATAGGAGTATGTGAGTAGATTATATGGAAATACTGTCATTTTATATCAGGGACTTGAGCGTGGTAGATTTTGGTATTCACAGGGAGTCCTGGAACCAATTCCCCATGGATACCAAGGAATGACTATATATACACATATGTAATAAATATGTGTGTGTACATATATATATATATATAATGAAGGGAAGGATGAAAATGCTATCATAGAAATATCACAAAGAGAGACCTACTGCAGATGAAATCATCAAAGACATCCTTACTGAGTGATGACATGTAATCAGAGACAAAAAGGCAGTTATGTGAAAAGCAGGAGAGAAGCACATTGCAGGCTTTGGGAACCGGCAAACACCCCAGGCAGGAATTGCCGATAGGATGAAGTCACTGGAACAGGGTTCTCTCCCTAGTCTTGCCACAGAGTTTGCTTGCTGAGATCTAGCCTGTTGGCCGTTGGGCTCTGTAGCAGACACACCCATGTCCCCATCCCTGAGGTCAGTGCAGATGGTTATGGGTCACGCGGGAGATTTCCACAGCTCTGCCTGAGGTTCTTCCCTGGTTTGTGACTTGGCCCATGCTTGGGGCAGGCTGTGAGTGCCCTGGAGTTAATGTCACTCAGCAACTGCGGGATGAGAATTGGCAGATAAATTCGTAAGCTTCCTCCCCCTTGGTGGGAGAGTTCTGAGATGTGTTCTGTGTAATCTCTCAGAGGGTCCCCACTAGAGTTGTGCTCTGTTGTTCACTGGGGTGAGCCATTCCATAGGCTTCCCTCCCTCCCTGCCTCACCAGCCTACCCCTTCATCTCACTTCCTGGGATCCATTCCCAGGTAAGCTACATGCACGTAAATGTTCTCCTTAGGGTCCACTTTTGGGGAAACCCAAAACCTCCGAACAAGTCTTTCATGATCAGCAAAGATTGACACACGCATCCCTTCCCACTACCCTGTACCACCAATTTCATTATCTCCAGCCATACCTCTCTGTTCTTCCTCTCCATCCTGCAATCTCCAATCTGAGAGCCTCAGTGAGCTTCCTGTGTTTCTCTTCCTGGCAAATCTCTATTCATTATTTAAATGTCACTTCCTTTTGGAAGCCTTTCCTGCTTTCCTGCCTCTACATCCTCTGTAATAGTGTCTTCCTAACATTGCACTCACCAGATGCATGCATGCATCCATCCATCCACTCAGCAGCTATGTCGAAACTGCCCGTCTATGCCAGCCTCTAGCAAGTGCAATTATCCGCCAGTCTTCCTGTGCTAGATGGGTCTTCCTGAAGTCAGAGTGGGTCTCAGGCATCTCTGTGCTTCTGGCACAAAGCACAGGGTCTTAGGATGGAGTGGCTGCTTGGTAATTGTTGGATCGAATTAAATGGGTGAACTTCACCTGTTCTGTGTAATGATAATGAGGTTCTTAATTACACAAGGGAGGATACATTAAGTATGTGAAGTTAGTAAATGAGTACGTTATCATCAAACTGTGAGCTCCATGTAGACACAATTTTATGACTTAAAAAGGCTTGCAAGCCATTAAGAAGCCAGACTGTCTTTGATTTCCCACTACCAAAACGTGATTTTCAAAGCAGAAAAAGCCCTCAGCAGGTTCTACTTTTCTCTTTCTGTGAACCACAGAGACTGAAATTCCAGTTTTGCAGCCCCAGGTCTTCTCTTTAGAACTTTACTGAGCCCTTTGACCTCGGAATTTCATACTGGTAGGGTTGCTGTATCTCTTACGACTGGCAATATCTTCTGAAGAAATAATCAGAGTGAATCAAACAGACCGAAAGTCTCTATGCAAACATTGAGCATCTACAGTTTGCTCAGCAATGTGCTAGACACAATGTATACTACTACAGATACAATGTATGCTACTGTATACATTGTATATACATTGTATAGTAGATAAGGCAGAGTTAGACTGTCTTCTGAAACTTATAACCAAATCTCTATATCCAAAGATGTTCCCTGAAATATGGTTTATAACACTATGTAGTGTTATAAATTTATTTACAAATAAATTTATAACACTATAATTTCCTATAAGACAGGGATTGGTTAAAAGGGATTAATTATAGTATATCCATACAAAATGATGGTGTTAAAGAATTTTTCATGACCCACTAAAATGCTCACAATATAAGCTTCAAAAGAAAAAAATAATCAGGGTACACAGTGATACATTCAGTGTGATTCCAATCATGTGGATAACCAAATATTGACAATACATATCAGAAAACTACAGGAATAAACTAAGCTAAATTATGTAGAGTGTTTATCTCCAAGATATGGCATTATAGTTGACATTTTTATAGTTTCCTGTATTTTCCAAATTTCATTCTTTACAATGGCATGAACATGTGTTCCTTTCGCAATACTGCTTTCTCAAAAGAGCTTAGTAGAGTTCAGAGTAGACCCTTCCCCTGGAAAATGTGACATTCCATTCTCTGATGTTTAGGTGTATCAGAAGAGCTTATTAATATGTTCAGAGTTGGTGCTGTGCTTGGGGAAGTAAGTGCTTTCAGTGACGCCAAAAGCTTTTTGAGAATGAGGAAGCAGAAATAAATAAACAAACAAAAAAAAAACCCTCTGAAACTGTGAGTGATCTCCTTTTCCTTCTTCTGTTGATTCTGACCCGTAAATATTTAGTGGCCAAAAGCAGTGTGTGTGTGGGAGGAGGCAGGGAGACAAAAGCCAAACTGACCACTTCTCACTTGGTCTCCCCTGCATCCAACATATAAACCTGTGGTCCTTTTTTTTTTAATCACTCTTTTTTATTTTGTTAATACATGATATTTTACATATTAATGAGGTACATGTATTATTTACAGGCATAGAATATGTAATGATCACATCAGGGTATTTGAAATATCCATCACCTTAAGTGTTTATTATTTCTATGTGTTGGTAACATTTCAAGTCCTCTTTTCTAGATACCTTGAAGTCTATAATATATTGTTGCTAACTATAGTTAGATAGAAGAAATAAGTTCTAATTTTGGATAGTAAACCTGTGGTCCTTGCAATGCATTGCCCTCATACTATGCCAGCAGTGCACCTCAAAACCTCGGCAAAGTGGATCACCGTATTCTGACCTATGTGTACTTTGGACTTTTGGTACAACTGAGAATAGACATCCTGTCAGAGTGCAGACAGGGTAGAGCTCGGAAATGCAGTGTAGCACGCAATACCACTTGCTGGCAGTCAAAAGAGAAACCTAAATTAAACCTGTTGCCTAAGGAAGATCACCTTGGTTCACTGGACCATGCAAGAAAGTCGTCTTAGGCACATGTGTAAAAAGAGCCTGCTCAGGCCACCGAGCAGTTCTAAAGTCAAGTGGCAAAACCAAGGGGACAGTGAGATGACTGTCAGCGCATTTATTGAGACTGTGAGATATTGTGATGCTGTAATTGTGAATGGCAACGTAATCCCTCCTACCCTTTTACTATTATTTTAGTCTTTTGGATCCATTCAAGTGTGCCACCCCAAATACTGTTACACAAAAGTAGGCTGTGAACATAGAAATAACTAGAACCGGTTATGTTCGAGTGGTGGGAGATGGTCCCACTGGGCCACAGATGAGAAGATTATCACCTTCCAGGCCACTGTCCACTGGATATAGTTCCGTATGCCAAAGAGAAGAGCTGAAGGGGTTAAACATACTCAGGCTGGAAAAGAGAGGACCCAGGATGCAGGAGCCATGTTGGAAATATCTACAGAAGGGGATGGAAGACACAAACATCTACCGTTTTATGGGCCGTGCTTCCTGGGAGCAAAATTTGCAGGGAGGCTACCTATAGCGTAATATAAACAAGACCTTCTAAACCATTAGAGTAGCCTCAAAACAGAATGGGCTAACTCAGGAGGCAATTAGTTCTCCATCTCCATCTCATTAGTTTTCATCCTGAAAATGTTACAGGAGGAAGCTGAGTCAGGAAGCTCCCCCTGGGTCAGGTGGAGGTTCGCGTGAGTGGCCAAAGAAGGTTGTCAGTCTAAAGAGTCCCCAGATCTGTGCTTTTGATGTTCCTAATTTTTCTCCCTTCTTGGCCCCTGCCATGTGGGATTGCCTGGTCCACGATCTTATTGGAGAGTCAGAAAAGGAACTGAAGTCCTCAATGTTGATACCAGCTGGTGCCAGGCAGGGTGTGAGGCCCTTTGTAGGGGTCACCCTCCTCTCTCCTTACACCCCCCTTGAGGAGGGCACCATGACCAGGCACATGTGCAAAAACTAATATTCTGAATGCTTATGTGACTTGCTTGGTTCCAGCTGGCTGGTATTGTCATCAGGGGTATTTCCACAGGCAATCTACCTCCAGAACATGCCACTTAGTATCCCTAGAAACCATTGCAGTGCATGACAAAAGTAGGTGCACAGTGTATGGCACATTGATTGAGGTGCATGGCACATAAATAGTCACTGAATGAAACAGTAAATGAACATGTAAGATGTGTGGGACAGTGAGAAGGATCCCATGAAAGAAGCAGGATGTTGCCTTACTAAGATGTCATAGAGGAGAAAAATGTGAAGGGATTATCATTCATTCATTCACGCACCTCCATGTTTTATGAGCACTTTCCATGTGCCTGGCTCTGTGCTGGGGGCTGCAGGTAAGTAGGTGACTAAGGACGCAGCATTGGCCATGGTGGTGTTTAAATAAGGGAGATGGCTTGGTCAATACTATTAAGAATAAAATAATTTTACCCTTGTCGCATTCATAAAGAAAGCCGGTTAACTTCAAACATTTATCATTAATATGAACCAACAGGACAAAGAGCTCCGGGAAGGGTTCTGCCTTGTCTGAGGATGCAGAGGCAGAAAAGGTGACTTGACTAGGACTGAACATCCCAGTGGGAATTCCCATCTGCAGACCCATCCCCTGCATTTCAGTTCCCTACAGGACTGACAGTAAAACATACTCTGATCCAAGAGCATCTGACGTCACCCTCCCGCTGTGACGGGCCCCGTCCCGCCGGGTTCAGAACCTCAGCTGCGGGATTTGAAGTCACAGAAAGAATCTCGAGGTCCGATCTCTGAGGACCAGCAGCAGGAGCAGAGCAATAATTGGAGGGTTTGAGTAGTTCTTGTCCAGGGCAGGTGCTATGAGATGAAATTGTTGATCACATCAGAAGGTGCTGAAACCAAGGTCAGCCTCTTGATCCTGTCGAGACGCCTGGTTAACGAGGTGCCTCGATGAACAGACGCTCGGAGCAAGGCAGGAAGGCAGGCTGCTGGGTTGTGAAAACAATCGTCTCGAGTGAAGACATTTGCTTTCTTCCAGGTACCACTGCACGCTGGTTTGCAAATCCCTGTGCTTGGGGCAAAGGCTTTGCAGGAGATGGGTAAAGAGCAGGAGCTGGGGATGAGAATGTATAGTCCCTAAGTTGTACCTGAACTTGTGCAAGGCTCTATACTTGCATGTCGATCTGACGCTCACGGTAACCTGGTGACGTTGGTAATGTCATCTCAACTTTATAGATAAAGCTACCAGTTCTGAAAAACTAGGTCAAGGTCCCTCAAGCACTGAGCATTAAATCCCAGAGTCAGAATCCTAGTGTCACCCCTCTGCTTTTCTCTTCTGGACACCCTATTGGTTCTTTTTCTTGACTTAATATTAGAGTGACTATATAACCCAAGTTTCCCAAGACACTTCTAGTTTATACCTGTTAATCAAGGAAAATTAAAAGCAGTGTCCCCTTTTGTTCTCAAAACAAGTCCCAATTTAGACAATACATTCTGTCGTCACTCTACCTAACAGTAGTTCAATTCTTTTTTCCATTATTTTTGGTTAAAAGAGATGCACTTATCAAAAACCACAGCTCCCAACTGTGGGGAAAAATTGTAATTTGGCTGGAAATGTGAATCCGGCATCCCACCATGCACACACGATCTTCCAGGAAATGTATCCAAATGCATCATGTGGAAGGCAGCCAGCCTGGAAGTGACTGTGACCCTCCCCGATTTAGTGCTCTGTGAAGGGGACTTTGCCATCTGGTGGGCTGGACTGCTCTCTGGCCAGGAGTCCAGCTACACGCTTGCTGGAGTCCAGCTCTTAAGCAACGTGGCAGTCTGTGGGCTGTGGGCTGTCCTGTGGCCATGCATGGCCTCCATCATGTGGATAGCATTGAGACGCAAGACTCAGTTGCTCCCCACAAGGGGGGATTAGTAGAGTTATCATGTGCGGTTGGGCCGGCAGCCCGTGGGACAAGTGCGGGATATCTGCACTCCAGGAGCCAGGGCTCACAGCTCTGCCTGCCAGGGGCACAGGCCCATCTCTCTAATTCACACAAAATTGTGGTGGGGCTGTTGGGGCAGGGGTAGAGGTGGCCATACCTGCCCTGCAGTCAAAAATCCCAGAGGGCCTGGGAAAAAGCTACTTAATCTGGAACTAGTAAACTGAAGATCGCAGCACAGAACAGTATGGTCTTTAGAGTAAGAAGAGCAGGGCACTACAATGTACTGAGCATTTGCCGTGTGCTTGGCCCTGTACTAAGTAGGCCGCCTGTTTGCATGTGAGCCCCTAACCAACGCTTTGAGGTCAGCCAGGTCGTGAGAGCCCAGGACTGACTCAGGTGTGGGCGCTGGGAGCTCTACCTTGCTCTGCAGCCTCTGCATCATCTCATTTTCCATTTCGTCAATTTGGAGATCAGTAACCACCATGAAGACCTTTGGCCTAGCAACGAGGAGGCCTGGATTTAAATCCCATCACCCCAAGTCACTAAGACTTAGACTTACTGAGCCCCAGTTTCCAATTATTTGGGCAGGATAATCTGCGTAAGTTCACTTGCTTTTTCTGAGCCTGTCTTCACAATTGGAACATGACAGTGGGAAGGTAGAATGAGATGCATGTAAAGTGCCCGGCGCACTGCTTGACAAAGAGCAACTCGTCAGTAAGAGATGGTTCCCCTTCCTTCTCTCCTTCTTCCGACAGACCCACAACTCCTGTAGCACAGGACAGTGGTTAAGATTGTGGAAGCTGAATACAGACTACCAATCTCTGTCCTGTTGCTGTGTGACTTTGGGCAGTTCCGTAACTTCTCTGTGCTTCAGTTCCTCCATCTGGGAAACGATGACCTCATGGAGGTCGTGATGAAGATCACATGAGCTGTTATTTTCGAGCATGTCAAACCCTGCCTGGCACACAGAAAGCTCTTTGCAGCTGGGGTTGAATGGATCAACCCACATGCTTCACCATCTTGCTGCACTTGCTTCTTAACCTAGTGCCTTGGCCATGAGCTCAGAGCAGTCTGAGTAGAGAGAAAGGTTTACGTAGTCATCTTTGCTGTCAGTGGATGGGGCAGCACTGTGACGGGGTGGGAGAACCTGGTGCACAGTGGCCGTGGCTGTGGCCCAGGGAGCAGGAAGTTTGAGCATCTCTGAGCATTGAGAGCTTCAAACTCTGCTAATGGGGATGGGGGCTTATTTTCTCTTCTTCTTCCTCTGATTCATAGGAGACTGTGTTAGTCATGCTCTGATCTACGACATCCCACGTACTAGACCCATGGGTCGTGATACCAACCTCTACTAGGAAAAGAGGAAGTGGACTGTTACAATGCCATAATTGAGCAAATTAGGGGAAGGGCGCCTTTATAGAGCAGTGGATCTCGGGACTGGCTGCATGTCAGAACTCCCCAGGGCTCTTACAAAGTATATACTAATAGCCAGGCCTCCTTCCAGGTTTTAAATAAAATATCTGATAGTAGATAAGGTATTCCGAGCATCATGGGAGCCTTCTCATCTCAATCACAGGGACTATGCCAGGAGGATGATTTACATCCGTGGTTCTCAACCTATATGCATCAGAATCTCCTAGAAAGGCTGTTAAAACTCAGATTGCAGGGCCCCCTCCTGAGAGCTCCTGATTCCACAGGTCTGAGGTGGGGCCTGGGAATTTGCATTTCTGCAAGTCCCCGGGTGATGTGATACCGCTGATCCTGGCTCCACACTCTGACAAGCACTGGTCTATACAATGACTAAAAGAGGAAAAGAAATAAACCAAAAACACTCTCCACAAAGTCTTCCCAAAGAATAGGTCTACTTCTTTTTGTGGATTTAAAAACAAATTGTCCAGACTTACATCTTGAGCAATTAAAAAGTGCCTGTCCTGCCCTTCTTCAATGTCTCTTCCCTCTCTTCTACCGCAGCCAAGCGCCCCTGTTCCTTGTTGTCATTGAAATTCCCAGCACCCATATGTCACAGCGAGTGTCATGTGTAGGTCAACAGCTTTGCAGCGACAAACAAGATAAAGATAAAGAAAAGCTGACTGATTCTTAGAGCGTCAAGGGTGAGAACACAGAATGATATGATTTCTCTTTCCACCACAGCTAGAATATTCTTTGCTGCCTTCGGTGGCAGGTCACATGGATCAGCCCACACAGTGGGATTTGAATTTCCTCTTCTTAACAACAATTGAGTCAACTGAATCATTGAGCAGGCAAGTGACAGCATGATCTGAAGAAAGTGTTTCTGACCCTACGTCTAAACCTCAGTGTGGGAGTTTGTATTGTCATAAGAAAAGCATAAATACAGCTTAAGTATCCAATGTACTAGGTTTTGTGGTAACAGTCTTTGCTAGTCTGAGCGCCTCGATGCCTTGATGAAGATGAAAAAAAAATAATAATAAACTGACAATTCTTTGGAAGAAAAAAAAAAATCTAACCTTACTGTTTCCTCCGGGCACCTTCTTGGTACATTCACAAGCTCCTTCTGCTAATAATTTTCCATTCTTTGACCACATTTTTGGTCTGTGGTTTCCATGAGCTGTTTAAGAGTAAAAACAATTTTGGAAAGAGATATACTGAGTTCTGTTTTAAAAATGGTCAAGTTAGCCATAGAAAGTTCCATTTTTTTGGTCAAAGTTAGGGTAATGAGTCAACTTTCGTTCCTTTGGGGAGGTTTCTTCAAATAGACTTTCTTTGGCCCAGCTAAATAACCAGGCAGTGTGACATGGAGATCTTAAAACTGGGGAGACCACAGCAGAGATCATTAAGTCTGAGTTCCCATTTAAAAATGGGGAAACCAAGGCACAGAGAGATTAGCTTGCCCCCAATCACACAACACATTTGAGAATAAGTAATGTGACCACAGGAAAGTCCTTTCCCTCTCCTTGTCTAGTCTCCCCGACCACATGCCCACATACTCCACGTTCATGTCTGCCCACATCGTCTGCAGATGTGCAAAATCATAGTGTACCAACGTGGTCTTATGCCTGTGGTTCAGTGATAGGAATTCGTGTTCTTGCCCTCATGGCTTAGAGTATAATTGTACTCTTAAGGGCATATATATGTTATTAATATCTGCTGCCTCCATTAGAACACAAGCTCCAAGACAGGGGCCATATATAATCTGTTCACCTTTGTATTTCCAGCACCTGTTATAGGGTCTCCTCCATTAGAGGCCCTCATTCAGCAGCCCTATGGTGGTGGAATGAATGACTCAATGAAGTAACAGAGAGGCTGAGATTCAAATGACAAGGAATCAGCCAGGAGAAAAGACAGGGACGAGGATTCCAGGCAGTGGGGACTGCATGTGCAAAGATCCTGTGGTGAGAGAGGGAGGGTGGCACTTAGGAAGAACTGAGCATTTTTCCTTATAGTCAGAGCTAGAATTCTGGAATGTGGTAAGAGACAGGGCTGGGGAGGTTGACAGCATCTACATTGTAGAGACCTTTGTAAGCCACCTATTCTCTGTTTCTTTCTTAGTTGAGTCTCTTTTGCTGAATCCTGAATCGCAGGGTACTGCTAGGATCATCTATTCTAAATTCCCATTGAGTAGGTGACCAGAATTTCAACCAGCTTGGTCTCAATTCCAAAACTGTTATAGCTAAAAGCTGCCAGTTAGTACTTACCATGTACCAGGAAGTCTAACAAGCCTTTTATAGAGATACGTTTGCTCCACTAATCATTTGTTTACTATGCCTAGCTTTTCTGAAATAGGATCGTGCTTTGAACTACCACACTGGTGATAAGAGTCATACCTCAGGGACCCAAATTAGCTCCTTTGTAACTACTGTCCCTGGATTTCCTGCTGTCTGTGCTCTGTTTGAGGAGACCCCAGCAGCCTTGGAATAAGAATTGAGCTGATTCACACCTGGTTGAAAATCTGCTCACCCATCTGAACCTGAAACAAAGCTATCCAAAGAGTGGATCAAGGAAGCCTTCCAGATTGGTGGCAAAGACCTGTGCTTTTCTCCGAGACTGCAGCTTGAGTGCTTAGCTGCAGGGATTAAAAGATGAATAGCAGAGTGGCCTTGGACATCAGGGCCACCTGGGTTTGACTCCCAGCTGTATCATTTACAAGCCAGGTAACCTTGGCCACGTTCCTTTTCCTTTCTGAATCCCCATTTTTAGGTATAAAAGAGAAACAAAAATACTTACTCTAAAGGTGGTTTAAGGATTTAACGAAGCACTTTAGTAGAGTGCCTGCCCCATGGGGGGACAAAAGGAACCAGGAACTGCAGCTGCTATTATTGCTGTGTTGCTAGCCCCAGGGAAGACAGGCGGAGGCTGGTGAGGCTGGTGGAGCGTTCTTACATTCAAAAGCGGGAAGGGAAGGCAACGAAAACCAAGTGCATGCAAATCTCCATTTACTGCAGTTACTGGGAGAATGGATTGCCTTGTTCATTTTATGTTCTGGGCCCAGAGGTAAATTGCAAAGTCCTTTTTATTGAAAGTTCATTCTGGCTTCCACAAATGTTTATTGAGTCCGTGCTGTTTGCTAGGTACGCAAGAGAAATGAGGATAAATGAGATCCTGATCCTTGCACTAACCTTGCAAGGTGGAGAAGGAAGAGTACAGTTTTTCCATAAACGTGTGGGAAAGCACTTTTCTGCTGACATACAGGATGCTGAGTATGATTTACTTTAAAAAAATCATCGAGGATCTTGTAAGGGCCTTCCCTTGCCTAACTGAGTTGATGGAGAACTGAAAGTCAGCACATAGATGCATACTCAATTTGTGTTTTCCACTCATTGATATTTATATAATAATATAAATTATATTATATATGTAATACACTACTTATATTAATTATATTATTACTAATATAATTCTAATTCTATATGACTAATTAAATATATACTAAAATTATTTTTGTATATAATAGTAATTATTCAAATACACAGGTAGAACCAATGCATATATAATACTGATTATACATTCTAATTATACATGATTATGTTATATATACTATACTTATAAATTATTATATATAATATTCATATGTTATATGTCATATAAGAATGTAAATATATAAGTAGCCTGGATTACTTGTATAATCTCATTTTCTTAATCATGTATATCTTTCTCTTTAAAATGGAAACGGTGATGTTCTGCTTAGGTCAGAGCCGGCATATATTAGTTAAATCTATGCCTTATTCCAACTCTACCATACATACTAAAGGACATGAAGGCTGCAAAATGATGGGGGAGTGATGCCTGAATACACTGAACTCCTCTAGTTCCTCATGCATCCATCCCACCAATTTTACCAAACACCTGTTATGCACTGGGCTCTGCATGGGCACTGGGGCAGAGAGCCAGGGAGACACAGTGCCTGTCCTCACGGAGCTCACAGATGGGTCAGGCAGTAGCCAGAGAAGGCTGTGGTGGCCACTGTCTTAGAGAGGGAACCGCAGGTCGATGGGGGCACAGAAGAGTACAACCGACTCTGTCTGTGATGCTGGAAAGGATTCCTGGGGTAGATACCGGACAGGGAGTGGCTCTGATTTGAAGAAGAAAGAGGAATGAAGGGGATGATGAGTGGTGGAAAAGCATGTGAGGAAGCTGGCATGGATGCTGAAATAACATGACCTTACAGGAGCTGATGGCAGAATAGCAGGTGTGCTACTACTGCCGATGGAATAAGACCAAGAAAAATAGGAAGATTAGTCTTAGCAGCGGTGATAGCAGATGTCAAATATTTATTGAGCATTCACTGTTCTAAGCTCTTTGATGCACTGTATCATATAACACCACAACAAACCTATCCTGCATATGGTATTATTATCCAACTATTTGAGTGAACAGAGGCGCCAACATATTGCTCAGCTGGTGAGTGCAGCAGCCAGGAGAGAAGCAGACAAAGCTCATAAGATAAAAGCCACTTGCTACTCTAATGGCCCTGGCCCAGGCTCATTCTGAGAAGGCCACAGATGAGGGCTACACAGTGCCACGCTTGTGGCAGATGTTGACCAGTGGTGGCTCAAGTATTGGAAAAGTGGAGGGACGAGAACAAGGCAGACAGGGTCAGATCAAGGAGGGCTGGGTTTGGGTGATAAACTAAAGGGTGTGCATTTTCTTCTGAACGCTGTAATTGACATTGAGAGTTTTGAAACAAATAGTGAAATCCTCCATGTTGTGTTTGAGAAAAATCACTGTGAACTCAGGAAGACATGTGGAAACAGGCTGGCCAGTTGTCACAATCCAGGGGAGGAAATAGGATGACCCAGACTGGGAAGGGACAGTTACAAGAGATGCTGAGGAGAAAGAAATAATGCAACTGCTGACTAATTGGATGAGGGAGGAAGGTCCAGGGTGGCCCAGATTCCTGGGTTTAGCAATGAGTGAAGGGCGCAGTCCAACCCCCTGCAGCAGGGGATGCTATGGGGCTATGGGGCCGTGAATGCTATGGGGCTGAATTACATCCCCCTGAAATTCATATGTCGAAGTCCTAATCCCCAGTACCTCAGGATGTGACTCTAGTTGGAAATAGAGTCTTTACAGAGATGATCAAGTTAAAGTGAGGTCATTAGATGGGCCCTAATCCACTAGGACTGGTGTCCTTATAAGAAGGGGAAATTTGGACACAGATGGTCATAGAGGGAAGATGATAGGAAGAGACACAGGGAGAAGATGGCCATCTAAAAGCCGGGACAGACCCTTCCCTCACAGCCCTCGGAAGGAACCACCCCTGCCGACTCTTGACTGTGGACTTTGAGCCTTCAGAACCATGAGAAAGGGGTTCTGATGCTTAAGCCACCCTGTCTTGGAATTCAGAAGCCCTAGCAAACTAACACCTGGAGTAACTCAGTTGGAGATGGCCACCAGTTATGTTTCGGATCAGGTGAGTTTGACATGTTGCTTTGGGACAGCCAGGTGGAGACAAAACACCAAAATGGTAGTTAGAGATGAGGGTCCAGGACTCAGCTGGGGACTAGAGATGAACATGTGCTCATCGTTTCTGACACTCTGACACCTAAAGCACAGCATGACTGGGACATAATGGGAATTTGAAAAATAGTTGGATGAATAAATATTGTGTTTGCCTAAGGACAGAGGGCAGGAGGGACTACAAGGATATTGGAACACATTTGAATTTCCCATCTCACTACCGAGAAGATTAGCGCAAGCCCTACTGACATGGAGATATAACTGCGGCATATCTGAGGCCAGTGAATTTTAGAGAATTGTTCTGTTGGTTGCTGATATTTACAGTCACTAGGAAGGATAGTTCCGTCTTTGTTCTGTAAAATCTGGGGGGAACAAATTAAACATCAAAGCTATTCTTATAACAGAAAACCATGGCCTGTCAAGAGTCCTAGATGCATGCCCATGTTCTGAAATGTTGACCTCCGAGTGAGTTTGCCAGCAGCATGGCTATTTTAGGTGGAAATTTTAAAGTCTTCTCAGCTTCAAATGTCAAAATAAGTAGACAGGGTGGCCTAATAGAAAATAGCAATAACTGGGAGCCAGGAGACTTTGAATTCTAGAACTGCCTCTGAAAAAGTGGGTGACTTCAACCTTTCTGGGCCTCCCGTCCCTCGTCTATCAACAGTGGTGGGGAAGTGATATTTGGATGATCTTCCAACTCTGACATTCTCTCAGTGTTGCCTTTAATTGCAACTGGTGATGATATAACATTTCCATGAATTGACCTGTCACCCTGATTTAGTCCGCCAGCGTGAAGGCATGAAAACAGGATGACGGGCAGGAATTAAATATCACAGACGACTTTGGTAGAATAATTTCCCTCCTTAAAAATGGCAGCTGGGACACTGGAAAGAGACAGCGCTTGGTTTTAGAACGCATCTTCCTTACCAGCAAATTGGGTTTTACTGGAAGGTTTCGGAATGCATGTGACCATGGTATTTTGTCCAATGACTTAAATTTCAACCACATTTAAGGAGGATATGGCAAATTATCCACTCCTAACTGCATGTGTGATTTTCCCCGGACCATTTCATATTTACTATTTGTGTTGACCTTTTCTTTCTATGTCTAGACATCTCAGCCCTGAATGTAATAAGCTCCTAGGGGGAAAGATAATTAGGATTTATTGGGCATCTATTTAGTGTCACATTTTGTGCCAGGTCCTTGACCCCTGTTATGTAATACCTCACTTAACACCTCCCTGGAGCAGATGCTGTCAGCCATGCCATAGCTTCTCTGCACTCAACTCAGCCTGCTGAAGGTTGCTCACTATGGGCTTCTGTCTGGCCGTGGGACCAACCATGCTTAGCCCACAAGAACAAGCCGGATGGGCACCATAATTCCTACTGCAGAAGCAACACTCAACCAGTAGCAGATAGAAATTTGCTGGATAAATACACCAGCTTCCTCACCACTTGCTTGGGATAACTTGGAGCATGGAGTTCCCTGGAGAGGTTGAGCTCTGGTTGTCCATGGTGGATATGGTCTTGATGACACATCCTTTATTGGTTGTCTTCTTTGTCTGTCTTATTTTTTTCCTGAGACATGATCTTATTCTGTTGCCTGGACTAGAGTGCAGTGGCATCATCACAGCTCACTGCAACCTCAAACTCCTGTGCTCAAGTGGTCCTCCTGCCTTAGCCTCCCAAGTAGCTGGCATTATAGGCATGTGCCACCATACCTGGCTTAGTTTTTATTATTAGTATTATTTTTGTAGAGGTGTGGTCTTCCTCAGGCTGGTCTCAAATTCCTGGCCTCAAGCAATCCTCTCTCCAAAGTGTTAGGATTACAGGAGAGACCTTCAGGTCAGTATAGGCATAAACCACCACATCTGGCCTTTTTCTGTCTTAATACCATGCTATTTCCTGAAATAATCTTCCAAATAAAGTACTTACATTCAAATTCTTGTCTCTGGATCCTTGTCCAAGCTAAGATCCCTATGGAGTAGGTAGTATTATTGCCAATTTACAGCTCAGAGTGGTTAAATAATAGTTGTTAACTCTTGGTGCTGGGTTTGTCTGACTCCCATTCACTTTTCTCTACACCAGTGGTTCTCAACCAAGGGAGTTTTGTTTCCTGGGGGACATTTTGTAATATCTGGATGCATTTTTGGTTGTCACACTGGGTGCTGATACTAACATCTAGTAGGTAGAGACCAGAGATGCTACTAAACATCTGACAGTGCACAGTTCAGCCCCCCTACAACAATGACTAATCCAACCTGAAAAATCCAATAGCACCAATTGAGAAATCCCGCTCTACCCGCAGCAAGACTGGTTGTTGGTTGGTGGCTCTCATGTGTGACTTGTCTGTTGTCTTTCACTTCCAGGGCCAAGCTGTGGCTCAGTTGTGTTCCACTGTCCCCAACGTGACTGTCTTTGGAACAGCTTCTACTTTCAAGCATGAAGCCATCAAAGACTCCGTGACCCACCTCTTTGACAGAAATGCAGACTATGTGCAAGAAGTAAAAAGGTAAAGTGTTTGCTCCACAGAGCACTGGGTTGGCCCTTGCTCTTCTCTCAATGAATAGCAGCATTCCTGTGAAGGGGGAATAATGATGATGGTAATAGTAGTGATAATAGCAAACATATACTGAGGACTTAGTATTACTAGCTTTGTGCTGAATACTTCACATGTATTAGCTCATTTAATCCTCTTAGCACCCCTATTATTAGCCTGAAGGAACAAAGCAGTTAAGTAACTTGCAAAGCTAATGTATTAAAATCATACTAGCTGCTATTAGACTGTCTTAACACATAGAGGCTTATTGCTCATTCACTCATATGACAGCATAAAGTGGATGTTTGGTGGATGATCTTCCATAAGGACAGTCAGGGACCCAGGCTCTTTCCACCTTGTGGCTCCACCCTCGTCTTGGGTCTTATGGTCCTCTGCTTCTAGCTGGCAGATAGGGAGAGAGCACTGGAGGGTCACAAACGGGAGGTTTTTCTGGGCCAGTCCCAGAAGGAACATCCACTCCGCTCACATTCTAGTGCTCAGGTCCTTGGCCACATCTTACTGAAAGTGAACTGGGAAATGTTGTCAAGCTGTGGCAGGCGTGGCACAGGGAGTAAAGGATGGTCCTTGGGGTCAAAACAGGCATTCTGACTTTGGAGCCCACACTTTTGCTATACAGACAGTGCCTAAAGAGTGAGGCATGAGCCGAACTTCCCCATAGGAAGAAGGGGGCTGGAAGGAAGGGAACGTCATGTGCATATTGGGGCATAGAAATGCCTCAGAGGCTGAGAGAACTGCAAGAAAGCTTAATGGGACTCAAGGCCAGGGATATCTGGTTATCTGCTCTAAGTACAGATATTGGCAAAGGGGCACCTGTGGGGGAAGGGACGGAGGGGCACGAGGTGAGGTTGGGCAGGAGACTGGTGTCAGATGCACATAAAGACCACACACACCAAGCTAGGAAATGTGACCGAGAGCCACCAAAGGACCAAAGTGGTGACGTGATCCGACGTGGGTTTTGAACAATCACCGGTGGCGTGGAGAGAATGGATGGGTGGGGGATTCTGGGGCTGGGAGGTCAGGTGCTGGCGGCTGCAGTCACCTTGGGAATGTTGGTTTATAACCTGGGATCCTGAAGCTGTCGATGGTGGCCGTGTGCATGTCAACACAAGGAATCAGACGGAAAGTCCAGCTCCACCAGGTCGCAAGTGATTTGCGGGCTACTCTCAGAGTCCGCTCCCGCTCACAGCTCCGGGGAAGACGCAGAGACGGCCCAGAGCCATTGTTTTGGCATTTTCACTTTCCAGCACTAAATTGTAAGGTACAAAGAGGCATTACATTGCCTGGATGCATCGTAATAAAGAAATACTTTTCTCCAAATCACAGATTCGGATAGAAAACTGAAAGACAAGTGAATGGGAGAGCTGGTTTTTGAGGTGATAGATTTAGACCAGATTTGGTGAAACTTGTCAAGTTTCTTGGAAAAGAGAGTCTTCTGGTGGTCTGAATTTTCACATTTGCTTTAAAATGTTGAATTAGAGATTTACATATATTTTAAGGTCGTCCCAATAGTTCCAGCAGGAGATGAAAGGAGAACTTTAAAGCTAGCGCTGAGAAGTTCACCCTCTGTTTCTCAGATGCGGGCTCACTTTGAAGGCTCCCACCTGCCCAGTTCCATGGCTCTCAGGTAGCCCTTCCTGCTGTTAATCACGTCTCAACTCACGTCTCTCAGGCTGTGGTCTGGAAAATGAACTACCACTGTTCCTTCAGTTACCTTTTTTTTCACCCCCTTAAGTGCTATTTTTGCAAGCATCCCTTTATTTATTCATGCACCCACCTGCTCAATAATTACGTGCTTAGTGTCCCTGAAGGGCTAGGGGCTGTGCGAGGGTGGGGGATCCAGCCATAGGGACCCTTGAGAGTCACTGTCCTCACAGAGCTTAGAGTCTAATTGGAGGAGAAGAGACAAAAATAAAACTATAATGAGAATTCACTGATTCACACTTTTGATATATGCTCTGGTGGTGACATGGAAGGTGCTAGTGAACATTTGCCTATGGGGAAATCAGAAACATCATGAATCACAGAGTGGGATTTTGAGAGTTGGGGGATGAGAAGTTGGCCAGGGGAAGAGCATTTCTAACTAGGGAGAATGCCACGTGCTAAGGTTCTGGGTCAGGAACAGCTTGGTAAATTCAAGAATCTGAAAGGAGAGCAGGGCAGCTGGAAGTGGTAGGATGTGGGGAGTGGGAAGAGAAAGGCATCAGGAGATGGCAGCTCTTCTGAAAAGGCCCATGACCAAGGGAGCTCCTGCCAGCCCCTTTCCCGGGCAGCCACCCCCTCCCCTCATCTCCTCACTGTCCTGGACCTGCCCCCTTTGCCCCTGAGCCGATGATTTCTGCTGATGTCAGAAGAGTAGATGACAACAGCATCTGACAGCCCCCCTCACCACCACCTGCCTGCAGTGGGACTTCCAACAGTTATTGTGGTTTGAAATAGAGACCCTGGGATTAGACTAAAAATGATGGGAAAGCCACAAATATATTCATACTACCTTCTGTCCCAGCCATCCCACCCTCAGGAAATAATCCAGAGGAAGAGAAAATCTGTAGGTACAAAGCTGCCTATTGCAGAGCCAAGCTCTGCTTCTGTCTCATTGTAAGGGCTCAGCAGGTGTCGACGGGGTGAATTATAGCATTGTCTGTAACAGTGGAAATTCAGAACCAGCCTCCATGATCCACAGAAGGGAAACAGTTCAGTAGATCGTGCTACACCCACATGCTTGAGTATTGTGCAGCCCCTAAAAAATAATGAGAATTATGACAACTCTGTCACAAAATGAAAAAAATGCCCATGGTAGCATATTGAGTGAAAAAAGCAGAATGCCAAATTCCATCTACACTGTGATCACAGTTTTGTACAAATTCTCAGTGCATAGAGACATCAAGTGAAAGGAAAGGGAAAATATCCGCCCGCTAACATGCAACAGGAGTGGAATGTGGAGTGATTTCTCTTTGTTTTTCGATCACAGATATTGTCACGCTATTATGTGTACAATGAACTAGAAAAAAAAATAAGGTAAAATTTCTTGATATGAAAACTCTTTTATAAAGCAGTCAATCGGTAATCCTCTTCTAAACACATTCTCAGCCTTGAGCCAGGTGTTGTACAGAGAATAGAGAAAAAAATATTTGTGATCCAGACTTAACCTTTGTATCAGTGACCGTCTCTCTGTTTGGGAGGAGAGAGATGACTACGAGGGAAACCAAGCAAAAGAACTAGAAACCTTGAGTCGTGTGCACCTCACTGCCAGGGCTTTAGAAGCAGAGAAAAGAGGAAGATCAGAGAGAGCATGTCAAATGGACAGCCCCCAGGTGGCATTTGAAGAGTGAGAATGATTTCTGTAATAAAGCGAAGTGGAAGAGAGTCCCAGACAAGGGAAGCTTGGCCAGAGCGAGGCAGAAAACAGCAGCCACGCTTTGGTCTCCTGCCACCCTGCTAAGAGTTCCATTAGACCATTTTACATGCATCTCAGACAATCCCGCAAGGCAAAATTTCCTCATTGTATAGATAACGAAATTGAGACTTAGGACCAGATTTGGGCTCAGAGGTGTGTGATTTTGTGAACTTTCTGTTCTGCAAAATTCTGCTTTGTTTATTAAATACTGAAAGCGGAAAACAGAATGGTGGGGTGGGTGCCGCCATAAAGTTGAAAAATTGTTACATTAAACCACTGGAAATCGCGGACCATCCAAATAATCGATGCCTGCAAGTGGACCACAAAGATGCAAGGGTGAGCGAGATGAGCACGTCCCTGGGACCCGAAGTGTTCAAACTAGTAGAGCCGGTTGAATGGGCAATTGCAAGACAGTGGGGTTAGCACCAGGTAGGGGAGTACAGGGCACTGGGGGGCACAGGTGAACAATGTCTCAATGGAAGCCCAAAGAATATGCACGAGCTACTTTCAGGCCATGCAAATTTTATGAGATAGATATTGTCCTTATTTTTCAGAGGTGGCAGGCAAGGTGCAGCTTGGTTACGTAAGTGTCACATAGACACACGTGGCAGGACTCAACCCCAGATGGTTCTGGTTGCAGAGTTCGTCATCTTTCTAGCACTCACACACACTCTCCCAAAGGCAGTGGGGTTGGCGTGCCCCTGGGCCAGGGAGGAAGCCAGGCTGCTGTGTCAAAGCCCTCTGTGAGAAGCCTACTGTGTGCCAGGCACTCTGAAGCAGTCTCATGCAGTGGCAGTTAAAACTGTGGCACAGATGAATTCTCAGAGAAAAGAGGATTCAGAAAGAGAAACTGAGTGAAGGGCCAAGGATCCAGTGGAAATCCAAGTCGCAGTGAAGGGGAACACAGGTCTTGGAAAGGTCAAAGGGTGTCTCTCCCGGTACCGGGTCTGCCGGAACCTACCACCACTCAAGAGAAGTCCCTCCCTGTCCCGTGTGAGTGGGGAGAAGAGAGACAGCATTCACAGTCAAGGGACCAGGGGCTGGGGACACAGAAAGGACAGACACAAATGTCTTAGATCAGCAACTCCAAAATATCTTGCTGCCGAATGTGGCCTGGAGACTCCCCAGAGCTGGGGCTATTTGTGTTGGCTTTTTAAATCCGCAGAGATTTATGTCAGCACATAGGAACCGCTGCACTGGGCCTCCGCCCCCACCCTCTGTGCTTTGTGTAATTATTATACGTACCTATGTGGGCAGGGTGGACACCCCCTGAAATTGGGGAAGGGGAATGAGGATGGTCCTTGTGCCTCTGCAGGTGACTGTCATGATTATCTCACTAAAAGGACTGCAGTGGGGCTTTTCAATGTGAGCATGACCGAGGGAGGGCTAGTGCCACAGTTGCTGATGGAACCTGGGACATCTTAAATAGACCCAACTGAGTCCGATTCAGTAGGACCCATTCGAGGGGCTTGCAGTGATGGAATGGGGATGGAGCACTTTTCAATCGTGAAGCTCTTACCTGAAGGAACATGTTCACTTGTCCACTAAGCAAATTCTTAGCAGCCTCCAGCTCTGGGAAATTCTTTTAGTTGGACCCAGGAGGAAACTCTACCACCTGGGCTCCTGCCCTATTTCTTGCTGCTCCTGGAGCTCTCCCTGTCCCTACTTCTTGGTAGTCAAACAATATGGCACAGAAAGGAAATGGGTCAATAGTTTGGCTCCTGACAGATGACAGGGTTTTGCTTTGTGTTCTCCTCGTGTAGAATCTCTGCTGAAGGTGTGGACATCGTTTTGGATTGCCTCTGTGGCGACAACACCGGAAAAGGTCTCAGTCTTCTCAAACCCCTGGGAACCTACATTTTATATGGTGAGTGCTCAACGATGGCAGGGACAGGGTTAGTGGCAGGGAATGTTGCATGGGCACCTTCAGACAGAGGCTCTAAAAAGTGAAATGTGTCACTATGTTGGGGAAGTGGGTTTGGGGGTGTTAAATTTTTTTATGTTTTCTGAAATATTTCTATTGCTGTGAGTTGTCAAATAGCAGGTGTGCCTACTGCTCTATATCTTGTCATTTCAAATGGGATCCAACAAGGCCCAGCCAATGTGGTGACTAATATGAGTAGAACCATTGAAGGACTTGACCCAGGGGAGGTGGCACAGGTGGAAAATATTAACAGCTTCAAAGGAAGTTCAAAAAATGAAGGCACAAAAGGACCCACGGTAGGGTGGGGAAGAGTGGCTGGGATGTGGGGGTTTTAAGGGAGGTTCTATTAGAGATGAACTTGCAAAGTACAGACTAAGCCTCTCCCTCCCCTAAACTACTCCTGAACGTCCCAGTCAGGACAGGAGCTCTGGATGGATGGTGCCCATGTCTGGTCCCACCTGCTTCTACACCCACTTCTATACTCCTAGTTGTGGGGAAGATTTATGAAAACAACTGGAAACAGTTTTCTTCCCACAAAATGAGGCTACAGAGCCTCCCTTCCTGCTCCTTTTTCTTCTCTTCTGTTGTAGGCATGCGAAATAATTTAAACATTAGTCTCCACAAATTGAAATAGACACATACAAAGCCCAGATATCATATTCCAAAGCCAAATTATATTGGGGTTATCTGATGTTGGAGATATTTGGTACCCCCTGTCCCCTGTTGGTACAATACAAAATTGGGTCTTAACTCTGGGTAAATCAGAAAAAAAATAATAACACTTGCCATTAGCTGAGGAGCTTATAGAAGCAATATTTGAGGGGTATAAATATTCGAGCATCTTTTTGTGGTCATCAGATCATTATAACAGAAGGAGAGTTGAACTCACCAGAGGTGGGTAAACATTCCATTGCTGGAGTGTTCCAGCAATTCCAGTCATGGCTACATATTTACTTGGAAATGGATACATAATTTATTATTATTATTGATGAAAGAAACTACAAGAATCCATTCACATTATAAGGATGTCGGATATGACTAATATGTGAGTCAAATGCAGATGGACAATTCATTCATCGTTACTTACCATTTACCAGGAGTTTCTATTTTTGCCCCAGTCCCATGATGTCATTTTGTTGAAATTCAACTTGATCATCTCACAAGTATCTAATTCATCACATTGATTACTTGGTTACAAAGCTATGAAAGCCTGATACTGCCATACCTAGTGGTACTTGCCCCGTATGAACAGAAGCAGTGATTAACTAACTGGCTACCAGTTTACCTTGGCCAAATAACTAAGATTAAAATATGCATGGTTATTTCATTAAATAACAGTTATCTGAGAACAACTTACTCCCAAATCTTTGGGGACAAGGCAAGAAAGTCATTGAAAAGGCACCAGTATGGTACCTGAATGTTCCCAATGCTATTAAGAGCTCTCTCACTCGCCCCTTCCACCCAAAAGCCACAAGCAGTCTCTTCTCTCTATGTGAGCATCTTAGGGAATCTTTCCCACCTCCGCCTCCCACCTGCCCTCTGAATGCTGCTTGTTCCAAAGGGCATAGCATGGTTTCTTACATCATTTGTCTCAACTAGTTTTCACCTTTCTGCCCAGACCTCTTTGGAGCAGACACATCAGTGACACCATTTCCTTGGATTCTGAACCTATTTTTGTCCTCACCTGCCACCTTCTATATTCTAACTCTGTTCCACCTCTCCCGCCAGTTAAGTACCCAACCCATGTCAGAGCCCCAAGCTCCTCACTTGCTGGGGAATCAAATTCAGAATCATAAAGTAGGTTCACTAAGGAGTTCACTTCTCAGTCTCAAAGAACAAAACCAAGAAGACATTTCAGCAACTCATTTCATTTAAATGTTGGTCCATATCATACTTTTAAGCCCAGTTTTCCAAAGTAATGAAATAGTCACCATGAGAAATGTCACTTTCTCTTTGAGCCCAGGGACACCTAGCTAAAAATACCTTGATGTCCCACTGCCATATCCTTCATTTTTCCCAGGCTTAATTAAATTAGTTTTCAAGTCCTTGCCAGTTCTGGACCAAACCACTGCCATTTTTTTCAAGTGTAACAAGAGATGTTGATTTTCGGTAGCATGGCTTGATCTGGGAATCTTCCATTTGCAGGCTCATCCAACATGGTAACTGGAGAGACCAAGAGCTTCTTTAGCTTTGCAAAATCAGTAAGTATCCGTGCATGACCAATGTACTGGGGTGGGGTGCTTGGATTTGCATGTCGTGAGACCCTCTGTCACAAGACGTTGACCTAATCTTTTTTATCCTTCATTTGCATCACTCATTGTCAATAAAGCCCACCTTCCTGCCCTGCTCACTGCATGTGGGCAGGACCAGGACTTTGGGCTACTTCTGTCTAAACAAAGCAGGGAGGTAGGAGTGTCAGCAAAACTCAAGAGAGCTTCATTTTCCTTTCAACAGAGATTGCTTAGTGTTGGTGTTTTTGATCATCAATCAAAAATGAACTTGGCCTTAGTAATATTTATCTGCTCCGTAGAGAGCCCGGCCTTTCAGTGTGGCCACTTTCTGACCAGGTCCCTGGGGGGACTTGAGACTTCTCTATGTCCCATCCCACTGAGTGGGAGCTATGAATGGGGGGCCTACAACTTTAACAAGCTCCTGGGGTGATTTTTAGACACAGGCAAGTTTGTGAACCACTGTGTTAGGTGATCAGGCTCTGAATGTGGTTGCTACTTGTCTGCCATTGAGAAGCCACATCCCTGGGTGTTTACCCCACTGCAAAGCGAGTCACATCTTTACTCCTAGAGCTGTCCTTGCTAGAAGTAAACTAATATGGGCTTGAGCTTTGATTTTTACCCCACCCACCCCAACAGGAGATTGCTGCTTCTCAAAAGTGCCTGTTGCTCTCCCCTCTACTCTTGGCCTCCTTTGAAGGTGGTTCAGCATTGATTGATCTGCCAGCTTGACAAGCATTTTCCAAGCACCTGCTATTTGTGGCACTGTGCCAGGCCCTGGATGTCACAGGGAATGAGATAGGTGCATTTTTTTTAAGCTTTTGTTTTTGTTTTGAGACAGTCCACTTTGTTTTGCTGGCTAGAGTGCCGTGGCATCACCCTAGCTCACAGCAACCTCAAACTCCTGGGTTCAGGCAATCCTCCTGCCTCAGCCTCCCAAGTAGCTGGGACTATAGGTGCACATCATCACACCTGGCTATTTTTTTCTATTTTTAGTTGCCCAGCTAATTAAGATAGGTGCATTTTTTGACCCTTGTGGCCCTTGTATTCTAATGAGCCAGAGAAACCCAAAGTAAGGAAGACATATTAATAACGTGGTTGTAAATAGCTATTGAACCTCTGAAGTGGATAAAAACGGGGTGCTAAAATAGAGAACAGTGGAATGGGGTAGAGGCATCTAGAATAGGGTGGTCAGGGAAAACCACGGTGAGGGGTTAGAATTCATTCTGAGTATTCATCTGCCCCTGAAGTGCCAATACCGGCTGCTTGAAACTTCACCTCCAAACATTGCCTGATTCTGAATGGATCACACTCCCTGCACTTGTGAGAGTCAAATCAAAGGGACTCTCTTTGCATTTGAGCTTTACGGTCTGGGTCAAGGATCATCTCAACCGCAGAGTCTACAGAGGAGTAAGAATGGAGTCTAACGAAAGATGCTGTCTGGAGTGTTTCCCCTGAAGACGAGCTTTGTGCCATCACAGCTGTCCCGCGCTGTGGCTGTCATTAAGGCGATGCTGGCAGACTGCTGTGGGTAACCACACTGATCCCAAATTATGTACAATTGTATTATAAAAGGTGTTTTCCCTTCCTCCCCCTCAATGCACAATCCCAACACATAGTGTTAGCGAAGTAATTGCAGCGAAGTCCATGCTCAGTGAAGGCATTCGTAAAACACAGCCAGGGTGGCGATTGAGAGTCTCTGCCCCAAACAGGGGTGCCCGTTACCAGAACGTTTTGTAGCTGGGGGTCGAGAGGGAAGATGTTCCCTTTCAGAGGCCCGGTCAAAAACTAGTTGGTCGGTTAGAAGAAAATTGAAGAAAGGGCATGTCGAGAAATGGAATGATGACTGATCTGGAAGGTTCCAGAAAACAATTTTTTTTCAGTGCATTCAAAAAAGGCTTAGAAATTAAAGGCATATTGGAATTGTACATAGATTTTTCACTCAGCTGTCTTAATTATGTTTCATCTTAAAGTTGCTGCAGAGCTTGTGCTTCACTCTTTGTCAAACATGCCGTCGGCTTTCGTGCTGCAGTGATGATGATACTAACAGGAAGTTAACATTTAGGGAGCAGTCTGACTCCAAATCAGAGCTCTTCTTCGCTAAATCAAAAACATTCCTTTCAAATTAAGATGATACTAAAAATGGCTTATGTTGATAGAGCACCTTGTACATGACAGACACTGTTTTAAGCACTTTTTATACATAAACACATTTACTCCTCACAATCCCCTCCCCATGAGGTGCAGTGAGGCAACTGAGCACAGAGAGGTTAAGTGACTTGCCTAAAGTCACACAGCTAGTAAGTTACACAGGTGGGCTTCAAAACTAGGCATTCAGCTCTAGAACTCTCTCAACTACACAACTGTGCAGCAATTGTAGATTCAGCAAGCATTCATTCCAGAAACACACATTGAGGCATTGCAGATACATTGGGAATCAAGTTATTAATTATTTTTCTACTTTTGTTTTGTGCCAAGAAGCCCATGGTCAAATGCATGGCTGTTCTTGAGCCAGCCCCCAGACCCTCACCAAATGTAATTTAGAAAAGAATTTTGTGTATGAACTTCATGTTGTTTTCAACTTGTCTTTCCCACACTTATTTTCCTAAACATGAGTTTCCCGACTTAAAAAAATAAAATCAAAATCTTTTACTTTGGGAAGCCTTTTCAATTCTTTTTGGAAAGAGACAGGATATATATAAGCACATCAATAACATAAACATGATCAATGTTCCTAAGTGCTCATCACGTTCCTCTTGGCATTCTATATTGAACTGAGATCAAACAGTTTACCTCTTAGAACCCTTCAGGCATTGGAAGTTTGAATTTCTAATCTACAACCAGCACCAAAGGAAAAGCAATTAAATCAGAACAAAGCAGTTGCATAACCAGTTCTACAAGTTGCTAATGGATTATTTACTTATTTTATTGTCTGAAGGTAGAGGATGAGAGGCTAGAAAAGAGATGATCACCCAGGGCTTCTCAACCTTAGTGCTATTGATAACTGGGGCTGGATAATTCTTTGTTTTGGAAACTGTCCCAAGCGTTGTAGGATTTTTAGCAGCATCCCTGGTTTATACCCACCAGATGCCAGTAGGGGCACTGCCCTCCTTCGGTCATCTCAATCAAAAATATCCCCAAACATTACCAAATGTCCTCTGGGTGGCAAAACTGCCCCCAGTTGAGAACCACTGATTCAGTCCCAACACTTTGGCTTCATCACTCCTTGATGCTGTTCCTTCCTCCTAAATTACCCTTCCTTTCTCTTCTTTGTCTGTTGGATCCCTGCTCACCTCTCTGGGCTTAGCCTAGTCATAATCTACCCCATCCCCGGGAAAGCTGCTCCTGTGGTCAGAGTGGTCACCTCCGCTGTGCCCCCACCACACCTTGGAAACATCTCTGCCATCCTAACCCTTCACCAACCCATCCCCACCACTTAAGTGTATACCAAACACTCTATACTTAATTCTCCCAGAACACATCAGAGGTCATATCCTGCCATGGGGGTCAGTTGAGAAAAGTGAAGCCCAGAGAACACTAGGGAGTACATGGTAGAGCCAGGATTCAACTACAGAGCTGATGATGCTAACCGTGTTGCAACTGCATGTGACCTTTTAGTAGTTGGTTTTGGGATCTCTCCCCTACCTAGACCCTGCGCTTCTCATAAGCATCACTGTCTGTTGTTTCCTGCACACTTGCAGCAGTGCCTGGTGAAATAGATGCTTAAAAAAACACACCACCAAGACCTGGCATGGTGGCTCATGCCTGTAATCCTAGCACGCAGGGAGCCCAATGTGGGAAGATCGCTTGAGCTTAGGAGTTCAAGACCAGCCTGAGCAAGAGTGAGACCCCATCTTTATCAAAAGTAGTAAAAATTAGCCAGGTGTTGGGGCACATGCCTGTAGTCTCAGCTACTCAGGAGGCTGAGGCAGAAGGTTGCTTGAGTCCAGGAGTTTGAGGTTGCTGTGAGCTAGGCTGCCACCATAGCACTCTAGCCCAGGCAACAGAGTGAGACCCTGTCTCAAAAAAAAAAAAAAAAAAATGCCACCAAGAGCTACCCCTTGGCCAGCTGGAATCTGCTCAGCTGTGGCCCCACACTCCCCTGGACAGCTGACAATGCTGGCAATGCTGCAAACACGGCCCCCTGTTGGGTCCCTCTAACCCGGCACCTTCTCTCCTTGCAGTGGTGGCAGGTGGAGAAAGTGAACCCCATCAAGCTGTACGAAGAGAACAAAGTCATCGCGGGGTTTTCCCTTTTAAATCTGCTCTTCAAACAGGGCCGGGCGGGCCTCATTCGGGGAGTGGTGGACAAACTCCTAGGGCTCTACAACCAGAAGAAGATCAAGCCGGTGGTGGACTCCTTGTGGGCTCTGGAGGAGGTAAGAACGGGGCTCAGTAAATCACCTCCTCTTTCTAATCCAGGCAGGTTTGGGCAGCCAAATACAATCCTTTACTAATTGCTTTTTTTCCCCCCTGATTTGTTTGTTTTAAATGAGGGTCCTAAAAGTCATTTTCCCATAGTATAGTACTTTGGATGTAAGAAATACTTTAAGTTCCTTAGTGGTTCTCAAACCATGTGCCTCACTGTGCCATTTGTGCTAGGAACCCTTCCCAGGGAGGCCACCAAGTTTTGATGGATGTGTACAATCCACTGTCTTGGAGAGTGTGGACATTGTTGCGGCATCATATATATTGCTGCCTTGGGAGTGTATACGAGATCCCAAAATGGCTCAGAGCTAAAATGATTTGTGTGCTAAGCCTGATACTTTGAGCCCCTGTGAGGTACCGACTATCGTTATGGGCTTTGGAATGATTGCCGAATTGTTGGGTCTAGTGTTGGATTGAATCTTTTTGTTAATTAATCTGCCGAAAATCATAGTATTTGAAAGCATTCCTTGATCCTGAAAAAATTAAGAACCCCGAATGTAGCCTTAAAGCATGAGCTGGTTGTACTGGTTCATAGGAGACTTGCTAGGAGGAGTCAAGGTCTAGAAAATCCTTCAGGACAAAGGAAGGTTTGGGCATGTGGGAAGTCAGCTGTGGCAGCTACTGGTGAGGGGAAATAGAGAGATCTGTGGCCTGGGTTTCAACAGGCATTTCATGAAAAAAAATTTCTAAGTCAGAATTTTGTAACCTTGGTGTCGGGTAGCAATAAAGCCCTCATTTTAAAATATGTGGAAAAGTTTTTTTGTTTGCTTGTCTTGTGTTTTGCATGAGTGAGATGCCTTATGGTATGAGTACTTTTTTGTGCTTTTGGGAGTCACAGACAACTTTAAAAAATCTAACAAGCACTAGGCTCTATGGAACAGATAGTGGGGTATGCTTCTGGCAAGAGGGCTGTTGCTATTTGCCTAATGGACTAAGTTGGCCCAAATCCAATGGTTTCTCTAAAAACAGAAATACTCCCCAAAAAGACTCATTCGGGGCATCACTGTATAATCAAATACAACTGGTCCCAGATCTGTGGACAAGGAATGTGTCTATATATGTCACTCTAATACCACAGTGTCATGGATGGTCTTAAAACCCCAACTACCAAAAAAGCATACACATTACAGAAATTCCTAAATCAACCAAAAACATAAAGAGAAAATAAACAGCACATTCCAGGGAAGGATAACGTCATGAACATTTTGGTTTGCTTCCTTCCAGCCTTTTTTCTATTGCAGATGTTCACTGTAACTCAATTTATTGCTAAATCAAATCTGATGATCATCATCCTGCATGCTATCTGCTGGGTCATTGCTAACAAGGCTAGCCTGTCATGGTAATTTTCTTGAAAACATTTGTAATGAGTTAAGACATCCATATGGTATTCAGCATGGCATCTCAGTGGAACAGGGCAGGGTTAGACTACATGGTTCCTGGGTTCTCAAGGGTCAAGAAGGAGAGGAAACTGAAAACAGTCAAGACCAGGGTTAAGAGAGGACCTTTTCCATGGGGCAGAGAAGGAGACTTATGCTTGAACTCAGTGCCCAAAGGGATCCAACAAATCGGTAGCATTTCAGCAAGGATTGAAATCCAAGAGATGTCCAGTGTGTTCTTGTTCTAGCACATGAAATTATTCCTTAGTCACAATGGTAACTGAATCACCAAGTATTTATTGAACAACTACCATGTGCTCAGTACTGTGTAGATGCTGGAGATAAAATGGTGAACAGATGGCAAGACCCCCAGACTTCATGTAGCTTACATGTTTAGAGCAGAGGGAAGGGACAGAAAATACTGACGTCAAAAAAGATAAGCAGGGCAATTTCCAATTGTGGCAAGTTCATGGAAGGTGATAAATTAGGGTATATGTTGGTGAGTAAGTGGAGGCAGGAGACTTAGTTTCCACAGAGCAGTGTTTCCCAACCTCTTTTTCATGGTTGTCCCCCTAAGGAGTTTCTTTAGACATTATTTTGCCTAATTAACACCCCCATGAAATTTGATATCATATATGTGTATGTGTCTATATGTATGTGTGTGTATATATTTATGTGCTGAATGTATATCTGTGCTTTTATGCATTAAATGAGTAATATTGAGGATTGCTCAAGGCCAGGAGTTTGAGACCAGCCTGGGCAATATAGCAAGACCCTGTCTATATAAAAAAATATATTAAGAACTTAGCCTGGCACATACCTGTAGTCCCAGCTGTTCAAGAGTCTGAGGCAGGAGGATCGCTTGAGTCCAGGAGATCGAGGCTTCAGTGAGCTATGATGATGCCATTGCACTCCAGCCTGGGCAACAGAGCAAGAAGACCCTGTCACCAGCTATTGTTTTTTTAAAAAAAGTAATTTTTTTATTCTTCCAAAAGCCAATTTTCATCCCTTTGGGGTGATACCGTGCTCATTGAGAATCCATGCTATACAGTGACTTTAAAGAAGGAAGGTTTCTCTGAGTAGGTGTCATTTGAGTTGGGACATGAAGGAGGCAAAAAACTGAAAACAAAGAACATTCAGAGACACCCTCAAAAACAAAGGGATGAGGAAAGATCTTGGTGAATTCCAGGGATGGGTTGCTGTGAGCCAAGGAGGGAATGGTGCAAGGAGAGTCTGAATAGGTCGGCAAAGGCCAGATGGAAATCTGAATTTTACTCCAAGTACCATGGAGGGCTGCTATAGGGTCGGAGTCAGGAAGTGCCACATCCTGGCCCCCAGGGCGTTGTCCACTACAGAAGAAGCTGAAATTGCTGTTCAGGGCCGTGGGCAGCTACAGAAGTCTGATATTCAAGGAAGATCTGAATCCAGCTAAGGAAGGGGAAAGGCACACTAAATTATAGATCAGGAGATCTCATAGCGGGGAAGCTCAGCCCTCGTTAGGGAGGCGCAGATAGTGCATAAAAGGCAGCAGGACAAATTCCCAACCTTCTTGCATGCTGGAGTTGTCAGGACTGGCTCAAGGACTGAGTCTACTGAGGATGCCATGCAAAGGGACCCAGGTACCCACCGGAGGTGGGAAAGCCAGGGCTGGCAGCTTGCTTGACTGAGGCATGGGTCATGTGCAAGCAAGTCTGGACTTTACCTTGAAAACGCTTCCCGAGTCCACACGCTTCCTTCCATCTCCACGCCCGGTGCTGTTGTCGAAGCCGGTCTCCCTCCTGCCTGGCCCCTCGCTTCCGTCTCGCCCCTGTCCAGGGCAATCTGCCCAGCGGCTGGAGCAGACTTAGCAACACCTAAGCCAGATTATGTTCCCCCCTTGCTCAAAATCCTCCTCTGGCTTCCTCCTGTACCTGACGTGCCGTCCAAATGCCTTGCCGAGGGCTACAAGGCCCTGCCCGCTCTGACCCCTGCCCATCTCATCAGCCTCACTCTGTCCACCTGACATCCTCCATCCCAGCTTCAGCTGAGCGCATGTTCCTGGTCCGGGAGCCCTCCCCCGCCCCCAGCCTTCCCGGCCTTTAGCCTCTGAGCCTGTTGCTTCTTTTATGCTGAACACTCCTCCTCCCGATTTTTGCCAGTCTCCTTCCTTCTCATCACTCATGTCTCAGCTTCAATATGACCTATGCCGAGAGGCCTTCCCCAAGCCCCTCTTGAAAGCAACGTCCTGAGCAGCCACCGCTGCCCGTCATCTCTCTCCGCTTACCCTCTTTGATACCCTCCGTCGTACCTCTCACTGGTTGCAATGATCTTGTTCTTTTGTCAACATGATTAGACTCTTGCCTCCCTTCCCTAGAACATAACCCCTGCGTGAGGAAAGACTAGGCTGTGTCGTTTCAGACCCCCATGCCTGGCACAGGGGAGGTGTCGATACACACATATTACCTGAGTGAATTAACAAATCCACCAGCATACAGAGATGTGACTAGTTGGATACGTTCTATGCTTAACAATAAATATTTGTTGAATGAATAAATGAATGAATGAACAAGCTGTATTTAAAGAAGATATTAATTTAAGACAGGGTATCTCAAAAAAAAGGGGGGTGGTGTTCTCAACCTGGGCGTGAATGACATTTGAGACTGAATAATTCTTTGTCGTGGGGGGCTGCCCCATGCATTGTAGGATGGTTCACAGCACCCCTGGCCTCTGCCCATTAGATATGAATAGCACCTCCCTTACCATCAGCCGTGGCAATAAACAATGTCTCCAGATGTTGTAAAATATCCCCTGGGTGGGACAAGGGTGAGGGACAAAAATCACCCCTAATTGAGAACCGCTGCTTTCAAAGAAGCCATGATGGATGGTTAATACAGTCACCAGCAAGAAAAAGGAGTTTTAGGTCCCTATAGCAGGCTCGTCTTCCACAGAGAGGAGGTAGACGGCTGCTGCCTGTTTGCCAACAAAAGCATCCACAGCCAGTCAGCAGTAACACCCACCCACTTTCTGAGAGTTTTCTGAAATATTTACAGACATCTGTTTAGAGCTGCAGTTGGACCAAATTTGGCTATTTATCAAGCCCACGCAGCTTCTCTGGGCTTGGAGAGAGGGAAGCATGCTTATTACTGGCAAACCTCAGAAGGGGGATGTAATGATTTTTCCCCTCCCCTTTGGTAAACAATTGCACAAAATTGCTTTTCAGGCCAGCTCTATAACTTCATCTATGGACTCTAAAGCCAATAGGGACTAAAAGAAAATTTTCTTGGGCTCTCTGAGCCCTCAAACTAGAAGATTTAATAATATCAGAGATGATTAAGGTTTCTTTTTCGCCATCTGTCTCTGACTTTATTGTCAGAGATTTAATTTAATACACAAAGCAGAGTGGGTCTACTGCAGCCTCAGGTTTGCTTCCAGACACAAATTGTGCAGCCGTACATTAAGTTGGGGGAAAAGTTAACCTCTCCAAATAATTCAGAGGTGCGAAAGGGCTGAAAACATACTTGCATTTGTCAACCAAGCCGCAGTAACATTGTTGAGCACCTACTATGTGCTTATACTATTTTAGATTATAAAGTCAGCAGCAGTCATAGACAACATTTTTCCTGCCCTTGAATTTAGGATTTAGTTTCTGAGACAAAATAACTTAGTATTCAATCGTGGGGTATTGGTTTCAACTGCAACTAGGTTTGAAAATGAGAGAGAACAAGGTTAATTAAGAATGAATGTTCAGAGATAGTTTCAAGAATGAGGTGGGGCTTGGTTGAGACTAGAAGGGCAGAAATTATTTGGATGATGTTGGAGTTACAAAAAAAAAAAAAAAAAACAATAAATATTACAAGCTGGAGGGATACTGTGAGCAAAAATCCCTGAAGTGGGAATGAGTGTGGGGTAGGTGAGGTAGAAAGAGAAGTTGGGGCTAAACAAAGCAGAGGTTGCTGGCTGAGGGGGAAAGGAATTAAGGTTGGTTTGGTCCATGGGGTCAAATCACGAATACCTGTGCTGCCAGGCTGAGGTGTCTGAGCTGACATACTGGGTAAAGAGGGGATTGCTCTTAGAGAACGCGGCTGAGAAGCACGGCAGCATCGCATCCTCTCAGTTCCCTGAGGCTCACCCTGGCCCCAAGTATAACCCCTACAAAGAGACACACCTGCATATAGCTACGCCCTCTGATTAAAATTGCCTCCTCCCTCTACCACTTCAGAGGACACAGACAGCTGCATGCAGATCTCAATAATTTCTAAAATCTTCTGTTAAGACATTATCTGTTTGAGCACCTGTGATTCTAGGAAGCCCAGCAAAAAATAGACACTATCTGTAGTATCTTACATTATTTACATCAAAGTCAATGACAACCCCCTCCAGTACTGTACCACATGTGGCTATTTCAATTTAAATTAGGTAAAGTTAGGACACATTAAACGTTTAGTTTCTCAGTTGCACTAGCCACATTTCAAGTCCTCAGTCCAGCATAGTTATAGAAGAACGTTCCTATCATTGCGGAAAGTTCTGTTGGAGCTGGTCTATGAGATGATGTCATCCTCTGTTTGAAGGTAGGAAAATAAAACTGTGTCTCCTGCAGCAATCTGGCATAACCTTTTAATAAGTTGTGTTCGGTGTGCTCTTCCTTGTGTATCTCTCTTTGCCTCGGCTCAGGGAACGCACTGCCCAAATGCAATTGTTTATTTCATGTAAGTGTCCCTAGTCTCTCAACTGCGTGTCTCCTGCACTTTTAGCTCCATGTTAATTGTTGTGGTTTAATTAGATTTGCATCTCTCATCCTGAGCCATCACAAAAGCAAACAGAGATAGATTTATTTAAAAGAAAAAAAGTGAAGGAAAAAATGTGATGCTGAACTTGATAGGGACACCTTTATCTGTCCCAGGACAAGAGGGTGACTTGATAAAAGGAAGATTAAATCTCTCAGCAATAGGAAGGGTGGAATGACCTGAGAGACAAAGCTGTTGGGGGGTGTTATTGTCAGTCTTAAAGAAGCTACAGGCTTCAACTCTAACACCAGCCTAGGGGGTTAAGAGAGGATGAATGACGCCAACCATCTGAAACAGATGCCCCAACGCAAACCAGGAGGCAAAGACCCAAGGAGAAGCCATGGAAAGCCCAACTTCAGTGTAGCAGGTGGCAATGAGCGGGCGTGGACATTCTTGAGAGATTTAGAAGCTCTTTCTGTGGCGCTGAGCACAGTGTGTGGAGAGTATGTAAAAGCATCACCCCAAAGCAGGAAGAGTGTGTTGTGTCATGTGCACACTGGTTTGGAGGATGGACTGGGGACGGCTGGTCTAGCCAGGAGGCCATGGCAATTTGGGGGGTGTGAATAGATCAGCCCCCCCACTAGAGTGGGGTCGTGGAACAGGAGAGAATAAGCAAAGTTGAGTCATTAGAAAGAAAAAAAGTGAGAAAGAAAGGACAGAGAAGAAGCAAGAGTCAGAGATGAGCAAGGGTCTTCTAACCCAGGAGACCAGAAACAAGGAGGCTGGCAGTGCTGTTTCAGTTTGCAGGATGGAAGCCGATGTGAAAAAATTGATGAGCTGAGATGTGAGTTTGGTTTAAAGCGATGGTAGAACATTTAGGCAGAGATGTTCACAGGCAAGTCAGACCCACCACCACATGGAGGCGAGAAAAGAGGGATGGATCATTACTGCTGCTGCTGCTGCTACAGTACTGACATTCCCAGAGGATCCGCTAAGTGCCAAGCATTGTCCTACATGCTTTACGTATTAACTCATTTAAACTCCCCAACAACCTGAAAATCCAGATACTATCACAGATCACGAAAATGAAGCTTTGGAGAAATGATACTTGCCCGAAGCCCCTGCTTATAACTGAATATGATGGAAATTGGAACCCCAGGGAGATCTAATGCATTGAAGTTGTTGAAAAAAAAATGGCAGTAAATAAACTCATTGAACAAAAGAATGAGCAAAATAATTGTATTAGGAAACACTTAGCATGTTTATATGCACCGAGTACTTTGCGTTAATTAACTCATTAAATCGTCACGACAGCCCCGGTGGTGGGTCCTGTTACCATGACTGTGTTGCAGAGGAGGGGGTGGAGGCACAGAGATTACTAAAGTGCCCAGCTAGTATGTGGTGAAGATGGCTCTCAAGTCCGTGCCACGGACATGAACGTCTCCACTACGCAGGGAAAGGCCAGAACCCAAGCACCCCCCAACCCCTCCACCTCGGGCAGAGCGAGAGGTAGGCACAGACAGGCAGAGGTAAATGGCCACCATGGCCATCGGATGGGTCATTAGTGTTGGCTGCTGCTGACAAGTCAGGAAGTACATAGAGAAAAAGCCTTGGGATTTGGCCCCAGAGTCATTGTTGACCTTGCAGAAAGCCGTGTCAATAGAATGACAGAGGCAGAAGTCTGAATGCAGGGGGTCAGGGAGGGGATGTGCAGGAGGGCAGGCTGACAGCCAGCACAAGCTGCCCGCTCGCCGCTGAGCAGGACAAAATCCTGGATCAGAGCCGGCAGGAGCAGAGGCCAGAGTGGGCTATTGGAAAGTCGACCAGTGGTTGCCTAGGGCTGGGGTGGTTTGGGGTAAAGGGTCAGAGACTGCTAACGGTGCAGCATTTTTCTGGAAGGATAAAAATGTTTTTAAATTAATGGTGGTGATGGTTACATAACTCTGAATATACTAAAAACTATTGAACTGGATACTTGAAAGCGATGAATTATGTCAGTTATATCTAAAGCTAATATACAGATATCTTATATGTGCTGAGACAGATAGGTGTACTGGTGTGTGTGTGTGTGTGTGTGTGTGTAGGGCTGTCTGGAAAGTATCCAGCCCTTGTTAATACAATGAGAACAGTTACATGGCTGGATACTTTCCAGCCATCCCTCGTTTGCACTGTACATTATACAGTGAGAAGGAGAGAGATTGAAGGGCTGTTCAAAGTTGGGGTAAGGGGGCACTTGGGAGCTGGGAAGAGGCCCAGCCTGTGAAGTCCTCCCCAGCTGCGTGGCCTTGGTAACCATTCCACCTGGGCTGTTCTCCCAGTTTCCAGATGAGGACACTGAGGCTCCAAAAACAACTCATATTTGCTCTATGTCCCCACCCTTCATTTTTTCCCCCTTCCCCTCAAGTGGAATCTTAGATTTTTCAGTTCAACATAATCACCCCAACCACAGACACACACGCTCCCAATCTCTGCGCACATATTCCCAGCATGCCCCAGTCACACGTGTTTTCTGCAGCTCAAACATGTCAGCACCATCTCGCCTCCGTGCACCTTCCCCCAGCCCTGCTCTGAGCTACCCAACAGACCAAACAAACGGAGGCACAGCCCTGGTTCAGCTTCTCTATTGATGGGAGGCTGAATAATGACCCCCTAAAGATGCCCACATCCTAATCCCTGGGGTCTTTGAATATGTTACCTTATATGGCAAAAGGGACCTCACAGTTGTGATTAAATGTTTGCCTTTGAAGTTGATGGAGAAATTCCCTTATATATCTTATATGCAAGAAGGCAACAGAGGACCCTTTTCAAGAATCTTCCGAGGTATCTCTACCGATATGTTAATCACCGATTCTGACCTATTCACTAGACTAGGTAGAAGGGATGACTGGGCTGCAGACCGAGATTCATGTGAATATCAGAACATGTATTGAAATCAGAGAATGCCTGAATACAGGTCATGTTCCGACACGTAAACATGCTGTGGGTATCGCCTCAACTCCCACCCTCTGGAATCCATCCTCCTCTCTGAGCATCAGCTTCCTCAATAGAAATGGGGATACAACCACATTCCCTGCTGTCGCACAGGATTTTATGATTATTGTGCAATCAACTGAGTCCATATGTGTTGACCTTCTGTAAACTGTAAACCACTCTGCCAGCACAAGGTGTCTTTGATGTGCTCTAATTGGATGAGACAAGCACTTGAACCCACAGGTTGGGTTTCTTTACCCTCTCACTTCCTAGCTGTTTGGCCTGTGGCACTTCATTTTTCTATTTTCCTTACCTATGCCCCGGAACAGTTGTGTATGAGTTTGTTAGGGCTGTTCTAACAAAGTACCGCAAGATGAGCAGCTTAAACAGCAGAAATTTATCATTTCCCGGTTCTAGAGGCCAGAAGTGCGAAGATCAAGGTGTCCAGATTAGGGCCCTCCCTACCCCAATAGGACCTCATCTTAATGAATTACATCTGCAAAGACCCTATTTCCAAATAAGGTCACAGTCGGAGGTCCTGGGGGTTAGGACTTCAACGTATGAATTTGGGGAGGGAAGGAGGGACACGATTCCACCCATAAAAAGTTGTGAGTCAGAGATGATCAAGATATGATCAGTGTCCTCTGAATTATAAAGGGCAGAAGAAACAAAATTTGGTATCAGGGTTCAAAGGGCAGGCTCCAGAATAGATTCAATTCTTCCTTCCTCCGGTTATAGCTGTGAGTCCTCGGGAAAATGACTTGACTTCTTTCCTGAGCTTTGCTTTCATCATCTGTGAAATGGGGGCAACAGCAGTGCCCCCTCTCCGGGGTTGCTGTGACAGGCACACGAGGCAGGGTGTGGGGAGCTCTCAGGGCACGCCCGGGCACCAGGTAAATGACAGCCTCTGTCACCACCTCAGGGGGTTGAGAAGGGTGGAGCCCTGCCTTTCCATTGTCTTGCAGTGAAACCTCCCAGGGCTGGTTTCCTCCCTGATTTGCCACTGCCTTGACACAGGGAGGCTTCCTGGGGCTCTTTCCCTGTGCTTGTACTCATTTCCAAAGGCATTTGTGGGAGCCGCGTTATGGAACAGAAGCTCCGAGCAGCACAAATGATAAACACATGCTGGTGTATGCACGCTTCCAATCCTCCAGCCGTCTCGTCTCTGATTACTAAACCGTTAGCTTGTTTGGGGAGGCGCTGCCAGGAAAGTGCCACGCTCTGGTTAGTCATTTAATAAACTCTAAGTGAGCAGCTGCCTGCAGAGCCCTGGACAGATGACAAAGTGACAGTCGTGGCCAAAGTTTGATGTTTGCCCAGAGTCAGGCACTTGTGCTGAACATGTTACTTGCATTAGCTCATCTAGATTCATGGCAATCCTGTAAGGAAGAAACTATTAGTGCTCCCATTTTACAGGCGAGGAAACTGAGGCTCAGAGAGAGGGTTAAGTGACCTGGGCAAGGTCCTTAGTTATGATGAGGAAGCAACAAAGAAAGAGATGATTAGCGGCTTCAATTACTTGATCATTTTCCCAGGGGAGATCAGATGTTCCGATCCTCTGCTTTGGTGCCGAGCAGTGCTGAGGATTCAGTGCTTCCCTTAAACTCATAAAAAGGGGGCCCCTGCCCAAGGCCCTGGGCTTCAGAGGGCCCCACACTGACCCTCCTCCAGCCTCACTCTTCCCCGTCTGCAAGGCCAAGGGGCTATGCCCACCTAGTACCCTCTCTTTGCATACCCGGGACTTTGGCTCCCCTGACCCAATGGCCCTGAGCCCACTTGCGGGGCCTTCACAAGCTTCTTTCTTAGTCCATCCTCCTGTGGGTCAGATGTGACAGCTGACTGTGTACCTCCCAAAGCCCGAGGAATGGCTATTTGTGGAGGCTGTGGAAAGAGCTCGGATGAGTGGGCTGGGTGTACACAAGAGTGTATACAGGCACCATGCAGTGATGGGCAGAACTGGGGTGGGAGGAAAGGGGTCCCCGGGGTTGGAGGTTAGCTGTCCTCAGCTCCCCACCTCTGGCATGGAATTCAGGAGTGTGAGAATTCTAAATGGGAGCCTGGTCCTCCTGGACTGGATGGTGGTATATTTGTCAAGGGAGGCGGATAAAAATAACTCATTTATAACAAACTCACAGTTAGGTTGGTTTAGTTCTACTAAATATTTAGTCATGTGACACATGGACCTCCAGGTGTCATATGTCCCTCACCCTGGGCCCCACATTATAAGGAGGAGGTCCACCACATGTCTTTATTTTAATCCCTCTAGGATGGTGTAACCGAGTGGAAAGATAGATATTCAATAAGCATATGCAGAGTGCCTGCTTTTTGACCATGAACTATCTAGAAAGAGTCAAGCCTGAGTTAAAATCCTGTCTCCACCACTCCCTGGCTTAAGTGAATTATCTTTTTAGTTGTTTTTGGCATCGGTTTCATCCTTGGTAAAGTGGGCTTGATTAACCTCTGTGAGACACCAGCAAGGTAGGTATGAAGTTAACGTATGTAAAGTTCCCAGGATTGAGCCTCGCTCGCACATAGTATGTGCTCAATACACAAAATCACATGATGAAAAACATCAAAACCAAAATGGCAAAATGTGAATAATTGTGGAAGCAGCTGAGTGAGGGGGGCAAGGGGCTTCATGATACAAGTCTGCTTTTGTTTTATGTTTCACGTTCTTTCCAATAGAATGAAATTTTAAAAATTAAACATAGCATCATCAAATTTCAGCTGAGTGGTTCTCACTGGCCCAGCAAACATGCTGCTAATTCTCCCATTTTAAATTATCTTTTCATTGCACATCCCTGACAGCTATTGTCTTAGTCTGCCCCGAATCCTGGAACAGAACACTAAAGACCTGGTGGCTTACACAACAGACGTGTAATTCCCAAAGTTCTGGAGGCTGGGAAGTTCAGAATCAAGGTACTTGATTAGGTGTTTGGTGACGCCCTCCTTCTTGGCTTGTAAAGGGCCACCTTCTCGTTGTGTCCTCGCGTGGCAGAGAGAGGAAGTTCTGGTTTTCCTTCCTCCTTTTGTAAGGGCACTAATCCCATCTTGGGGACTCCATTCTCATGACCTCTTCTAAACCTAACCACCTCCCAGAGGCCCCACCTCCCAATATACTCACAATGCACATGAGGGCTTCACCATATGCATTTGGGGAAGACACAAACCTTGCATCTGTGACAGCTACTGCCCTATTTCTTTGATCCCCTTTGCTGCAAAACTCATCAAAAGAGTTGTCTGTGCTTTCTGTCCCTAATTCTTTCCCTCTGTTCTCTTTTCAAACCAGTCCAAACAACCTTTTGCCCCCACACTCTACCAAGCCCACTCCTGTCAAAGTCAACACTGGCCCCCACATGGTTAAATCCAGTGATCAACTCTCAGTCCTCATCATCTCGAGACGGTGAGCACTCCCTGTACCGGGGTGCTTTTTCCACTTGGCTTCTAGGACACCTCACTTCCTTCGTGTTCATCCTGCCTTGCTGGTTGCTCTCTGTTAGTCTCCGTTGATGGAGCCTTCTCTTGTCTCCCTGACCACTTCATGTCGGAATGTCCCAGGGCTCAGTCCCTGGGACTCAACTGTGGGACATGTTGGCCCCTGGAGTGGGTTGGGTTATTCCCTGACATGTGTGGAAGGAGCTGTGATCCCTGAGTTAATGTATACTGTAACAAAGGAAACAGGCCAGGAGTTTCCCAAGATAATATTGGATACCAGATCTAAAGGGGTAAGTTTGAGACCCTAGTCAGGCACAGAGTCAATACATGAGAAACACAGCAAATTGTAGGATGTAAAAGATCCAGGACCAAGTCTATGATCTCATGAGGATGCTGAGAGCTCTCTCTGTGTAGAGAGGCTGCTGTCCAGCAATAGCGTTTACTGAGAAACTCTCCAAAGGCTGCCTTATTTTCTCAAGCTCTTTGGTCATCTGCCCTTTGGAAAACTAGAGCCACTCACTCACACAACAAGTATTATGAGAGCTTTGACTGCAGCCCAGAACCATGTTTCACAATCTGAATTACAAATTAGATGCAGTGGTGTGCTGGCATAGGCTCCCACAAGCTCACAAGAGCCAATTGTTAAATATTTAGGAATTTTGTGAGACATTCAACAAAACTATTATATTAGATGTTAAATGATATGAATTTGTAATTTAAAATATTTACTGAAAAAAAGATGATAAATAGTTAAAATTTATCACTTTTTAATTATTCTACTACATTTGACAATCTATGGTCTTGAGGTTGTTTGCATGTATTGGATCTGTATGGCGGATGTACTATATCACAGTGTGACACTGTGCATTTTGTCCCAACTCCACAGTCAGGGACATCACTTTGGTAGCTTGAAAATCAGCCATGGTGGGAATATTTACACCACAATAATTGGCAAACACTACAATCAGGGCTTGATTTATCATTTTGTTGGATGTCTAGACTTAAGAAAGGAATGGAGAATATGTGAATAATGCAAATTAAACTTGAAAATGTGTCATGTCTAGGACTGAAGCTGAAAGAGGTTGTAGTGTATCGAATAAAACTTGTGTGAGGATGAGAAATAATTTTACCATAGATCAGATATCAAATACATATCAGATTTAATAATCCCAAATGTATTGGGTAAAGAGTAATTGGATGGGGATGTAACTCAATTTGTCAAATCATGATTGAATTGTACCCATTGATTGGTTACAGATAAAAGAGTCTGGCAAAACTCAATAAGAGGATTCTCTGGGAACAAATTGTCTATGTGGACTTTACAATAAAGATTATACTGCATCTTATTATCATTTGTCTCCCATTCAAGTACTACCCAGGCCCAACCCTGCTTAGCTTCTGAGATCAGACGAGATCACGTACATTTAGGGTGGCATGGCTGTAAACTCTTATTATCATTTGTAAATTGTATACTATACATTGTCTATGTTAGTAAAGTTTATCATAAACTTATCCATGTGCACATATGGGTTTTGTTTTCAGAGTCAGTTATTAAACATTTACTAGCCCACCACCAGCTGTGAGCATAATCCTGATACACAGGGGCTTAAAATCCACTTGGGGGGGCATAAATGGCACAGACAAAAGAAGAGTTAGGAGACAAGTCAATATGTGACATTGTTTAAAGTGGGGAAATGTCACCAAAGGCCTGGTGAGCGGGCCCACATGACAGTCCTGAGGGAAGGCCTCCCAGAGAAGCTGGATTTGAGCAAAACCTTGAAGGAGGCATAAAACATGATTGGTGGCAAGCATGGGTAAAATCCGCATAAACAAAGGCCCGGAGGCAGGAGAACGTGTTGGTGTTCCATTACTACGTACACTGCAAGATGGAGCCTATGGAAATGCGTGAACAAATGGCAAACTAATTAATAGCGAGTGAGGCTGAAAAGAAGATGGAGCCAGACAGAGGACCTTGTATGCCAGAAGTAGACCCTGAGTCAGGGATCAAGTGCAAAGTGTGTCTTTGGGCCCCTAGAACACACTGGTGGGAGAGGTGGGAATGTTAGACGAAGATGGGAAAGCAGCCTCTACAAAGTGTATATTCAAGCCAGCTACACCTGTGAGTAAATGAGGGTGAATCCTACTGGGGCACTGTGACCGGGTGTAGGGAACACTCAGCTCAGAGTAACCCGTCTAAGGAACGAGGGAACCGACAGACTTAAGCATCAACACCCAGCAGTCATTGGTTGGAACATTGATTCCCTGGCACTTCTGTTCTGCTGTGTAGTAGCGTTAGCAAGAGAAAGGCTTCAAAGAAATGGGCTGGCTGTGCTGTGGGGTCCATGGGATTGAGGCCAAGGACAAGGCAATGACAGCATCTGCTGTACCCGCAAGTCAGTCTGGGTTTGGTGTGTTCAGCAATAGCCATTCACTGTATGTTCTTGAGCAAAGAAGTGTCCTTGGAAATTCTGCCTCCCTAAGACCTGTCCCTATGGTAATATCCCTACAACGCGGCACAGTGCAAGGGGCTTGGGTTCAGAAGATCAGAGTTCAAGCCTTGCCTTTGCCACTTAGTAGCTATATGGCCATGAAGCTCAGAAAGACTCTTATCTTCTCCTCTTCTGTCAAATGGGAATATTACTATTCCCATTGGGTTGTTCTGAGCATAAAAAATATAGATGAGGGTGTTTTGTAAATTGGAAACTTGTTATTTTTATGACATGTAAAAATTTCAGAAGAAAGAATGAGGTTTTTAAAAGAATCTATGGTGGAGTTTGTGATTTTTTTTTAATCTATTCCTAAAGGGATGCTTCTTATGCTGTATTAAATTTTTGCTCTTTTTTTTTTTTTTTAAAGGCTGGCTTATCTTCAAAGTGACCTCTGTCATTTCCCTATTTTGTTGTTGGCATCCCAAAGAGTGCCCTCTGATTAGTGGTGATTGCATTCGTGGGGACATGAGTCATTTTCACAGTAGCAGCCTTGCCGGGCAGGAGTTCCAACAGACACTGCTTTGATAAATAACCATCTCTGTGTATTACTTCAGTGAATCAAAGTTTATTATTCATCCACCAGCACTAAAGAGATATTGTTGAGTAATTTGTCTTCTTGGCCTAATGGAGCCTCTGAAATATAACTTAGATTCTCAGAGTCACCGTAAAAGCCTTGCTTCATTAATTGAGGACCAATTTAGAAGCATGATGAGAAAGAAAAGGGAAAAGGGGGTTAGAGGGAATCTAAGCCTATCTTCCCAGTTAACAGTAAGATGAGAGACAAGGAGATGGGGCCAGAAAGGAAGACAACTGGAATAGATGAAAAAGGAAAGATGAAGCCATCCTGAGCTCTAAGAGGTAGCCACTATGTTTAAAGGTATATCTGCGTTTCATAATGTCAATGATATTACCTTTTATTAAAGGATTGTCTTTAACCATGTTACCTTTAATACTGGAAAATAAAAATGGCTACGGTGATGCAGGTCCCAGTGCAAATTTAACAGAGATAATTAAATTCATCCTAATTCAGTCTCAAAGATCTTTGTTCAACTTCAGAGTGTTGCAATTAAAAAGGCATGTTTTAATCCAGTTCAGAGAACTAGCCACAGTTTTGTTATGTTTTGATTTATTTGTAGCTTCTATTCATAGGCAGGTTACAGGGCAACAGATAAGAAAACTGAGGCTGAGAAGGATGGGTATAGGTTGGAGCAGAGATTTAGATTGTATCTGTCTAATCTAAGGATGTCCTACTATGCTGTCTTGCTTTTTGGGTTCCAATGAATTAACTGGGAATATGGGAAAGATTATTACCAAAATACGCTACAGAGTAATAAAGAGGGTATATGATTTGTTCTGCCTTGGAGGGGGAGATATGTGGGTTAGAAGGATTCCGCATGCCCAGACTTCCCCGGTCTTCATACTTGAGGGAGCCCCAGGGCTGGAAGTCAGTTGAAGCCAGACACTAAAGTTCTGGATATACAAGACTCTCTAGGTCTGGGATGCCTCTTCCCATCACCCTAGGAAACCACCAATGATTTGTCACACAACTAAGCAGGGAAATGGGGACATAGAGAACAGAGACATAGGCCTGCATCTTTTTTGTCAAAAAGACCCATTTTGAAGAATCTCATGTCCAATAAGTGTGTGAATGGGGAGCTCTGGGGATGCAAAGCCAAGCCATTAAGGAACCTGCTAATTGGCTCAAGAAACTGGAACTTTCTCTCACTGACCCCGCAGCAGCTGTCCCTGCAAGCTGTTTAGTCTGTGGTGTCTCAGAGGCCAGGACAAGGTGATGCAGTGAGCCCAATAAGCTAAGTACTGACTCAGACATTCAGAAACATTTTTCTCATTCCATCCCAAGTAATGGTACCACCACCCATCCATGCAGGAAACCAGGATAGACATCTCTCCTTTCTGCAGGGACATATTCAAACACGTATATTGTCCCTTTTCCTTCTAAACTTCTCTTGAATCTAGTCTTTTCTCTCCTACCACAGCAACTATTATAATTCCACCTGCCATACTGCCTCTGTTAGACTCCTTTCTGGCCACTTGCCTCCCTGCCTCCTGTCCCATCCCTTGACTCCTGCTGTCCTCACCTCACTGTGACCAACACCAGAATGCCAGGCCCCAGTGCCTGCTGGGAGTGGAGGTGCTACCCATGGTGCACTTGGCGGACTGGTACTATAGGAAGGATGGAAAATGTCCCTTTTCAATCAAGTCTCAACATCCAGCTCCGTCTCTGAAAATACAGGTTTAAAACAGGAAGGTAATGCATCAGGCCTCCCAAGCTGATCATATACGATTCTTACCTTTTGCCCACTCTTCTGTTTCTTCCAGCTCTGAGCTCCTTGGAGGCAGGAACCTTCCTTTATTCATTTCAAAGTTCAGAACATTCAGCACAACAACCAGCCCAAGATAGGCTCCCAGTAAATGTTTGCTCGGTAGAATGAGTTCTCTCTTTCATGAGCTTAGTGTGGCTATTAGTTATTATAAAATTAGGTTGTACAGGAAGCAGGCAGCACCGATCATTCCTTCCTATCTAGCTGCTTGCTTATTCAAGGGAGGCTCGGCTAGAAGAACAGTGCCGAGGCATCTCGCAATACAGCTGCGGCTATGGGGAAGGAAGGGCATTGAAACCAACTCGCCACTGGTAAAATGCTAAAAGTCCCTCTGGAGTTTGGAGGGGCGTGTGTGTGTGTGTGTGTGTGTGTGTGTGTGTGTGTGTCGGGATGCTTTGCCTGCAACCTGGGTGTCCAGGGGAAAACAGAAAGCCCCTTGTGCACCTTGACTTGCAAACCAGTTTTGGCCTTTCCCCATGCTGGGTGCTGCACCTAGACCAGGATGCTGTTTTGGTTGGAAAGGATGCCGGGCCAATTAGTTGAAACAAAACACTCTCCAATTAACAGAGGCTGGAGCTGCGATGTGAAGTGTTCAACAACAATGTTGCCAGGCAGCCTATTTAAAATTAATTAGAGGTAGAGACATGTGGAACTGAAGAACATCCTCCCCTCCCCTGCGTAACAGGGCTGAGGTAGGATGAATAAGATATGGGAATTCACAAGTGTTCTTGAATGAGTTCAAGCTGCCTTCTCAGATCCTGATTTTTCAAGTGGTGGCTCCCATACAGATAAACTAAAGTGAGCCTAGATGTGAATTAAAGATGACTGTGATAAAAGAAAAGAAATTATAAAATATCTCTTACTGTCTAATGTCTTCAGCTCCTGAGTTTTCAGAGCAAGAATTCAGAAAGTGGGAATTCAGAAAGCAAGAGATACCTAGTACTAGTAGAGAGGTTCAATGCATCTCATTTATCTACAAAGCAAACCCTATGCAGACACAGCCAAAATTCCAGAAAGAAGAGCAAAGTGATCACTGTAGGGACATCACGGAGCTGCCAAAGCATATGCCCAGTCAAGCAAGACCTGGTCCAGTTCCTGGGAACTTTTGCTTTTCTCACCTCTGCAAATTTTGGCTGTGTCCCACCTGATCTGGTGTGGGGTATGAAGGTTCGCAAGGTGGAGGAGCTGATAGAGGCAGGTCTATTTACAACTGCCAGAAGTGACAGCCACTAGCCCAGCAAGGGAGGAGGAAGTGGCAGAGCAGACCTCCCAAATGCCCTCTAATGGACTCACCAAAACACAGCTGCCATTTGTACAGGAACAAAACAACTCCATACACCTCGTCAGCCCTTGAAACCCCCACTGAATTATACTTAGAAGACTGAGTATGTAAATATATGTATGTATACATGTCTATGGGCATATAATATGTATATGAATGTACCTAATATACAAATATAGACACACATTTATATATTATATACTTCAATATAATGTATGTAATATCATATACATTTATACATATATATGCGTATATATATATGTGTGTGTGTATATATATATATATAGTCATGCTCCACATAATGACATTTTGGTCAAGGATGGACTGCACATATAAGACAGTGGTCCCATAAGTTTATAATACAGTATTTTTACTGTACTTTTTCTATGTTTAGATACACAAATACTTACCACTGTGTTACAGTTGCCTACAGTATTTGGTACAGTAACATGTTGTACAGGTTTGTAGCCTCAGAGCAATAAGCTATACTAAACTAGGTGTGTAATAGGCTAGCCCATCTAGGTTCATGTAAGTTCACTCTACGATGTTCACACAATGACAAAACGACACATTTCTCAGAACATTTCCCCATCATTAAGTGATGAATGACTGTATATACATGTGTATGTATAGTGTATATGTGCATATACACACTCACATGAAACAGAGAGAGAGTTCATCAGAAGTTAACACAAATATCCATCGCTCTAGACCGGCAGTGGCAAATCAGTTTTATCCCATGTGCTGATTTTGGTGGGTTGACAGTGGCTACCTGGAAATCTGTGTTGACAAGAATTCTGAGGCCAAATCTTATCTTGGAGGCAAGAAAGTCCATTACTGATGTGAATATAATTGTCAGGGGCGTGGCAGAGAAGCAAGTCAGGCTTCCTACTCTTTCCAGTGGGAACAAGTCATAACCCAAGAACACTGTAAATCAAGACGATTGCTCTGAATCCTCATGGAGCTGCTTTTACTGAGCAATGTGTTGACATTTCCCTCTCTCGCACCGAGAGATATTGCAATAAGAAGAATCTCAGTTGTGTATCTCGTAGGGTGTTTAAAAACTTTATCCACTTAAGAGATTCCCCTTCGTGAGGACCCATGGGAGAAATACATCCAGGGGGAGAGAGAACTGTGTCTCGCTTGAGAAATTGATCTTCTGGGCACCACAAACCCTGTATTCCCGTCATAGCATTGGCAGATACAGGTCTCCTGTAAACCTTTTGTGTATGTTTTATCTGCTCATCTTACCCCTGACTTAATTTTATGCCTCTATTAATATTTTCCCTTTGTCCTGGTTTGATCACTTTATTTGTGACTTTCAGGCATTTGTATTTTTCAAAGTCATTTCAAATCCTACTTGAACACATAACGATCAGGGAATTGTGTACACTTTCAAAAAACTTTTTGTTTCAGATTAGTACTTATTGAGACAAGTTGTTATTATCTGATAAATTCAAGCATGTGGAATGTTATATTTGATAAATGAAGAATCTTTTCTTGTGTGTTGGGAGGTGTCTGTGCGTGTGTATCTGTGTGTATGTCTGTGTGTGTCTATGTCTGTCAGTCGTGTGTCTGTATGTGCACACATATGTGTATAAAATCTATGTGACTCTTATTAGGTCTTGGAATTAAAAGGCACCATGTTCCAGCTGAGCTACTCAGAGACACAGAATTACAGGAATAAGCAAGGCCAGTTCCACCAAGGCAGCAGAGTTAGACTCGTTTCAATTGAACAGACAAAGGGATCCTAAGCCATTGTTAGAAACATGCTGCTTATTAATGGCTGCAAGGGGACGTTCCTTTCCTGCTTCAGCCTCAGAATGCAACGGCATTAATTCTTTATGATGAGGAAACAGGCAGCTGCTGGTGGCTTGTCACAGCTGGGCATGTGATGACGACAGAGGCGATGTGACATGTGACAGCAAGGACAGGACTTACTTAGGGGAGAAGCAGGAAAGCGGCCTTGAAAATAGGGCCAGAGAGGGAGATGGGTATTAAAGTGAGCGCTGCTCCTACTGTGTGCCTGGCACTGAGTCAGGCACTTTTTAGAAATTCTCCTTAAATCTGTACTCCCCAAAACACTTCCTGTCTGAGGAACGAAAAGAGCTGAAGCACAGACGGATGAAAGGATGAAACCGCTTCTTCCCAGAGCCAGGATTTAAACTGTGCTTTGTCCGGCTTCCCAGCCCATGTGACTTTCACTGTGCCAGCGTCCCTCACGGTGTGGTCTGTGAACCACCTGGGTTGGAATTCCTGGGGATCTTTAAAATGCAGATTCCGGGGCCCCAACCCAGACTTACTTGTTCAGCATCTCAGCTGACTTCTACATGTGCTGAATCTTAGGAGCCACCACAGTGTACGTGGTGGCCTCTCAAAGCCAGCAGGTCCTTGCTGTAGTGGTGGGCTTTGGAGAGGTCCCCCGACTCACAACACCTCCCACAGCAGCAGGCCCAGGAGCCTGGATGACCCCCCTAGACTTCAGCTTCTGGAGGGCAATTTTGGGGAGAAGAGGCAGCTGTGAATGTATCCGCCAACGGTCACAGGAGCTGGGGAGGGCACTGGGCAGCAGGCCAACAGCATCCAGTAAAAGGAGCAACCTCAGGGGCCCAGAATCAGGTCCTAAAATCCCTGTTCCGGGAAAGATTGATGTGAACAAAATCGAGCAGACTTCCTGCCTTGACAGGCTTTTTCTGCTGTCTGTTGGGCTCCCATAGAATCCCTTTGGCATTTCCAGCCTCCTGCCTGGTCACAGCCTTTTTCCTCTGGGTCTCAGTTTCCCAGTCTGTAAAATGAGGACCGGCAAGGGCACCCCTCAAGCCTCTTGTTCAAAGTTTCCACCAGGCTGGAATGCACAGCTTTGGAAAACAAGCTGCCTTCACCGAAAAAGTGGCTACTGTGAAACTGTCCCAGGACAGCTAATAGGAGCGTAGCAGCCCACACGCTGGCATGTATGGGACCCATTTGTCAAGCTGGCTTGCTCTCCACAAGCCTGGGCGTTTCCCTCATGGTTTGGGGTCCGCCTTCCCACTTGGCTTCCCCCAGTACAGGTGAGGAGATGTTTATGCAGCTCTGAAACTAGCTACACTGGAGGTTGCATCCCCACTGTCTCCTACCAGACATGGACAGCTGACTCAACCTCTCTGAACCTCATTGTCTCCATTTGTACACAATACAGACGTCAGCTGAGATCCCCCTTTTCCCTGGAGGAGCTATATTGACTCAGACCCCCTCATCAATCTTGTGGTCTATAAAAGTCTAAAACGCTTCCTTCAATATCTGCTATTTCCTGGGGTTTATCATCTGGTGATCATCCTCATGACTGTGGGCAGGGTCTCTGTTTCAACCAGGACCACCCCAGCATCAAGCTGATCACTTTCACTGGGTCCCCTAAGATACCCCCCTCCTCCCACACACATCAAGCACTTTGAGACTTAGTATACAACAAGGTGGTTCACCCTCAGCCTCTGTTAACCCTCTATGTGCTTCCCTTTCTGTTCATATTTGCTCAGTCCAGCCTCCAAGACCTTCCCACTCATTTCCCTCTATCCAGTGTGGTCATTTCTTCCTTTCCCTTAAGAGTATCAGCAAACACCTCAGCCCTGGGCAGGGAGAGAGCCAGCTTAGTCTCTGCCACTTTTCATTTTATTAATACTAAAAAATTTCTTTCCAAACATATAACCTTCTCCATAAGAGGGTTCTGGTATATAAAACTATATCTAATCACGCATGCATTGAAGGTAAGTATAGCCTCCCACAAGGCTCTTGTGCAGATGGTGGTCCTTAATTTGAAGCTCCTGGTGGAATGTGTAGCTTATAGGAGGTCCTCAAAGTTAACAGCTAATTTGCCTACCCTACTAACGACGACAGCCAGGGCAGACTAAGGCATGGCAAACGAAGTGCCTAGTGTGCAAAGCTTAAGAAGGGACTCACCCCCATGTTCACGGACAGCGTGGGAGCCTCCTTACCTTCTGCACCCCTGGTCTCTTCCTTGCCTTACCTAGTCCTGGCCCTGGTTACAGGACTGACTACAACTGCCTATCCCTTGTGGTTACTTGAATCTGACAGATGTGAATTTGATCCCAGTTTTACCAAGTAGTCACTATTTGACCTCAATCAAGTTGCTTGAGTGTCCTGTTTATAAAATCGGGCTAATATATTAGTACCCCCTCAAGGAAAGGGATGTTGAGGGGATTAAAAGTGTCTGTATATGCAAAGCACTTCATTCAGTAAAAAACTGCTTTTCTCTGCCCAGAGTTAATGTAAGAAAAAGGGACCACCTCAGTTTTCCAGGTTTTAGTGCTTTCTCTGCTTTCTTTAATAAAAATGAACTCAGTGGGAGACAAGACTAACCCAGAAACATTTTTTCACAGTTTCCCTTCCTAAAATCAATTTTGCTTTTCCCTGGCCCTGCAGATGATGTAAACTCTAGAGAACAGACTAAAGGAAATTGAAAAGATAAAATAGATTGTGGAGCTGCAGAGTCATTGCTGGGTCACAGCACATTGCCTTTTGAGAAATCTTTAAAACAACATAAAAAGCCAGAGGTATCATCTTTCTTTAATCCCCCCCACTCCTTCTTGCTTTGAAAGTCCTTGACCATGAAGTTGACTAGATGCTGTATTGGCCCCTTTGATGATCAATGGCACATGTGTATTTGATCCTTTTCCTGCCAATGATCTGTCATTAAAAAATAAGGGTGGAGTGGGGGAAGATTGCTCAAAGATGTGGTGGTTGATTAAGTACATGAAAGTGTGGCAAGATTTTCTAAAAAGTATTTCAGAATACAAAGGTAGGGGTTGACTTCACAGTCTTCACATCAACAGTCCCATTCCACACCCAGTGACCCTTCTCATCCTGACCTTTCCCACCTAGAGCACTGCCTGAGTCTTTGTTCTGTCCCCAAGACACAGCCATGTCCCACCCCTCCACACGTGACCTAGAAAGGGATGCTGGCTCCTCACGTCACTCCATCCTGGCTGCCCCTGAAGTGATACATCAACCAGTCACTTCATCCAGATTTTCGAAGACCATTACACATCTACATGTGCTACCTCTCTGGTTAGGAATAGATGATACAATATAACAATCATTAGCTATTTATTGAGGAATTAGCACACATCACACTGTTGGGAGGGCTTTGCATATAGCGATTTCTACCATCATCCCTATTTTACAGATGAATAAACTGAGGTTCAGCAAGGTCACACAACTAGTAGGAAGGAGAAACAGGATCAAAACCAATCATTCCATCTCCAGAATCTCCACACTCAGTCACTCTAGGTACACCCCTTAATTCATAGCAGGTCACCTGACCTCTGATTTGCAGTTCAAAAAATAAAACAAAGTTTTGATCTTAAAAATTCTTTTAGAATTCTTGATCTACGGTTTCTTTATGGAAATCAAAAGTCATTTGACCTCGAATACAATTTTTCCCTTTATGCTGAGATGCCTCTTCCTCACAATATCAGAATAATAAAGCAATTCAGTATCTTCACTGTCTACCAGGCTCAAGTGGGTCATTCTCACAGCGGAACTTATTAACAAAGTCATTTTAATGTAGTTGAGTCCAGTGAAAGACCCCAGAGCTGGCCTCCCTCTGTGAAGATTTGAGGATAGCAAGACCCGACTCTGGACCATTTGCTACCTATGGAGTCCCCCTGAAGCCATCACCTCTCTAGTTGCCAGGCTCCCCTCTGGCAAATGGGTGTGTCCAGAACTCTAAATGAGAAAATAAATTATAACACTATAATTTCCTATAAGACAGGGATTGGTTAAAAGGGATTATAGTATATCCATACAACATGATGGTGTTAAAGAATTTTTCATGACCCACTAAAATGCTCACAATATAAAAATTATAGGATCACTTAGCACACTTGTAAAAACTCATTAACTGTTCCCTAGTCTTACTATTGTTACTGCTATTATTTCTCTCCTACTATTACTCCATCATGGTTGGGGGAGTATTCAGGGATAGAGGGAGGTTGTCTCTCACATTTTGAAAGATCATTAAGTATTGAGAGTTCTTTTTTGTTTTTTTACAACACTATTATGTGTGAGAAGAAAGTCATATCCAAATGTTCCATAATTGACGTCTTAGAAACTTCTACCTGGGGTGTCAGTTGCATCCCATGTTTCCTCCTTAAATAAAGCATTTGTACCCCCCTCCTCTAACCATGATGATATTTAAAAAATTAGTTATAACCAAGGAAACAAAATTTGAAAACAAGCCCCTCCTAAATGACGTGTTTCATATTACTCACCAAAATCAGTTATAATAACAATTGTACAAAATGTCTTAAATTGATGGAAGAGTCAGAAAAGTAAGAAATGTTTTTCTTAAATGAATGTTGAAGTCTTCTAGGCGGCTGGGCCGGGATGCTCTGTTATTTTTATGCTGCGTGATGCTAATGTACTCTGAATGCTGTCTGTTCCAGCTCTGCATTCTCTAGGTTGATGGAATGCGACATCTTTCTTTGTCCCCAGAAAGTCTCCTCCCTCTCCTTCAGCAATTAGTCTCTTGACTCAGTGCTGCCTGAACAATGGGGTAACTCTCTTCCAGGCAGGGACCATCAGTGAGGGAAAGCACAGCAACATTTTTCAGCACCGCTAGAAGCAGAATTTACATGAGCTCTCTGTGCATGTGTTTTTTAAGTACACATATTTGTATTATGCCCTAAGGAGTTTCAAGACGTGCTGAATTTCCTTCCGTGTTTAATACTTCATAAATAAAGCCTTAGGGGCAATTCTTAGTGCCAGGAAATCATGGATGTATTGCAGAGAACATTTAAAATATAAAAGTCAATTTCAAGTGGAAGAAAAGAGCCCCATTTTCCCAAAGAGTCAACATATCTCAAACCACTGACGTTTTCAGGCTGGAGAGGGTGGGAGACAGAGAATCAGGTGGGAACACTTTCATGAGATAGAGACTGCTCACAAAAGGAACCGAGAGCCACCCTCACCCTTACTAAGTGCTTTAATACTCACAAGATGACATAAAGCGAGTACTGAAATTATCCCCATTTTGTATTTGATGAAGCACAGATTGAACAAACTGTCTGAGGAGACCCAGCTAAGAAGTGGTAGAACTGGTATTTGAAGTCAGCACAATAATTCCCAAACTGCCCCCCAAGGCACAGTTCTATCCAGCTTAATATACTTTGCTTCCTATGTGCCTTTCCAGAAAAGATACCTTATTTCCAAATGAACTTCCAACCCATACCCATAGCCCATAATCCTCATTCTTTTTGGAATGAACTACCTCCCAGCCCAAATTCCTTCTCTTCCTTGTAATGAACCACCAGCACTCACCCCCCAGCCCATATTCCTTATCATTCTTGTGATGAACCACTGAGTTCCACCCCAGCCCGTATTGTCTATCTTTCCTGGTCATGCGTGGCCTCAGTGGGACCCAAGTAGGTTTTCCCTAGAGTTACAACCTCTGGTGTTCTATGCGGGACACTGCTCAGTTGTCTCCCACACAATGACCACCTCCTCCTACCCCACCCACAGGTCCTATCTCTCACCACAGAGAGGAAAGCCACTAGCAGTTTAGTCTGACCCTGTCCTTGGAATGGCCCTGTGCAGTGGCAGTGAGATTGGTTCCCAAGGAGGTGTCATATAGATGACACCTTACTCAATCAAACTCAAGGAGATACTCTCAGTCCTAATCTAACGTTCTAGACAGTTCCCAGGGCTCTTGCCTCAGGCATCTCAAGATAACTTTTCTGGCACCTAATAAAACCCTCTGCAGGGCATGGATCACCTGTTGGTGCTTAGACAGTCCTAATCTTGTGGTGTTGAAAGCCTCAATTGTTAAGAAAACCCTTCACTCTTGTTCCCCGGGGGATGCACATCTCCCCTTGGCTTGCCCCAATATTGGAGAGTTATTCAAGGGAGCATGCAGATGACATTTCTTCTTCTCTCTCCTGCCTAGTGTATCTGTCCTTCTAGAAAGAGCAGGTGGACAAAGGTGGGCTGGTCTCTTGACATTGCATTCTCTCTGGCTGTAACCTGAACTGACCTAAGACACAATATTCAACATAATTTACTAAGTGCTTATGATGTGCCGGGCACTGAACTAAGTATCCTAAATTCAATCTTATTGAAATCTGAGAACTCTAGAGGTGGATAATGGTTATTCTCCCCATTTTATAGATGTAGCTAAACAGTGGTCACTTGCTCAGGAGTACATGGCCAATCAGTTATGGAGCTGCAATTCAAACCCAGGTTATTCTACTCTGAAGCCCGATGCCTTAACCTTTTTATTAGATTGCATCCTAGATCACAGTTATTGCTTCATAAAAACATTCTTTTATTGAGTAGGGTGGGTGGGCATTAGGCAGCTTAGCTTCATATAAAATTACATCAGCACACACAGAATGACAGAATACTGGTAATGAAAGGTTCTGGTCTTTAACCCTGTCAATAGCTCCTTTGAAATAAGGAAACTGAGATCCAAAGAGCAGAAATAACTCAGCCAAGATCACACATTTTACCTCTGGGAAACAAATAGAAGCAGCCGGCGTAGAATTAACTTTGACATCATATTTTCCAAAATGTGTTCCACAGAGGAGTAAGGCCTGTGAGATGTTAAAAAACAGTTCCTAGAGAAGGAAAGGAAGGATTCTAGGGTCAAATACTGTATTTGTGGATGTGTAAAATTCACCAGTTATAGGAGACATAACCTGATCTTATAAAGACATTCCATGCCAGAAAGTACTTTTCATCGTTATGGAGGGAAATAATTTATTCATGTAAATGCCGATTGCTGTACAGTGGAATCCTAGCAGGAAATCATTATGTCTGGATATGTAGTAATATCTTACAAACTCTTGCAGGTGGGAGAGATGTGAAAATCACACATCTGAAAGAAGCATATTGGACTTAGTAAATGCTGGTACATGGCAGAGTTAGTAGGAATAAATTTAAATTCATAATATTAGGAGAACGACCCAAATTCTACACATAGGCATTTGTGTGGACTTTAGCTTGCTAGTTTGGGTAAGAAAACTTCAATGTAATGTGAAAAGTTATATCTTTGCTGTGATGTTTTGACATTGCCTGTATTACCAGTAAGGGGGTCATTGTGTATTATTTTTCCCTGAGTTTTCATTCACTCATCCATACCTGAGCCTTTAGTGCAAGGTAATGTTTGGCTTCTTATTCTTTTGTTGCAGGGAGATATAAGCTTGAAATATAGTAAATTTAAAAGACATTAGATTAAACTAAGTTAAGTTTCTTTGCCACAGGACTTCTCATCGACAGAGTATATAGCATTTTCCTACTTATTTGATTGTGGAAACTCTTTTCTTTGTTTCTCACTTAATAAAATTTTGCAAGATATTAGTGTCCCATGAAACACGGTTTGGGAGACTAACTTTTTTACAAGCGTATAGCTTTGTCTCTGCCATTAGATTGCCAAATGCCAGCAATGCAATATTTCAAATCTGGGAGAAGAATAGGACAGTCTTTTGCCATTTGGAACCTGCAGTAGAAAAAAGAAAGTGCCTGGGGAAGAGAATGCCGCCTCCTACCAACGAAGCAATCCCTGAGATGTGACTGCTCGTTCTTTATGCTGGCCACTGTACCCCCAAGCTTCTCCTTCTGCTCTGCCCACAAACCTACATTCTTGCTTGCCTCAATGGATTCACAGAAATCCACAGGGAAAACACAAAGGGGGTCTTTCTTTCCCAGGAGTGCTGAGATAGCTTGCAGGAGAACGGATGTTAGGATTCAAGTATGTTAGAACTCTAGGCAAACAGAGGGACAATGCAGTGTGGGTCCAAGGACTTGGGGAATATTTTCCTGCACAAATTTTATTGGCTAAAGCTGGTCCCATGGCCCCGCCTGGCCACAGGGAGGCTGGGAAGTGTAGTATTCCTGAGTGTTGGGAAGAGGAGAACCAGATAGAGGTAAGTACAGGTGTCTCTACCTCAAGCCTTAAGCCTTTAGGAAATTCAGTGGCCAAGAAAAGGAAATTAATGGGATAGAATACTTCGGCTGTCACATCTTGAAGTTTCATTGCTCTATTTCCTTTGAACTTACAGCAAACCTGCGCTATATCTTAGTTCCCATCTTCAATTGAGAAAACTCAGCGTGATGAAGTAACTTGCCCAAGGTTCCTTCAGCTACTAAGTGACAAAGCCAGAATCAAACCCATATCTGCCTGACTCCAAAAACTCTATTTACCCCACAGGGATGTTGTGAGGATTGATTAAATCAGACATTCATTCATTCATTCATTCAAATGTTTACTAAACACCTATATGTACCATTCACTATTCAGGATATGGGGGGTGGGAGGATTTGGTAGACACTGCCTTCATAGAACTTAAATTCATGTTAGGATAAAATAATAAACAATAACCAAGTAACTTGAATAATGGCAAATTCTAGGATGAAAAATGAAACCAGCTAAGGGGATGGAGTGAGGGGGATGGAGAGGGCAGCGATTTCAGGTAGAAGAAGTCAAGGAAAGTCTCAGGAGGTGGTTTGAGGACAGGAGCCTGTAGGAAGTCAGAAGCAATCTTCAACAGAGCTGGGGGAAGAGGGAACAGCACGTGCAAAGGTCCTGAGGTGAAAATGGGCTGGGTTCCTTTGACAAAACAGCAGGAATTCAGATATGGCTGGAGTAGGGAAGTAAATGAAGGAGGCAGCTGTAGATGAGATCAGAGTCTAGAAGAGGGGCCACAGTCAGGAGCCTGGGAATTTTCTAACCATGATGGAAGCCATTGGAGTGCTTTGGGCAATGAAGTGACATGGCCTGATTTTCCTGTTTTTTAAAGGTCCTTCTGGTTCCTTTGTGAAGAATAGACCATCTGGGAAAGGGGGAACAAGAATAGGGGTAGGGAGAGGAATTAGGAAGCTACTAAAGTCATTTAGGCAAAAGGTGATGGTAGCCTCTGGTCAAAAGAGGAGGTGAAAAGTGGTTCAATTCAGGATAAATTTTGGATGTTGAGCCCACCAGATTTATTGGCAGAGTGGATGTAAAGATTGAGGGAGAAGAGAATCACTCAGCCTGAGAAACCAAGTGAATTGTGGTTGTGGTAAACAGGATAATTCCCCCCACCATACACACCAAAGATGTCTGCATTCTAATTCCTTGGACCTGTGAATATATTACCTTATATGAAAAAAGAGACTTCATAGGCATGATTAACTTAAGTATATTGAGGTGGTGAGATTATCTAGGTGGGCCCTATAATTTCAAGGGTCATTGAAAGAGGGAGGCATGAGGCCAGAGTCAGAAAGAGATCTGGAGATGCTGCTGGCTTTGAAGGTGGAGGAAGGGGCTTGAGCCAATGCACGCAGGTGGAATCCAAGGAAACAGATTCTCCCCAAGAGCATCCAGGAGGAGCACAGCCCAGCTGACACCTTGATTTTAGGCCAGGGAAACTCATTTTGGATGTCTGACCCCCGGAACTATAAGATAATAAATCTGTGTTGGTTTAAGCCACTGAATTTTCGGGAATTTGTTATAGCAACAACAGGAAACTAACACAACAGTATGCGGAAAAGTGCTTTGAAACCTGTAAAACACTATAGGGTGATGCCCACACGAAAAAAAAACTAGGAATTATAGCAGGGAAGACAGAGGGAGACAGGATAGGTTTATTATGCAACCTTAAAATGGGAACGTTCTGAACTGTGTGGTGTCTTGAGTTTCACTGACAAGCAGGAGGCATCAATTTATGGCAGGTCCTACATCAAACCAGGGAGCTGTAAGGATGAGGAAGATGCAGGCCAGGTGTGGTGGATGAATTTGCAGGATGGGGAACAATTTCATGGCAGCTTAATGGGCTTGCCTCTCTTTTTACCTCTAAAAGGGACTCTGATCTAGTTTTCATCTTTGAATTGAGAAAAAAAGGCGTCACAGTGCTCAGTTCCCTTGTGAACCCACCGAATGTTTCTTCCGACAGGTCTTCTCTCTCTCATACCTGCCCCACCAAATGTAGTTTATTCCACTTGGTTCAGACTTCCGACTTAAACTAGCAAAATAATTTACAGAGTATATGGCATCGCTGAAAAAATAGTAAGAGATTCGTTTGAAGAGTTAATTTTTTTGGTTGTATGAGATGTCTCTTTATTTAATCTTATATAATTCTAAAGTGATAATCGAGATTTTTATAGAGTGCAATTAAGAAATGCCATTACTGCTTATTATGGATAATGAAATAAATTGGCAGTGAAGGTAACGGAATTGATATTCTACAGAATTACAGCTCTTTGGGAAATTGGAGGTGAGCAGCCTCTTTGTGGCACCAGGATTTTTTTAACACCTTCCAGTCAGCAGGAGCCTGGTACTCAGTACTTCCTCCACGCCTCATCCAATGATGCTTGCAAAAAAAAAAAAAAAAAAAAAATCCTACCTTTATTCCAAATCAGAGAGGGAGAGGGAGAGAATAGAGATCAGAAAGCAAAGTGAGAAATGTGGGGAAGAAGTTCACTTATTGGTTGTGTCTACAGCCACTGCTGGAGACAGGGTTGCTCAGGAAAGTCAGTCCTGACTGGAATGTTAAGCTGGCCAGAATTTGAAGTTCATCGCTGGCATAAACTACCTGTATGACCAGGGACAAAATGTCTCACTACTCTGAGCTTCAGTTTTTTTTCATCCATCAAATTGAAGTAATAACACTCATTTGCAAGTGTCACTTTAGGAATTGTGATGTGGAACTGTATCTAAAGCACGCAGCACCGTCTAAAACATTGTAGATACCTAATAAGTATTCATTTCATTTTCTAGAGCATCCTGCTTCTGTCTCCCTCTTCTTGACACTCCCTGATTTTCCTCTCCCAAGAATCAGTGATATATGCCTGGGGAAAGGAAAGGAGGTAGGAAGAAATGGAGAGGCATTATAAGCTTGTAAAGAGATCGTAGCACTAATGACTTTTCTTACGAGTTCCCTGGACTGACTGGGGAAAGACCTGGTGGGTACAATGGGAGCTTCCGAACCCATAGCCTAGAGCAGAAATTCCTGGTTATTGCACTATACTGAGACTTAAGGTTACAGAACACCTGTACTTCTGTAGCCATGTTTCCTCCCCGTGGAAGCCCTCTGGGGCAATATGTATCTCTACTTTACAGCTGAAGATACTGAGGCTCAGAGTGGCTTCATAGCTTGCCTAGGACCACTACATTCAGGAGGAGGAGGCTGAATCTTCTCAAATCACCCACAGACACTCTTTCTCCCACACTGTACCTGCCGCCCACCTTTATGTAAAAGCCAACAGCAGAGAGAAGGATCCAAGTTTAGAGACCAGGAGAAAGACCTTTTTGACAAGGCGAGTTGGAGCCCTAGAATGACATGAAGGGAGAAGACAATATGAGCCTTAAACTAATAGTGATTCCCAATGAGGTGGGGATGCAAAAGAAATTTAAAGAGAGTTGAAAATTACCTAAGGGAACTTGCCCAGCTACTTGAGATAGAATCATAGTGTTCTGAAGGAAGATGCTGAGTCATTGAATTTTTAAGAATTAGGAAAATATGCAATTCTAAAAATAAAAAGCATTGCTCTGAATAGAATGATCATTTCTGTCACTATCAAGTCTATTTGTTGCCACCAATAGCTAAAGTGGGTCTGAACCCACCCAGAGTGACCACGGCTTGCCAATGGCTCCTTGACTGGGTACCCTTGGGTAGGTCCACTGAGCTTCCTGCCCCTACCTGGAAAGGATGACTCTTAAGAGCTTAAAGGGCAGAATGCTTCTGTCTATGAGCCCTGGTCCCTGTTGCTTATACCCTCTGACTACAGAGACTGCATCCAGTGTGGAGCACTGAGACCAATTCCTGGGCTCCACTTTGGTCCTAATGAGTCAGAAGGTATTGCAGCCGGTGGACTCCAGGGTCTTCTGTTGGAATATGCTCCCCTGGTAGTCTTAGTGCGCATTACAAATTGGGAACCACTGTTCTAAGTTTCTGTCTTATGTCTCCCTTGCCTACTGGATCCTGATCCAACAGTTATTTATTGAATTCCAACTATGTGTCAGGCTCTGTTTTATACACTTGGGATACACCTGTAAACAAAACTGACCAAAATCCAACAACAACAAAAACGGAGGTCTGTTTTCTAGAGCTTACATTGTACTGTATGGGGGTAGATAAGTGGGGAAGGAAAATAATAAGCAAGAAACAAAATCAATAAGTAAATTGTTTTTCACTTTATATCAGAAGGTGATGAATGCTAAGAAAAACAAATAGAGGGAGATAAAAGAGGGAACATAAGTGTGGGGATGGGACAGGGGGTGGTTGGCTGGTGTGTCCCTGGATCCTTTCCCACCCCTAGATTGAAGCTTCAAATCTTTCCTGCCTGTCCCAATAGGACGGGTTAGCTCTGGGCTTCTTACTTCTGCAGTTCCCTGCCCTGAGAGCTCTCTGCTGTGCTCTCTGCTGAGCTCTCTCCTGCGCCCCATCCACAGAGCATAGCTGGGTAACCTTGCTTTGCCAGCTGCTGGAATTTGTCACCACCTCTCCAAGCTAACTCTGGGAAAATATAATACCCGTCTATGCCTCTCTGTAGGTCTGAGCACTTACCAATTCTCTGAAACATGGAAATGACTGGAGATTTATTTGAGCAATACTCAGCGGTGTGCTAGAGCCAGCGTGCACCAGCCCCTGAGGGCCAGTCCTGTGTGTCTCTTTCCAGCTCTGCATCAGTGATGTTGTATCATAGCTTGAAATCAGCTGGGGCTGGGGGTAATTACACCAAGGACTGTAACAACCAGCACATGCTACAAATCAGCATCTAGAGAACCTGTGGTTACATATTTACCATCCCACCAGTGGTAACAATTACGTGCTAAAAACAGCCACACAGAACCATAATCCCAACACCCTGTCTTTCCCCCTATATCCAGTAAGCTAGGTTTTGTCCCTCTCTTGCTTCCTGGGTAGTAAAGACCAAAGGGCTTGAGAGTCTAGATCCAAAAGATGCACAGAAAGGCTTGGAATAAAACAGACAGTAGTTACATGAGGGAATACAAAGGGTTAAAAAATTCCTGCATTCAATGTATTATCTTATATCTTGTTTTTTTGTCTTTTTTTTTTCCTAATAGTGATTACATACTTAGAAAGTAATGTGTTTCCAGGGCATCATAAATTTCAAATACTTAGTAAGGCCAGCACTAAAATAGCTCATTAAAGAGCGTGGGTTGGAAAGAAGGCTTGTTAGTCTGCTTTATATTCGATAATCAATCACAGCCAATATCTCAGCCGCAGTTTCTATCACTCTTCTTTAAGATGCAATAATGGAAATGAGATCATCAGACTTAAGGAAGTTGTTCAGTGTATCTCAAGTTTTTCCACACAAATTCCCCAAGGCAGGAGAAAAAGAATGAACATCCCCAGGTGGCCAAGGTTAGAACCTAAAAAGTTTAAGCAAGCTTAAAATGGCATGGAAGCCTTCACCAGTGGTATGCTAGTGAATGTTTCAACAACCAGATCTTTGGGGTAGGGGAGCTCTGATCTGTAGCACTTGCTAATTTCCATAGTATGAAGATTCCCACCATGACCAATTTTCAGTTACCCATGTGCTTTCAACTGACTTGCTAAATTCCTGGAAATTTAACTTCTGATTCACATGAGCAAGTACAAGCCAGGTCCAACATACTATTGATGTTAGCTTAAAAGTTCACATGAAATTTGCATTCAGCTCAGTGATACATTCAAGTTTAATTTAAAAATATTAATAGTGTTTTTCTCTCTGCCTTCAAATCTTCCAGCATTATCTAATATATGTTTCCCAAAGCGCTCTTACTTGTGATGACTTGGGGCTGGGACTGGGGCAGGGAATAGCCTTGCATTGAATCGCCTAGTGAGAAAGTTATTTCCTTTACATTTCTCTCTCAATCCTCCCAATTATATCAAGATTAAATTCTCAGTGGGGTGCTAATCTGCTTTAATGCCTCTTGAACATGCTCTGCTCCCTTTTTAACAAAGAGGCAACAGGTCTCAAGTTCAGAGTCTTTGGCAAGCAGCAGTATCAAACTAGAATGTAAGAAAATGGTTTCTTTTCATTTTACTTATTATGTTCAGCAGTTTACAGCAAATATTACTGAATTTTCCACATTTATGGAAGTAGGACAGGGGTTTCTTTTAAATGTATTGTTAGTATGTTACCTAGTTTGTTTCTTGGACTAACCTGGATGGAGCAAAAGTCACTTGCAGTTGAGAATCCTCAGGATGTTGCTGCCCAACCAGGTTCATTTTCCCACCGCCCAAGAAGCCACCAATCCGCTGAGTAAGCAGGCGCAGAGAAAGAGTCTTTATTCTGCATAGCGCTAAGCAGGGAGAAATTTCTCAAATCCACTTCCCTGAGAATTTGGGAAACAGGGTTTTTAAGGATAGATTGGCAAGCAAGGGATTAGGCAATTAGGTTTGTTAATTGGGGCAAAATTACGGGGATGTAGAAATCATCTTCTGGTGTTGCTGTAGTCGCTGGGGTCACAATTCCAGTTGAGTCAGTTTCTTGGTGTGTGCTGCTGGTCTGGGGGGGCCTGGAAGATATCTTAAAAACTACCTTTAGGTTTCAAAAAGGTGATGTTATCTATGGAGAAAGTTAAGAATCTTTATGGACGCTGGCTATGGGAGAAGTTAAGAATCTTTATGGACTCCAGCTGTGTGTCTCTGGAGTAACAATTACACAGAAGCAAACAGTGGGACAGTAACTCCTTATTATCATTATTCTTAGCTAGGCCTTTACCGTAGTTCTCGCCATGCACCCTGTTATTGATTTGTGTAAAGGGATGAGACCTGGCTTCTTGTGGAGTGTGCTTGGCAGCTTGGGTGCAGTAGCAGTTACTCCCTACTGAGTGCTTGTCTCTGAGACAGAGTGCCTGGGAGAATGATCCAGAAGCACCCACCCAACCAATATGGATCCATCTACCCAACAAACATCTGCAGGGGTATACCACCTCCTCCCCGCCCTTGGGAGCTCAGAGGAGCCAGACAGAGCAGAGCAGTGGGAGCTCCAGTGGGGAGATGAAGTAAGCACTGTTGCCATCCTGAGAAGATGGTCCCTAACTCTGCCTGGAGAGTGTGAGATTTAGTTATAGTCCCCAGGATTTTAACTCCTTCTCAGGATGGAAATCCAAGGAATCTCTGTAGTATTCCAGTACAATAGACATGTGTTCCAGTGGCCCAGCTCAATAAATCCTGAGAGTAGCTTTGTTATTGGGAGTCCTGGAGCCACTGCCCTGGAAGGCCCGTGTATGTGAGGTCAAGAGGCTTCCTCTAGTGCCCTTCTGCCCTGCACCTTGACACAAAAGATAAAGCCAGAAGTGAGTGTCTGGGCTAGTGCTGGCCCCTGGGGCAAAGTGAGTTTGGTGGAGACATGGTGGGCTTTCGGCCTCCCATCCCAGCCTCATCACCCCTCCAAGCCAGGTAATCTTCAACAGGTTACTCAAACACTCAGCCTTGGTTTTCTCATCTGAAAAATGGTGCAGTAGCAGTTACTGGTGACTGGTGTCTAACATTGTGGCAGGTTGGCTGCACCCCTAACTGCTTGTCCGAGCCTCCTTAAATATTATACAATCATTTCTAGAAAGGTTGCTGTGGCTCTCAGGAGGGAGGGAGGATGAGTTGCTAGAACCCCACAAAGGAAGCAGTAAGCAAGTTCTGACTGTATCTTTAAAACAATTCATGAATATACAAGCCAGGGATTTTTAAATGCCTGTACCTGGGAGTCAGGTAGACCTTGCACCTTATTTCAGATGAAAAAACCGAGGGCAAGAAAATGAAGTGACTTGCAAAAGTCAAAATTCCTCTGAAATGTCCAAAGTCAAGTCCGTAGTAGGTCTTCCGCGTATTAGATCCAATTGTCTTTCCCTCCTCGCTCCTTCCTGCTGCTGCCCAGGAAGGAATGACCATGGCTTGCTTGACAGTAAGAGTCAGTCCGGATTTTAAGCCTCCACATGGACTTCAGCCTGCAAAAATTGTGGAAAGAGCCAGGCGTTTCAAGTCAAGCAAACTTGGATTTTAATCTAAGCTTTGTCACTTATTAGCTGTGTGTCCCTAGGCAAGATACTAACCTCTCACTGTAATTTCTTCCTTTAAATTCTTTACTCTCGATCACCGCAGGGTTATTGTGAGACTAAGAGAAGATGTCATGGCTTTAATAGAAAGATGAGTAAATTATTATAGTAGGTTTTGTCCAGCCTTTAGTTGAGTCTTATTTACATGCTATAAACAATTCTCCGCTTGTTCGATACTTAAGTAAAAACAAATGACACCACCACGCTCCAGCCAGACAGTGAAGGAAAGCAGCGCCCCCAGAGGTCAGAGTGGTAATGGCAGCAGCGGCAATGTATTACAACATCTTTGCAGGGAAGAGAATTCTTTGGAGAAACGGGGTTTGCATCTACAGCCTTCTCTCTCCCTTTTCTAATTAGTGACTCTTACAGCTTAGGAGGATCAGCTTAGGAGGCCCTAGGGTCACTTACCTGTGTAAACAGTGCAGCACAGTGGATTGAATTCAGGATCCATCTTATATTCCTAACCCAGCTCTGCCACTCTCTAGCTGTGTGGCCTCAAGCAAGTCATTTAAAACCTCTAGAGCAATAATATTTCTGCGAGCACAGAGCACAGGGCTCTCAAATAGCAAGTGGCAGCTATCAGGATGCCATTAGGATCATTGTCCCTTTTTACCCACCACGACTGCACAAGCAGGGCAAACGAGCATTGTTTAAAGGACAGTTTCAAAGGTGATATACATTTAGAGCTCGGGTTCCACCTGCTTTTGCCTACCTCATGCCTGGTGACTGACCCTCCAACCTCCCACTTCTAATGTCTATCTCAAAGGCAGTGGTTCTCAACCAGGAGCAAATTTGTCCTTCAGGGGACAGTCGGCAATGTCTGAGGGCATCTTTGGTTCTGACAACTGGAGGAATACTATTGGCATCTAGTGAGTAGGGGCCAGGGATGGTGCTAAACATCCCACAAAACACAGGATGGCCCGCCATAGCAAAAAAAAATTATCTGGCCCCAAATGTCACTATGCCAAGGATGAAAAACCCTGCTCCAAGGGTTAAGTGAGCTGGGTCACTCTGGAAGATGCATTTAGTCTACTGGAATAGCAGGGAAATTCCTTAGACTCCCATCCTGAGAAGGAGTGGCCTAACCCTGAGGACTATAACTAAATCTCACCCTCTCCAGGCACAGGTACAAAGATGCCTCCAGCTTGTTAGAACCACTAAATGACCAAACAGTGGTGGGCATGATAGAATAGATTTTAAGCACTCAGATTCCCGTCTTCAAGTCCTTAACTCTTCTACTTTTTGAGTTATGTGACCTTGAGCATATTAAGTGCTAGGATCTTTGATTTCTTCATCTGTAAAATATAAATAATGCACCTGCCTTGTATAAAGTTGTTATGAAGATTAAGGGACTTAATGCCTGTAAACCAGTTAGCCAGTTACTGCTGGCATGTTGCAATTATTCAATAAACAATCTATCATGACTACTGTTACTATTATGCTGCCTATGGTAGTCAGAGCTCAAACAGCTATTCTCATCAATATTATTATTCTAGATCTATTTTAGGTTCTCAAACAGTGGTAGGTGGCTGAGAGGCATGTGTACCTGTCTCTCCTTTGTGCTCAGACTCTACAGACTGGTGAGCAGCAGGAAAGGAAAACAGTCCAAACAGATGGGATCTCCACGGGGGCAGGTGTCTCCTAATCCTCTCCTCCCCGCCCCCAACACACTCAGAAAAACTAAATGCTCTCTAAAGCTTCCTTCATCCGTGGGATAATTTCTTTAAAACCTGCATGGAATCCCAAGTCATGAAGAATGATGAGGCTAATTATAGACTCAGCATTGCACAAAAGCCTGTCGGTTGTGTGTTCATACAGATTATTCAGATTGAGTCAAAGTCCATTCAGAGTGCTTAATTTTGGAACCATCCAGAAGCTAACAGACCTAGTCTATCAAATCTGTGGGGACAAGGACGCCCTATCATTTGTTTTTACAGCTTTCACAATGCCTAGAACTGCTCTGACACATAGAAGAACCCCCCCTCCAAAGACAGTGGCTTTAGTATCTATACTTAGTGAGACCATTGACTCATTCACTTGGAAACACGGCTGATTACAGATTGCAGATTTTTTCTTTTCTTTTCTTTCTTTCTTTTCTTTCTTTTTTTTTTTTTGGAGATAGAGTCTCATTCTGTTGCCCTGGATAGAGTGCAATGGCGTCATCATAGCTCACTGCAACCTCAAACTCCTGGGCTCAAGCCATCCTCCTGCCTCAGCTTCCGGAGTAGCTGGGACTATAAGCATGCATCACCACGCCTGGCTAATTTTTTTCTCTTTTTTCTTTCTTTCTTTCTTTCTTTCTTTTTTTTTTTTTTTTTAGTAGAGGCTATTTTTTTTTCTATTTTTCATAGAGACAAGGTCTTGCTCTTGCTCAGGCTGGTCTTGAACTCCTGACCTCAAGTGGTCCTCCTGCCTCGGCCTCCCAGAGTGCTAAGATTATAGGCATGAGGCACCACACCCAGCCATAATTTATTTTTTAATTGTTATTTTTTCCCAGTAAGAAAAGTAACACATACATAATAGACACATTTTAAAATATGCTCCTTCAAAGAAAGAAAAATTAAAGAAAGGAAACCGCTATATTCCCATCCCTAACAATAACCCTTGTGGATATTTCATTGTCTTTTCTTCCAGTGTTTTCTTTTTACACAAATAGGGGTTTGTTTTTAAATTATAATTACACTGTATAAAAAATTTGTGAACTGCTTTTTTCCTCTTGTACACTCTTATAAGCATTTTAAACTGTAATGGTTACATAACATTCTAACAAAGCTGCTGTAACAGAGTTCACTCAACCACTCCCCTGAGCGACATTGTTCCTGGACATCTAAGTTACTTTTGCATTTTTATTGGTATAGCTGCAACAAACATTTTGGATATAAAGCTTTTAAAAAAATAATTCCGGGTGGAGGATTGTTTCTTTGGTATACATTATCAGAAATAGAATTATTGGGTTGGAGAATTTTAAAGACTTTGCAAGATGTTTTTGAGACCTTTTAAAGACTCTGCAAACATTTCCTACACTGCTCATTGTGGCTATAACTTCAGTTTCTTAGTGTGTGTGAATTGCCACCTACCTCCCCAACTTCTACCAAACTCTTTGTTGTGGGGACTTCCCAGAGCCATCCTTCTTCCTGGTTGAAGATTATCTGACTGTGGTCTGAAATCCACCCCTTGGGGATCAGTCCAGTTTGGCCACCCAGGAAATCCAAGGCAATCTGGGGTTCCCTGGGTGGGAATCAGAGTGGCTAAAATCTGGCCATCCTTCCCCAACATATTGCCCAGTTAGCTCTGAGCAGGAACGGAAAGTTGCTGGAAGACAACCCTTCCCTTAGCCCCTTACTTTTCTTCCATATATAGAGAGCCTGTTTTTTCTCATTACCATGGGAACACAGGCTCAAGGCTAATAGGTATTCTTTGCTGCTTAGAAGAAAAACCTCAGCTGACAGGCAAGCGGGAGAGATATAGGAAAGAAAAAGGGCGCCCTTTTGTGTTTCCCCTCCATGCCTCTGCAAACGAACAGAGATAATTAAAAATTAGACTTTAAAGTCACACAGACACTGACAGAGGGAACATTAGGAAGATTCCAGTGCTAGCAAGACCATCTGTTTCCAGCATTAATTAAAATGGAGGAAGATAAACCAAATCACCTCCAATTTCATCTCTCCTTGTGGTGGTCTCTGAGAGAATCCCTCTGCCTTTTGGGGAATTACTCGACTTCCAAGCAACCTCAAGTGACCTCAAAGATGAAGTGGACTTTAACAGCATGTTTCAATATCCCACCTCAAGTCTTGTCAATTCCACCTCGGCAGCATCCCTACTTCTCAACTGTCCTTGGTTTCCCAGTTTCTCTTCAACCAGTGCCCACCTGCTGCCATTGTTCTCAGGCTGTCTTCTTCAGACACACCTCTGATTATGTCCAAGTAAAGACCACTCCCAGCTCCCTACTACTCCCGGAAGGAAGAGAGCGCAGCTACAGCTCAGCACACAATGTCCCCAGGGCACACAGTGCCACCCCCACTAACTCAGTTCCCCGAATGAGCTATCCATTCCTTTTCAGGATCCTGTTCTCTTGCCTGTGTACACGCAGTTTCTCTTCCTAAAGAATGCCTCCCCACTTTTCAAAACCCAACCCAAAGGCCATTTCTCTAAATTGAGTCATTTCCTGCCCTGCACTCACACGCCACCTCATTCATACCTTGGGTACAGCTCTTCCCACACTGTGTGGTCTCCGTGGCCACCTCCCCTCCTCTCCTAGCCTGGGGGCTTCTGTAGGGACGGGACCGCATGCGTTCATCTCTGCCTGCTACCTGGCACAGAGTAGGTGGAAGTTATTACCCTCACAAAGATGGGTTCTTTGGTTGGAAGGATATATTCCTCTATCTGGGGAGATGGGAATAACACTTTGAATTCTCTAGCATAAAACTTCTAAGGAACCCAAACCCCTCATTTGCAATATCATCACCAAAGGTATACTGTGTTCCTAGCAATGTTGTGTCATGGTTCAGAATTTGGAATGTTGTTATAGTTGTTTCAGGAAGAAAGGTCAAAGTTCACATTTTATAAACTTTTATTCATTCAAAAGCAGTGCTAATAGGATACTGACACCTCTTCCGGCAGTACCGAGCACCCAGTTTCCACAATGATTGATATTTGGCCAATTTTGATTCCTTTGTTGCCTTTACTTCCCCATTATTTTGCTGGGGTATTTTAAGGTGAATCCCAGACATAATATTATTTCATCTAAATATATTTCATAAACAGTCTAGGTTGATATCCTATCTCTTCTACCTACTCTATGACTTTAGGTAGGTTAATTAACCTCCCTAATGTTTGTTTTCTTTGCATGTAAAATGAGAATAATTATGGTGGGTCCATCATAGGCTTATAATGAGGAGTAAATGGACTATCCTTGGAAAACACTTGAAGCCAGGATTCTCCATATGCCACTGTCTAACCTTGGGCAAGCCTCACTTAACCTCACTGAACCTCATTCTCATCTCAGCTCTCCTCCATAAGCAACAGAGATGCAAGAAGAAAAGAGCCGAATATTTTTATGTACCCTGGAGTGACAGCCTGACAAACTCCCACTTGTCTCTTGGGGTTGAGGCAATGAAATGAGATTATGCATATAGGATGCTTTGCTCAGTGACAGCCCCTGGTGAGTACTTGTCACATGTCAGCTTCTGTGATGATGATGAGCAACATCCTCTGCCATCCTATGGATCCACCACCTCTGCCTTTGCCTTTACATTTAGCTGGCTTTTGGGTTCAGCTCCTTCCCTGAGACTCTCACCTTCTTCCAGTACAACCTATGGGGAGGTGGTGACCCTCATATTCCTACATTTCTTGGTCCAGAGCTAATAACCCCTCCTAGCCCTCCTCTCTAAGTGGGAGGATCCAACAGATATCCGCCTTTAGGTGCAGTGTGGGAGAACCATCTTTCTACAGTTTCACTTTGGTTGCAAATGTTTCTCACACAAACAGGATCACTCTTTTGTTTCACTCTATTCTTTAGACCACTTCACAGTTCCCAGACAGCTTATCCCAGGCATGGACCCTGCCTCTGTTGGCACCTCTAATTTTGCAGCCCAGTCACCCTAGCGTTTGTCTAGATGACAGTTACATTTAAATGATATAGTCAACATACCCCAATTCCCTTAGTGCTAAAAATGCCCCATATCCCTGCAAACCAGCCCTTTTTCTCCAAGCCTAAGGAATAGTCATCTCTGCATCCTAAACTGTACTTTCCAAAATGTTATTAGATTGGGCTGTCATCCCTTTCAAAGATGGTTACCCACTTGGGAACTTTCAAGGCTTTGATGGGTCTTTGGACTCATTATGGTTTTAACCCTTTTCCATAAATTCTCATGTTCAACAATTCCAGGTGAAACCTCTGTGGCATTATGGAATGATGTCATTATCATTCTGTAAATAAATAAAACCGGTATTACCTAGGAGCAAGGTAGTTACATCATTAGTAAAGAACTAGAGTCTCCCAACCACAAATACAGTGTTTCTCTCCCTGATTTGAGGGTTTTGCTAAAGATTCAAAGCAAGAACCAATCAAAAATATGTGTTGTAAGTTCTACCCTTGTCATATGGACTTTTAGGTGCAGGAGGAGCTCAGGTTGTTATTCTAATCCCTCTTTTCTCTAAGTAGACCGGTATTTCCTTAGATCATTTATATATCCTTCTGTTTGGTGTGGTGACAAATTTCTACCTGACCTTCAAGTCCCAGGCTAAAAGTTACTTCTTCCTGATAGCTTTCTCTAGTTTTCCTACTTCTCCTATCCCAAACAAATTCCTTCCACCTCTTCACACTTTGAACATCTCTTATCGATTGTGCAACAGACGTATTTCTGCAGGTCTTCCTGAGGAACTGAAGAAGAGGAAGCATCTCACAATCCTTTCTATCCTCCTCCCCGGTTCTCACTCACATGTTGGAATCAGCACCCACGGAGTGTCCGCTTCAGTTCTATTCAACCACCCAGATCCAACCTTGCGGAACATTGTTAATAACACAAACACTGGAGGCAATTTGCTAGATCTTTTTCTCATCTTTTGCTTTGGTTCAAAATACAATAGGACAAGAACATACAGCTTGGTTTGATTATGGATCAGGCAGACATCTACAGAACGTTCTGGCTTCGGGTTCAATGCTTCATTCATTTGAACCACATATGATCATGATGTATCAAGAGAGTCAGTGCCATCCAAGTGTGCGGGACAAAAGGACCGGCGACTCCATCCAAATGACACTGCTTTGCTTTGCGCTTTTCTTTCTTCCTCACTCTCAGAACATCCCTCACCTCCTCTAAGCCAATGTTCCTGCTAATGATCCCGGAGTTGAGTGTCTGAATTTTTTCTCTACCTTCCCAGTAGGTCAATCCATGATTACTGACATTTTACTTTTCCAGTCACTCTAACATCTAGGTCAAAATCTTGGGGCTTGCTCAGCAGTTACCTGGCAGAGCCCTGAAATTCCAGATTCCAAATCTACTTGCAATGCTATGTGTTATGCTGAAACACCCACGTTGAATTTTAAACAATCAATTCCTCCCAAATGGTCATCGCTAATATGAGTAATATTTCACAGATGACTTTGGTAGATGTGCTTCTTAATTATAGTATTACTCATTTCTTCTTTTCAAATCTTTTAATTTATCATCTAATAGGCACAGTCACCCATGGAATTATTCATCTTTATTTTTTTTTTTCCTATTTTAGCTGGCTATGCTTGTGTTCATAGCACAAGCTGAGTGCTGTGGTTATTAAGTGGTGTCATTTGTATCCTAATGACTTCGTGCCTTTCACACCATTCAAAAGGAAATTGAATATTATGAAGTGCTAAATGCGACCCCAAACAAAGATTGAGCATTATTAACCCTCATTGCCCAAATATGAAGGAACTAGTCGAGGTGGAAGGTTATTCTAGATTTGTATGATCTAGTTCGGGCCATTGCATCCTCTCTTTGGAAACTCTTTGGAATGTAGTGCCAGGGGCCCCAACCTACATTTCCAGAATTTTGCCCCACATTCGCTTTTGCTCTTTTGTCCCTGAGACCACTGTCCTTTTTCCAGTCTCTCCTTCCACATTCTGCTCCGTCCACTTGAGATGGTCCTCTCACCCCTCCCACCCCATCTAAATCCTCTTCATCCTTTAAATCCCAGCTCGATTATCACTTCTGCAGAGACATTCTCCCTATTCTTCTCAAACAGGTCAAATCCCCTGTTCACAATCTCATGACACCATCTTAGCAATTATCAAGTGACAATTTTACATTTGTGTGAGTCATTCTTTGATTAAGCCTGTGCCTCTGTAAGACTATAAGCTTCAGAAGCGCAGGGGATTTTGTATGTGTTGTGTTTGCTCACCATCCTCCCCCTCAATGTCTGGTACAACATGCTCAATATGTTTGTTGAGTTAAAAAACAAAACAAAACATTGTGGCCACGGCCACGTGTACAAGTCAGTGTCCTGGCAGGAAATAAGCAGCACACTTAGCTGGGGTTTTAAAGACTTCAGGAATAAGGGGACCAACAGGTGTGTCGAGATGCCCAGAAACTAGCAACAGTAGGAAGGTATTCCCCACGCTGGGCCTGAAGAGGCATGGAGAAGAAAAAGCAATGTCAGATTCCAGAGAGAAAGCTAGAGTGTTGCAGGAGCTGTAACAGTGAAAAGGCAGAGATAGTGCCAGGGAAATGTCTCAAGGCAGGGGTGAAGGAAGAGATAGCTTCACTCACCCTCCTCCTGCATTCTGAGCCCCTGCCAGATCTTTCAATGGCCAAGTCCAACTGGAAGCCATGGGACAAAGGGCCCAGTAAATACAGTCCACAGGGCAATGAACGGAGAGTCCAGAGAGTGGATGAGGGGAGCAACCCCTAAGAATAAGCAGGACCCCAAGGTTGCACCCCTCAGCCCTCCTCAGCCCTGCAGGAGGCATCCAGGAACCCCACCTCTCCCAGTTCTGCTGCAGACAGAAATAAGTATGGTGAGAACTACTCCTCTGCTTACATGGTGTGAGCCAATTACATTTCCCTGTGGGGCCATCTTTGAGTCTTAAAGCTAGCGGACTTCATTAAGAGCATGAACCAATGGCACAAGATCAGCTCTGATGGGTTCCAATCCATTGGGGCTAAATAAACAAACCAGGAACTCTGCATTAATGAGTCTAGCTTACACGGAGTGAACTGTTTTTAAATAAAGTATTCAGAGAGCCTCCGTTAGGATGCTGCAGCCTCTGTGCTGCGGTCTGTCTTTAACCTTAAGGGAAGCAGCTGGGGCAGTTTGCAAACAGGATGGGCTTGGGAGCAAGGATCATGCTTGGCTGGGAGTCTATGCACAGAGGAGCAAAGAAGTAGGAGACAGGAGGTCCGGGATGTCTGCAAAGGAGTGTTCTCCTCAGTGCACTGTGATCTGGCTCCCGCAACCCACCCTCCCAACCTCGCTGAGTCTGCCCTCTCTAAATCACCGCGACCCAGAATCCGGGACCGCCTGTCGCCTTCCTCCCTCTGATCTGTTCACCTCCTCATTCTCTCACCTTGCCCTACTCCTGGCACTCAGCTACCTGGGCCTGTCCTGGTCTCCAGTCTGCATTTTAGGCATGGAGGTGGGAGAAGAAGCCAGTATTCTCCGCGGTTTCCATGGCCCTCCTCTCCCTGTGGACCAGATCATTCAGTGACTCCCGCACACCCAACTGGCACCACACTTATTCATTTGACTTCAGTGAATCCCAGATTGGCCTCTTCGACCCCATCCTCTCTCCTAAGCTCCATAGCCAGGTGTCTCCTGCCAGACATCTTCCCCCGGCTGTCCAACCAGGACCTCAAACACAATGCCAGCCTTGAACTCAGTCTCTCCTCCTGGAGGGGAATCCAGGTCTAGGGAAACAGACAAGGCTCAGCTCCTCTGTCTTCTGACCCCACTCCCAGCTCTTGGGCCAGCAGCCGTGTGACCTTAGGCAAAACTCCCCACACCTCGAAACCTAAGGATTTTTGTTCCAAAATGAAGCTGAAAGAAGATGATGGGAGCATGATACACTGTGGATTATTGTCACTATCATCATCATCGTAATAGTATTGTTACGAATCCATCACTGGGACCTGCCTAGTATCTATCTTAGAGCATCACAGTCCTCCTGGTCCCCTGTGAGTCACCTTCAGTTCTTTCTATCCTCAGGCTCCATGCTCAGTCGTCACCGTGTCTCCTAGCAAAGCCTGCCCCTCACATCTGTGGGCCCCAGAGCAAGAGCACAAATGAACACTCTCAGCCCATGGTCAGCCCCTTTCTCTCCCTGCCCCAGAGTCCCACCTGCACCACCAGGGGAGGTCTCACTCACATAATGAGGGAACATCCCCATGCAGTCTTGAAGCCATGTGAGCAGAGTATTCTGGAAGCCCAGGAACCTGGAGTATGGTCTAGATGCGAGTGTGTTGGGGAGAGGCTGTTGGCTTTGGGTGGCTGTCCCTCTAGAGCCCACAGAATTCTCACCCCATAGGTAGGGGTGCAGGGAGAGGAAGGCCAGGGTGGGGTCAGCTCAGAAGTGCCCAGGCCTCAGAGTAGAACCTCTCCTCTGGACTTTGGAGTCAGACAGAATCTGGTTGGAGTCCTCCTCTTATTAGTTGGCCTTAGGCAAGTCGTGGGTGGGATCGTGCTATAAAGAAAAAAAATCTCAGGGCTCTAGGGGAGGAGGATGTACATCTTTCAGAAGTCCAGCAGGGGGCGCTGGGCACTCAGGTTTTCTTGTAAAGAACTTGCAGGAGAGGCGGTGACTGTGCTAAGTGCTTAACTGGCATGTCCCCAGTCTTCATTACCATTCTGTTAGGTGGGTGTAAACCTGCGACAGGCAGAACAGCCCCCAAAGCTGCCACATCCTCATCCCCTGAACCTGTTACCTCACATAGCAAAAGAGACTTTGCAGATGAGATTAAGTGAGGGATTTTGAGATGAGGAGATTATCCTGGATTATCCGGTGGGTCCAACGTCATCACCAGGTGTCAGAGTTAGAGACTGAAAGATGCTCCACTGACAGCTTTGAAGATGGCAGAAGGGACATACAAGCAAAGGAATGCAGGGGGCTCCTTCCAGAGCTGGGAAGGTCAAGGAAATGAATTTTCCCCCTGGAGAGAAGTGCAGAAAGGAACACAGTTCTGCCTGCGCCTTGATTTTAACTCATCTCAGACTTCTGAACTGAATAAATTTGTGCTTCGAGCCACTACATTAGTGCTAATTTGTTGCAACAGTAATAGAAAACTGATACAAAACCTTACCTCCCCTTTGCAAGAAAAAAAACTGAGTGCCACAGAGAGGTTGGGTGAACCGCCCAAGGTCACACAGCTGGTGATTGCAGGAGTCTGGATTCCCACGGAGACCCCGTGGCTCCCCAGTGCAGGCCCGTGTCCTCCCAGGAATCGCACGCAATTGGTAAATACGGGAATGTTGGTGAAGTCACGGGGAAGTCGTGTTCACGCTTCCGTGATATTTCCCAGCACAGAAATGTTTGAAGCAATCGGCAACTGGCTCTGTCACCAGTAAAGAGGAAATCTTAGCAATATATGAGGACCTTAAGAGAGAAATTGAAAGTCTACAAAAGGGCCTTCCATGGTGCAAAGCAGAGGTGGGCTAGTGGCTTCAAGGTCTGTGAAAGTTCTACCTTTTCCACCTCCAGACCCCAGGATCCAGCCCCCACCTTCCTGTGCACCTGCCCTGCTCTCTGCGTTCTAGCACCCCGGCCTCCTCCTGTTAGAGAACCTACCTGGGACTCAGGCCCACCTGAAGCCAATGCACACACTTTTCCTTCCTCCTGAATCACCATCATGCAGGTCTTTCTATGGCTGCTCCTTCTCGCCTTCAGGTTTCGCTTGACCGTCACCTTCTTAAACACCTATATCGATTTCCCGCTGCTGTTGTAACAAGTGACCACAAACTTAATGGCTTAAGCAACATAAATGTATTATCTTACTGTTCTGGAGACCAGAAATCCAAAGTCCAGGTGTCGGCAGGGCTGTGCTCCTCGTAGAGGCTCCGGGGAGAATTTATTTCCTTGCCTTTTCTGGCCTCCCGAGGCCACCTGTGTTTCTTGATTGTGGCCTTCCCAGCAAGGCCATCGCTCTAAATTCTGCTTCCCTTGTCCCATTACTGTCTCTGTGACTTTGACCCCCCGCCTCCTTTTACAAGACCCTTGTGATTCCACTGGGCCCACCCACATAGCCCAGGATGACCTCCCCCCTCAAGACCCTTTGTAATCACATCTGCAGAGTCCCTCTTGCCACGTCAGGTCACAGATTCATGGGTTCCAGGGTTTGGGGTGTGGACATCTTTGGGGTGTGGGGTGGGGTCACTCTGCCTATCACTGCCCTTCCCAGGGATCCTGGTTAAGCACGTCGCTCCCCTGCCCCACCATTTATTCCCCATCATGGAACACTGTTCACTCCCTTCATAGCACACTTTTCTAAGTTGTGAAATTCTTTTTATTATGATAAGCCTATTTAATAAGGGAACCTGTGATTCCCTCAGGACAGATAGGCTCCATTTGCTTCACCCAGCTCCTGACACAGGGCTTCGGCACTGTTGAATGACCAAATGAATGAATGAATGGGCAGTATAGCTCTCGTCACGTAACATATAAGGAAGGTGAGCTGCAGAGAGATAAGCTACTTGTTGGAATAGGATAAATGTGTCAGAGCAGAGCCTGGGATTCAGCTCTGTGATATCCCCTCTGCCTCCTGCCACCATCCACTTGGGGTGGCACCAAGTTGTCCTGTCCAGCTGGCCCCTGTGCTCAGCATCTTGGCATCTTGAGGTGTTCGAATGACATGACTCAGATTTCCTTTCTCCACTGTCCGGATGGGAAACCAGCTCCTTCAGAGATGGCCTGAGTACGGCCAGAATCCCAGCCCTGGAACACTCAGCTGCCGAGACCAGATCTGGCCAGCCACGCAGCTGGCAATGGTGTCTCAGACTGGGCATGGGGGACCAAGGACCTGATTATGAACCAACTCCACTTGGCCACCCAGGGCACACTGAGCAGGCCACCCAGAGATAGCTGCCAAATCCAGGGGCCCTGGGAGGTGGAGTGGACAGGACAAAAACCAATCGGTGAGGCTCAGCCACATGGTGTCTCACTCCCTCCACATATCCACTCGCTCATTCATTTGTTCATTCATTCATTCATTCATGAGGCTATCACACACCTGACTTTTTTTGCACCAGGGACTCTGAAGCAGACACCATCGTCCTGCCCTTGTAGAGCTGCACTCCCCAATATGGCGGCCACAGGCCACGTGCAGCCACAGAGCACTTGGAGTATGGCTCGTCAATGTGATATGCTGTTAGTGTAAAACATGCCCTGATTTCCAAAAGCTTAGCTTAAAAAAAAAAAAAGGAATGTAAAATATCTCCTTAATACTTCATTATATTGAGTATACATTGAAATAATATTTTTGGAAATAGTTGGTTAAAGAAAATATATCATCAAAATTAATTCCACCAGTTTCTTTTTACATTTCTTAATGTGGCTAATTAGAAAAATGTTAGCACATTTGTGGTTCGCTTTATATTTCTATTAGATGGCGCTGTTTTATGGACTTGCAACGTAGAGGAGAGGCTGATGTGTAAGTTAGAAGCCTGCGGTAGGGTTGACGTCACTGGCCGGACTGCAGTGCTGCTGGAGCTCAGAGGAGAAGTGCTTGGGCCAGACCATGAGTGTCACGGGTGGCAGTCACAGAGCAAATGCCTAGAAGAGTCACATCTAAGTCAACAGTCCCAAGACAAATCCAAGTCAACTCAGGACCAGGGCACTCCAGAAAGGGGACCCAGGACATACTGAGAGCCCCGTGAGCTTCAGATCCGGCTTGAATGTTGGGAATGAGGTAGTGCAAGAGGTGAGGGGAAGAAAAGAAGCTGGAAGAGGCCACAGACATGATCCTGAAACGGCTAGTCCCATGCTGTCCAACAGAGTTAGGATGCGAGCCATGTGCAGAGGTATAAATCTGCTAGTAGCCACTTTCAAAAAAGCACAAGAAATTAATTTTAGTAATGTTTTATTTAGCCCCACATATTTAAAATGTTCTTTCGTCATGTTATTACATTTATTAATGTCAACAATTCTTACTGAGATATTTTACATTCTTTTTTATGATTAAGTCTTTGAAGTCTGGTGTGTATTTTACCGAGGTATTTTGCATTCTTCTTTATGATTAAGAGATACTTTGCATTCTTTTTTTATGGTTAAGTCTTTAAGTCTGGTGTGTATTTTACATGACAACACATGACAAGTTATACTAGCCACACTTCAAGTGCTAGGTTACCACCTGGACTGGTGACTATGGTATTAGGCAATGCAGGTCTGCTAGGCTTTTCTCTCCAATACAATGGGATATGGTTTTCTGCAGAAGAGTGCTTTAAAAAAATTTCTCTGGCAGCTGCAAGGGAAATGTCTCCCATGTGCTCCTGAGCTTTTTGGAGCTGTCACCACCACCTTCTGGGTTCTATCATCCCCCAGAGCACCTCCACTTACAAACAGGTAACTTGGGAGCAATGCCTCTTTTTGCAGGCTTTACCCTGCCATGGTGTTATAAGGGGGCAGTTTTGGGACGTAGAAGGCAGAGCCCTGTCCTGGGTTTTGCCCAAAGTCCTGAAAAGGGGAAGGGGTTCTGTCAATTCCCATGTGGTTCCCACCATCTTTCAGGTGACAGCCAGAGGTAACCCCTTGGATATTTCATCCCTGGGCTTTTCATCTGTGAAACTGGTGCAAATGCTCAGCTGAGAGGCTTGGTGTCTGGATAAAATGAAGCAACCTATGTCAAATGCCTCCCATTGTGGATTGAAAAATAATTGATCAAAAAATGGTAGTTTCTTTCCTTTGAAGTTATCATCAGAAGGGCTCTTTCCCATTTCCAAGAGCAGCCTAAGAAGAGAAGAGAGATTCCAGCAGCATGACTGGGGGTCAGGCTACTTAAATGGTCTCTTGGAAATGCTCCTAATCCTTTATCCAGCCTGCACACAAGGAGACTTCAAGGAGTCAGTTCATTTCAGAAAGAAATGTCAGGAAAGTAGGCAGATTAGAGGCAGCCCTGCAGGGGGCTTTTTCCTAACATCACGATAAGCTTTAACTGGTGAGAAAACAACTTTTCAGTTTCCCTGGGCTCTGTCTTATTGGAGTAGCAGCTTAAAAATTGTTCCTAATCTCTGAGGAGTTTTCAGATGCTTAATGACTTGCTAGGGTGATAAACAACTGGATTCTGGGGAAGCATTATGTGAAACATTACCTACCACTTTCCTCTGCCTTTGAGAGTCAAACGACACAGCACAGTCTGGGCAGAATTGGGAAAAGCGCTGGTTTTGAAGCCTGGCACACCTGAAGGAACCACAATTCTGTCACTGATAACCATGTAATCTTTAAGTAAGTTGCTAATATGTTTAAACATCACAGTATTTATCTGTAAAATGGGTATAACGTATATCTTGCAAGGTAAGAATTACATATGTAAGGAGAGAATATATTAGCTATCTGTTACTGCCTTTGTCTCCAAAACTTAGTGGCTTGAAATAGCATTTATGATCTCAGTTTCTGTGCCATAAGGAATCTGGGTATGGCTTGATTGGGTCCCCTGGCTGTCACAAGGCTGCAATCAAGGTGTAGGCTGGGGCTGTGGTCTCATATAAAGGCTCCCCTCTAGGCTGTCTCAATGTTTGTTGGCAAGATTCAGTTTCTCGGCCGGGCGCGGTGGCTCACGCCTGTAATCCTAGCTCTGGGAGGCCGAGGCGGGTGGATCGCTCGAGGTCAGGAGTTCGAGACCAGCCTGAGCAAGAGTGAGACCCCGTCTCTACTAAAAATAGAAAGAAATTATCTGGCCAACTAAAAATATATATACAAAAAAAAAAAAAAATTAGCCGGGCATGGTGGCTCATGCCTGTAGTCCCAGCTACTCGGGAGGCTGAGGCAGTAGGATCGCTTAAGCCCAGGAGTCTGAGGTTGCTGTGAGCTAGGCTGATGCCACGGCACTCACTCTAGCCCGGGCAAGAAAGTGAGACTCTGTCTCAAAAAAAAAAAAAAAAAAAAAAAAAAAAAAAAAGATTCAGTTTCTCGCAGGCTTTTGGACTAAGGGCACCAGTTCCTCACTGATTGTTGGCCGGAGTCTGCCGTCAATTTCTTGCTCTGTGGGCCTCTCCAAAGGGCAGCCCACAACATGGCAGCTTGTGTCATCAGAGTGAGGACATGAGAGGAATCAGAGAAAGAGAGACAGTGCAAGATGGAAGTCACAGTCTTTTATCACCTAATCTTGGAAGTGAATAACCATCACTTTTGCTGCATTCTGTTGGTTAGAAGCAAGTCACTAGGTCCAGCCCACACTCAAGGGGAGGAGATTACACATGGGCATGGGTACCAGATGGTGGGGAATCACTGAAAGTCACTTTAGAAACTGTCTGCTACTGTATAAAGATTCTCAGTGAGTAGTAGCTGTTGTTATGGCCAAATGTGAAAGCCCTTTGAAAAGCAATGTTCACCCCCCCCAAATAGAAGGAATCTACTGATTATGTATTAGGGTCATAAAATTTAACAATCATATGACATTATCTCTCTATAAAACAGAGGTCAATTCTGACCAATGCCAGGTTATCCAAAGACTGCATTGAAAGATGCATTTAATTTATATTAAATGTTGATTTGATAACATGTTACCAAATAACAATATTTGGATATTAATGTTAAAGGGCACCCATTTCCCCTCATGATGTTTAATTGTACATTCATATTTCTTTCTAATTCTTTTAGAATATTGGTGCTTTTATGGAGATGTAACTAAAAATGTGTGTGTCAATTTTCTCATTTAACAATATTACAAAAGCATTTACTCCTGCTGTGTAGAGTTTATAATTAGCTGTATATGTCTTTATATTCATTACCAATTGCATAACATTTCCATTCAGTAGATAAATGTAAGGGCCATAATTTACTTAACCATCCTCTTAACTCCGGGACACATAAGTTGCCTCAGTGTTTTGCCATAAAAAGCAGTGCCGTGATTGAGTGTCTTTTGTGTAGTAAGTTTTTTCTCCATAATTTGAATTATGTCTTTAGGATAAAGTTCCAGAAAAGCAATTTAGAATACAGACATTTTAATGATGCTGTCAAGTTCTTATCCAAATGAGTAGAAGGCTTTGATTTTTTATAAGCCAGCAGTGCTCCATCAGCCACAGGTTGAGTTCCCCAAAGGTAGGCACTGTATTTTACTTTTTAATTTTTTTAACCATAGCACTAGACTAGAAGCAACATTTAATGAATTATTTGTGGACTGAATGCATAAATGAAAATATTTTAGAATTTGAGACTTCAGGAAAACCAGTTAGGCTAGATCTATCGCGACTCTTCCCCCCACCCCTTAATCAAGAGATGTTGCATTTCCATTTAGATTTCACTGAGATGTGGAGGGCATACCTGCACCACATTCTGGGCTCTCTGTTGCCCTTTCTGCATTTCATTTCATCCTCTCGCACCCCTATAGTTCAAATTCCACACAGCAACAAAATGCAATGCTCAAAACATACATCAGATTATGTCCCACCCTTGCTTTTTCCGAGGGTCCCAGGGGACATCCGTTGGTCTAACAAGCCCCCCACCCCACATTTGAAAGGAAACAATAGGTCCTCTTTTCTGGGGAGAATACTGGTCCAGGGGAACGCCACTTAGGTGGAGACAAAGTTTCCTCCCGATAGTCAGGAATCGTGGGAATTTTCCTGGATGCAGTTCAGCCCTGGGTAATGGGTCAAGTTAGCCAAACTGTGAATCAGAGTTAAAATAACACTTAAGTAAGCATGGGACAAATGACCTTCAAAAAATACTTTTATTGGTCAAAATTTAATCTAATACACCTTGCCACCCTGCAGCATGTCACTCTTGGAAATCCAAAGAATCTCGTGCCCTCTTTTAAGAGATTTTCCCCTACCTATTTCAAGAGCTATCACTCTCATTTTTTAGATCCCGTTTGCACAAGATCAGAGCTTGTGAAGGGCACAACCGGAGTTTATTTGCGCCCCAACGTCCAACAAGCATTCCCGGTTTAAACTCGAATCGCACCTCCCTCTGGGCGCTTGATGGTTTGCGTTTCCAGGCCCCCTTCTCGCCCAGGTGACATCTCACCTAACCAGAGTTGCTGTTTCTCACTTTGTCTCTCAGGTGAAGGAGGCCATGCAGCGGATCCACGACCGAGGGAACATCGGCAAGTTAATTCTGGATGTAGAAAAGACCCCAACTCCACTGGTGAGTGGACAGCAGAGGAACCTGTCCGGTTCAATACAAGAGGTGTGCCAAGGGCCTAGCAGGTGCAGGCACAGGTGGGGGAGAAGGAAATACAGGTAGCTCGTGAGCCAGTGGAGGAGACCAGGTGTAATCAAATGACTGCACAAATGAGGGATTAATCACAAAGTGAGATGAATGCTAAGAAGGAAAGGCAAATGCTTTGGCAAGAGCATTTTAACAGCAATCCGAAGGCACAGACAGGAAAAGGCTAGAAGCAATAAACCTGTGTATTGCAGGTGCCATCTCTTGGCTGCCACAAGATGGAGAATTTCCCGGTAAATTCCAATAAATTCACATTCATGTTCCTAAGAGAATGATGCCTCTGAGATGTTCCCTGTTAACTCCACTGATTTCGTTTCCTTTTACCAGGATAAAACCCTTATGTCCAGGGGATACCACCAGGAGTGTAGCATGTCAGACTCACATCCCATCTGCTCTCGCAGGAGCTGCTTGAGTAGGGGCCATGTGGCTTAGTGATCAGTGCATAGACTGGAGGTCACGTGGATTCAGAGTCCAGCTCAGAGCCCCTGTTTGTGACCTGGGCAAATCACTTGGCCACTCCAGCTTTGGTTTCCCTGTCTGTAAACTGGAGATTGATAGGTTCTCACAAGTCAGTTAGAACAACCTTCATAAAGCATTGTCTGGTACAGGCTAAGTTCCAGGTAATGTTTAACAAAGAAAATACTTAGGAAGGGTTTTTTGTTTCTTTGTTTATATGCACATTGAGTCTTGGAGTTGTATCAGTCCTCTATAAAAGAGAAAGAACTAAAATTTCTTACATATTTTAGTCAAAAGTGTGAATGTTTAAAAATATTTCTGTGGCTTTTGTAACTATAATGTAGTTTAGGTATGGCAGTCATGTCACTCGATGGAGGATAACTTAATGAGAGGGCATTTTATAATGTCTAAGTGACTGATATCAATATGGAAATAGTTCATTAGATGGTTACTAAGTTCCAGGACTACTGGAAGGCAGATGAGGGGACAAGGTTAGGGAGGAGAAGGGGGCTGGGATCCAGGGTCTCCTGTGCACCTACATCGTGGCCTCTGAACATGTGACCATCAGCGGAAGGCAGACAGGCTCCAAGGTCATCCTGGACGGCTTGTTGCTTTCAAGCAGAATAGTTTGATGACAGCCCCCGAGGTGCTGCCTGTCTCAGTCACTCATGAGATGCTGTCGGGTCCTCAGGCTGATAAGATGGGCCTGTAACCAGGTGGGGATTCTCATCAGAGCAGGTGCTGAAAAGCCCACCTTTCAGGGAAAGAGCTCAGGACATGCCTTGGCATATGTCACTGTCCTTGCTCCTGAACCTCCTGAAGGCTTTTACTCCTGGGACTTAAGAGACAAAGAGACAGTGGACACTAAGATGCTCCTTTGGAGCTTCTGGGACCCTTGCATGATCCCGGGTTGCATCCAGTGACGTCACTTCTAGGGTTAGCACCTGAGGGAGAAGAAAGCAGCTCAAGGTCCAGGCTGGCAGGATGTGCGGCTCTCTATGCAGCAGGCATTGGCTGGGGGCAAGGAGGGGACTGCAGAGGCACTGTCTCCTACCGGCCTCGCTCAGCCCTGCTCTGCCCAGCCAGACATGCTGCAGGACACACACCGCTTCTCTAGGAGCTGTCCGGGCTGCAAGGCACGTGGGCAGCACAGGCAGGGGAACTTGATTGCTGCTGACAGCTCCCAACGTGGATTTCCTGGGGGGAACCAAGAGTGGAGTCTCTCCTGCACGAGGCCTGCTCTCAATGAGTCCAGGCCAGTGCAGAGCCAGGGCTTGTCCTAGGATATGTCATGGGGTCACAGCAGAGACAGAGCTGCTGCCTCCAGACCCCACAATGTCAGAGGGCAGTCCTGCCCCGGTCCTTGCCATCTGACCAGTGCCCCAGAGAATGAGGGTGGCCTCTTCTGCAGGCTACTGACCCTGCTGTCCCTACTGCTTCTGTGGTTACATCACCCCAGAGTCTCCCTTTCCACTGCTGTAGATCAGAACTAGTGGCAATAATTACTATCATGGCCACTGCTTTACAGCATCGTTGAGAAGCCTAAAAGAGGTAATGTGTGTGCGTGTCACCTGGCACATGGGTGAATTTATAATATGTGCCACTAAGGGAAAGTTCTCGTGGTTATTTATTCATCATTCTAGAAGTATTACTTGCACATGTACCTAGTTGCAGGGAAGGAAACCATAGAGACCTAGTCCTTCCCTGTGGCGTCTACAGTTCAGCGGGGACAGATGGACGTGGTCAACAAGCCAAACATCCGAATGGGACTTTGCGGCTGTTGACCAGTGCTGCAAAGAAGAGGTATTTGGGCCATGAAAGCTCGTAATAGGAGAATTGTTACAGTTAGAAAGGTCTGGAAAGGCTTCCTTGAGGAAGTAGGGTGAGCCCTAATGGAAACGTGGGCATTAACCAGGCAGAAGGGGTGGCGGGGTGGCATCCCAGGGAGAAGACACTGCATGTGCAGTGGCCGAGAGGGGAGGTCCAGCCCCAGGTAAAACACCATGGGGTGGGCTGAGATTCAGGGGCCTAATTCCTGTTGGGAAAATAATCAGTGAGGGTAGGCAGGGGCTCGGGTTGGGCAGAGCTGGGCCTCAAAGTCAACCCCCTGGACCAGGAGCGAGGAACATAAAAGGGATCCGAGGCACGGTTCACACAGCGGGGTGGTCACAGATGGCACTAGCATGCTCTGAGCCTCCGTCACTGCTTAGCCCTTTGCCAGATGCTTTATGTATGTTATTTCATTTTCTCTCACTTGGTTTTTATAACAGCTTTATAAGGTGGGTGGGTTTGTCCCCATTGTAATGGTGGAGGGAATGAAGACTCAAAGGGGTGGTCATACTGGTGATTAAACAAAGAAAAGGAGCCAAAGTCCCTGTCCTCCCAGAAACTGTATTCTAGTGGAGGAGATAGACAGCAAAGTAAATAAATGCACATTTGTTAATGTTGTCATTTCTGCTTTGAGTAAGTGACAGCGCCAGACTTGGACCCTGGCAGGTCTGTGCAGCGGATGCCCTGGGTAGGCTTCCTGTTGTGGGCATCTGCCCCTCTCTGCCTAAGAGCCAGCTCTGGCCACCAGCACATGCCTCAGTTATGCACAGAACGCCAGGGAGATAACCCATCTCCCCCGAGAGCAGTGCTTAGCCACACCCCAGGGCTGCCCCACCCACCCCGCAGGAGGGGCGACTGTGATGCGTGTCCTTCACGATCTCCCAGAGGTCCCCAGCAGAACTGAGTCCAGCTGCCCATGCAGGAACCTACTAATAAACATGCCCTAGTATCAGCGTCCCGGACTTTTCTATCTCATTTCCTCACTCCCCATCTAGAGCTTCCTGGGGTCATCTCCTAAATTCCAAATACTTGCACCCAAATCCTTATCTCAGAGTCTGCTTCTTGGGGTGCCCAACATAGAACAGCAAATCCCACACGGCCTTCTAGGGAAACAGGCAACCCCAGCTCTAGCCCCTAAGACGCCACGGGGCTCAGGTGCTCAGAGAAGGCGGGGAGGCGGGTTGCAGAGCCATCACCTGTGTCCTCTGTTGAATTTCAGATGGCCAACGACAGCACAGAGACGAGTGAGGCAGGGGAAGAGGAGGAGGACCACGAGGGAGACAGTGAGAACAAGGAGCGGATGCCCTTCATCCAGTAACCCGGGACCCGGGCGGGAGAACACCAAGGATGGTTTGGAAGAAGAAGACCCGGCTGAGAAAACTCTTCTGTGCCCCAGTGAACAATGCTGTAGTCCAGTGCGTGTCATGTTTGTCTGCCGTCAGCTGAGCTAAAAAGCTGTTGATCACTGTCGTTTTTTGAAATTAAGTGCCAATCCCATTCCATGCAGTATTACGTCCCGACTCCATCTGTGTATTACACTCTCCCTCTCCCCTGTATCCAAACCACCCACCTGTGGGTCCTTCTCAAACAGTTCTAGAACAGCCTTGCAAATTAATACAAGCCCAAAGGCACAATGCCTGAGAAACCAGACACGGGCAGAGACAAGTTTGGATTGAAAAGGTGTGATCACAGAGCACCATCCAGATCCTAGGATTCTTCAGGCCAGTGACACTTTTTGCGCCAGCCACCTGTGCCTCTGAGAAGAGCATTTGCCAACTGGGCTGGCAGAAAGAGGGTAGGCCAGGAGATGTTTTCATGGGCCCATAAATTGAGAAACTCCCCACATAGTACTTTTTCTCTCTTTGTTGAAGACGCAACTACAATCAAAAGGTTTGAGCCACCCTCCTCTATCCCTCTGGTATTTGGCCTTTTCATTGGTTGTTATCCGTAAATGCAGGGAGGCAGGTATGGCTCTTTCCAAGGTGGAAGATGAGTCAATGGCATGAGTTTGAGGACCAGCCACAGAGATTCTCCAAAACCATGTCTCATGTGCAGAATCCTTCCCCCAACCCTATTTATTTTATCTTTAAGAAGACTTACCACAAATTGGACTAATTCAGAAGTCATGACTGGGACTTGCTTGTGTTTGCACACACTTACCATCAGTATTACCAATTTTGCTGTTTTCAATTCTTGGTAGCAAGTAGCCACCCTTACCGTGGACTCCCCCCAAGGAAGAGCTCCCTTGTAGACCGTATTTGGAAAAATCAATGAGTATCCTTTCTCTTGCCAAAGCATGTTTCAACATGTGATGAACTCTAGTGATACAGAAGGTTGATGTTCAGCATCTGATGCCAAATGTGTAGTTCCTCCCCTCTGATACATAAAACCATGGTGCAGACTCTGCAGGGCCCTTACTCTTTGGAAATCAGGGATCAAGCTACTGGCTTGCACATCTTATTCAATTTTCCACCTCCTAAGCTCTAAAAAATCCCACTCCCACTCTAACACCATTTGACTGGACTTGAGAGGTGAACATAGTTACTCTTGAGGAAGAGAAAGAGTCTCAAGGTCTTTCAGAGGGATTCCTCATTCATTCCTCTTAACCAAAAGGATTAACTCCGTCTCTCACAAACCAAGATGGAAACACCAGGAGCCCATGCCGTTAGCACTCCAACTTTCCTTGTGTTCTGGAAAACATCAGAGGATTCCCACATTGCCCAATTTCCCCACCAATAAGCCTTAGGGTGGACCCAACTCTTCCCCCCAGGCGGTGGGGAAGAATGCATCTCTGCAGTCGCCTGTGTGATTTCCAGAGTCCCTTTGTAACCAATGTCACCCCATGCTTCATGTTCCCTTTTCCTATCCTAAGCTTGTGATGATGACTTATTTATACCAAATATTTATCTGAAGGGAGGTTCTCCTCATTGTGAATGTACATGTAAAATATGGAGACAAGAAAAGGTGCTGTCATCCAACTAGCCAAGGGATCAGAGTTTCTCAAAAGAGGACGCCAATGTCACCTTCTCTTCCTGTCCCAGGACTCCCCAATCTTCTAGTTCTGGGCCATCTAGAGAGATAATGGGGTGTTTATTCCTGTTACCTTTGCCAAGGGCCGTATTATTGGTTGTATTTCTCCCATAACCACTATGAAAAGGAGGTCTTAAGAAGAACCACTATTCGAGTGACATTTCTAGTAAGTTGGGCAGAAATGGCATTTTCTAGGGCTGGAGGAACTAAGAGCCACTGGCTCCCAAGAGAGTGGGAACAGGACTACGTCCAGAATCCAGACAGCCTGTGTGATGTCCAGAGGAGAAGCATGAAAAGTCATTCCTTCCCAAACCTGGTTTATTGTTTTTCTTTTTAACTAGCAAAGTGAATCCATTAATCACAAATTATTCCAGTTGGTTAAAGAAAACCCTTTCCTTTCCTCAGAACACAGAATGAGAAAACTAGAGCTTGACCAATAAGATCAATTTCTGCCATCAAGAATGGGGGGTGGGGAAATAAAATGTTAAAATGAACTGTTTAATGTACTCTCATTTTAAGCACCTTCTTTCCCATCTCTTGATTGTTTTTGTTTTTTTTCTGAAGGAAGCATAAAGAACATCTCAGTTTGCCTTAAAGGAACTGTGAAGGCTTCTCTGTAATTTAAGCTCGATTGGAATGAACTGAAACATTGTCTAATGTCTTTGTGGCTTTAGAGCTTTTGTTATATTGTGCCTACAAAGCGAATTATGTTTACATAAAAAATATAAATAAAGTATTCAGCATAGCAAAACCTCGCCTGGCATCTGTCACTCCACATAAATCGTTGTTGGATAAGCAGCCCTGCGATCACGGTGCAAGGAACAGGTAACTGGAAAAGGAAAGGTTAAAAACTTGCCAGGAGGATCCCCAGGTGGAAAACCAAAGACCACATGGAGAAAACAGGGACCAAGATGAGAAAAGCCTTTAAAAAGACATTCAGGGTTCCTCAAGCTAGAAAGTAAAACCACTAGATAAAAGAACTATTAAAAGTATCGTGTAATAATTGTGATGAGGACAATAATGATGCTATAGATAATAATAACAGAAAAATGATTATAAGGGCAACCATTTATTAGTGGCCTACTATACACTGCTAAAAGAACCAGATATGTAGTCATTCCCCACAGCCCTAAGAGGTAAAGTCCATCATTATCATAGAAGTGACAAGGCTGAATCACAGGGAGCTTTTGCACTTGCCTAAGATGACACAGCTAGTAAATCATGGAGCCAGGACTCACCAATTTCAAGCCATGCCTTTGCAACCAGAACTCACACTCTTATTAACTACCCTGGCATGCAGCCTCAAGCCTTAAATAAGGGTAAAATATAAGACATTTCAGGCTGTCATACCTTTCTCGCTTGAAATTCTTTAGGGACTCTGTTTCCTCTGCTTTCAAGGATATGCTTGTAAATTTGTTTTGCTTTGTAGCAAATAATATGCATGCCAAGAAGCATTTTTTTTCTTCTGGCTCTCTAAGCAAGTGTTTGGTAAAGTGATGATTTTAAAACACACATCTCAACAATTTCCATTTTTATGATCTAAAATCCTCAAGGTTATCAAAGAGATACACAAAAGTAAACCTTCGAGGTCAAGGGGTTTATGAAAGAGTAATTTATGACTGGGGAAGCCTTACTGTGTGTTACCATATTTCTCAGCAGAAAGCCAACAAAATCTAGCCAGGCCCCATGTCTCTCGAATACCACATGTACAAACTCAAATCGAGACAGTAGAAAAGTTAGTCAGATTGTCGGTGAAATACTTATAAAGTCACTGTACTGAGGATTTCCTCGTATGTGCTTATTTAATGCTCATGTTCACTGTGTAAATCCCATGGCTGCACCTAGCCAGTGTCGGTGCCCTGTCACATTTGAACATAGCCCACCAATGAAAACTGGAATCTTAACTAAAATAAAAAAAAACATGTATATGTAAACCTATTTAATATATACCAATACAGAAAGAAACAAAACAAAATGAAAAAAAAAAAAAAAAAAAAAACAACTTAAAATCCACATCTTCCTGGGAGGCCAAGGCCGGAGGATGGCTTTAGCTCAGGAGTTCAAGACCAAAAGTGATCAGATAGAAAATGCCTTAACTTCCCTTTGCTCTGGTTTGGTTCCTCCAGAATCAGACATTCCAACAAGGATTTGAACATAACTCCTGTCGAGGAGGTGTTCCCGTGAAGCACAGCTTGGGAGTAAGATGGGAGAGGGAAGAAGCCAATTCAAGGTGTGTTAGTGAGCAGGTCACCACTGCAAGAGACAGTAGGTGGGACCAGAATCCTCCCACTTGAAGGGTAAGGAAGACGGTCATGTTTATCCATCAGTCCCCATGCATCATTGGTTGAGGGTTACTCCCAACAAGGGTGCTGATTCCCTGCCACTCATGTCTTGCTCCTTGTGTGAACCAAGCACCTTGCTGTGGCCAGTCAATGGCCTCAGGGAACCACAAGGAGCCACTGGTCTGTACAGGGACAGCAAGGGGAGATGGAAGTAGGACCTAGAGCTCCTATCATAACTTGTCTGGAGAACTTATTTTTTATTCTGAAGTCATAGGGGAAAGCTTTTGAGGCTTTCCAGAAACTATGTTCCAGTTTTAGCAACCACTCCCCACTCCAGCTATCCCGTTACCTCATACCACCCTTTTCTTTTGGCATTTTGTTCTATTAACTGGTCTCTTCACTTGGGAGTGGAGTTTCTGCTCAGAGGAGAAAGCCAAAATGCTTTGCCATCTCACCAGCATGTGTCACTTCTTTGGGATCTTCCTGCCAAATTTCAGGTCTCTTCTTCTTCATTGGGACAGAAAAATCTAGGGCTCTACCTTACACAATACTGCATGTTTGTTCAACACATGAACATTTACTGCATGCAGGACCCTGTTCCAGGTCCTAGGAAGAGAAAGAAATAGAAAGAAAATAAAATAGATCCTGCCTCAAGAAATCCATAGTCTAGTGCTGTGTTACCCAATAGAAATATAATGTGAGCCACATACAAAGAAATTTTCTAGTAATCACATTAAGCGAGTAAAGAAAAACAAAGAAGTTTAATTTTAATATATTTTATTTAACCCAACTTATATAGAATGTTATCATTTCAACATACGGTCAACATAAAGATTATTAATGAGATCGTTTACATTCTATTTTTCATACTAAGACTCCAAAATCTGGTGTGTATTTTATACTTACAGCACATCTCCACTTTAGACACATTTAAATGTTCAGTAGCACCTGTGACCAGTGGCTACCAGTTTGGGCAGGCAGGTCTAGCGGAAGAGCAGAAATGAACACCGAGATATACAACATAGCTTCAAAGAAGCAATGTTAGAGGGCACAACAGAGAGGCAAAGTAGGCAGGGATCGACTCTACAATGGAAGGGGACAGTGAAGAAAGTGGACCCAGAGAAGGTGATGCTTGAGTGAAGTCTTGAAAGATGTGTGGATGTTGTTTACAAGAAACCGGTACCTAAAGCACTCAGCATCACGCCTGGGCACACAGTAAGCACTCAGTAAACATTAGCTTCCTCTCCCTATCCCCATTTGCCAATGCTGGGAAGAACAGCATGCTTGGGAAATAGTAGCTTCTTGCTGCTTTTTTTAAACAACAGAGACTCTATAGATCTCAATATTTTGCTTCTAGATTTGTTTGTGGGAGAAAACAAAATGAATGTTTTTGCATTCTCTGCCATGAGCAGAATAAGCTAAGCTCCTATTACTAGCCAAGCAAAGACGCTGGAAACTGTGTGCCCAGAGTTATGCAAATTGGCATAACACCCAAACAGCTAAACAAAGGAAAAACGCAGACGGGAGCAACTGTAACATAAACACAACACAGGCATGTGTACCCACACATGTGCAGTGATGAAGCCTTGGAATCTTTCAAACCAGGGATATCAAATCTGGGAAAAATGCTTGGCCTCTGAGCTTTCTCCTGTTAAAATGGAAATGCTCGTATTGTCTATGCCCTAGAAGATCAAATGTAACAGTGTATGTATTAATATAACCCCACTGAAATCATGACTCGCGAGTTCCAGTCTGAAAGCCAGATTACGAATGCCTTCAAAACAGGCTTTTTTTCATTCATTTCACAAACACTGATCAAATGCCTAGCATATTCCTGACATAATATTTTTAGTGTCTTAGCTGCAAAAATAAGAAATGCATAGCCTCTGCCATCTGAGAGCTCACAGTTTAATATATGATAACAAATAAGTTTTGTCTCTTGTGCAAATGGCAGTTTATCTCTAGAGATTGCTTTGGCACTGAGAGCTTATGTGGACTGAATGGTAACGAGTGCTGTAATTGATGACAATGTCTGTCAGAAGCAGGTGAAGAGAGCTATCTCGGGGATATAGCTGGCATTAGGCCATCAGTGGGCAAGCACAGGGTAGGTTTGAAGAATGGCCCACGTAGCTATTACATGCATCAAGAGAAGGGGTAAGAGACTAATAGGACCAGATTATGGAAATCTATGAATTTCACTTCAAGGGTTCAGGATTTTGTACTAAATGCAGAGGGATTAATCATGGGATTGCTGGAAAATGGTCTCAAGTAAGAGAAGACCATGGGAAGTCTTCCCAAAATGAACTTCACCATTTTACTTGGTCCAGCTGTGGGAGGTGGACTAGATGGGAGTGCCGTATGGGAATAACAGTTCTTTAACCAGTTTCCCAGCATCCACCCATTGTCTATTCAGTCATGAGTTAAGGCGTCCACTACACTGGCAGGAGTGGGGAAAATAAAAAAAATACCTGTTTCAGGAGTAGTGCAACAAGGAGGGGCTGGTGGTTTCGGCTTTGTCTGGGGACCTCATCTTGGAAGTCACCTAATGCCAATTCCACAATATCCTATCCATTGCACAGGTCAGTCCTGTCCAGCGTAGGAGGGGACAAGTGTATGAATACCAAGACGCAAGGACCAGCCACCGGGAGCCGTCTTGCAGGCGGGCCACCACCATCCACCCTCTAATTCTGTATCCGACAGGGTTCAGGCAGAGAAGCAGGGCCATTAGGGGATACACACATGTGCGTACACACACTCACACGTTAAAGAGTTTATCACAGGGATTTGACCTGATGCAGTTGTGTGAACTGGTTGACCACTCTGTAAGGCTGTTGTCTTCACACCTGATGCTGGAGCTTGGGGGTCACAGGGCCAGCCGTGGAGACGGGAAGATGGGAGTAAAGTGGAAGAAAAGGAGGGCAAGCCCTCACCAGTCTCCCACTGCCTTCCACCTTGACGACGTGGGTGGGTATCTTGCAGGGCAAGCTGGTGGCTCACTACAATCCAAAATATGCAGGGAAGGGAATTCCAGAAAACACAGTTGATCCCAGCTGAGTGATGGGTTCCAAAGTCACTGCAGATGTGTACCCTTTGGAGAGTCGTGACTGGGACGGGGCACGACGGAGCATCTGGGGTGCTGGGAATGTTCAGCTAGATTTATCTCACAATAAATACAGCACAGCCACATTTATCTTATGAAAAAAATACAATCTCAGCACCTGAAAGTAAGAATTATTAATATTGTTATTCTGACCTATCCTAATACACAGATTCTCTCTCACACACACATCCCTACACCCATTATCCCCCCCGTGCGTTCTCTTTTATAAACTGCCCTATCCTCTTGGAAATACACTATGGGTCTTTTCCATGACAATCAATATTCTTTTACAGCAGGATTTTCATGATGGCTTAGAAGTCCAGTATTTGAGTAATCCCCTTTTAATTTTCGGTTGTCAAAAATAATGCTTTTGCTGTTTCCTTCTAAACTACCATCCACAGACCCAGACCAGAGACTATGTTTGCTCCTTTATTCCCAACGAGGTCTACTCAAGGCAAGTACTGGGTTTTTCAACAACAATCCCAGCTATCTAGTGTATATTTTGGAGGGAAGCCTAGTCTCCTAGGGCAGAAATAAATTATAGAAAAGAAGGCAGGTGTGGTGAATGTGGGTCTTTCAGAGACAACTTCCTGGACTTGCCGTCTCCACACCGAAATGGCCAGACTCCGAGAGTGTTTCCTGTCTAGTTTCCACTTCAAGAAACCCTGTAGCAAAAAACAGTATCCAGTGCAAATTGGATGGCCCCTCCACTGATCTGGGAAAAGCAAAAGCTGAAAGACTTCTGAGATGAAAACTAGACGCTAGTAAAACATTGACTCCTTCACTGTTTACCAGACATTCAAAATGGATGTGCCGGTGGTTTCCTGAAAGGAAAGAAAAGTTGGTTCATGTTCTGAAGCCCAAAAGCCTTTCGCCGCTGAGAAAAAGAGCAGCGTTTTCTAGATACCAGCAGCTCTCCATGGAGCCTACCATGATCCTCCCTAGCCTGAAGGGACCTCTCCACACATCTGAGATAAGATATAAGATTGAAAAAACTGACCCAATCCAATCACTATTCCTTCCTCTCCAGAGGGAGGCAGGCTAAGACTTCCTTTTTCCCATCAAATACAATCAGCAATATGTATTGACAATCTTAAAATACTCATTCTCTTTGGCCCAGTAATATTAATTATTACATGTGTGTGCTTACTATGGGCTAAACATTGCTCTAAGTGATTAATAAGCATCAACTTCTTTACACTCCACAAGAGCCCCGTATTTTAAATGCTCCTCTTCTCCTCTATTTTATAGGTATAGAAACCTGATCCAACAGCAGGTGGCAGAGCCCAGATTTGATCCCAGATGATCTAGCTCTACTCTGGGTTGTTAAGCACTAGACTGGGCTGCCTTTAAGTAAATCCACTCATAGAACCATGTGTCCTAAGGAAATAACCTGGAGTATAGGAACAATTATTGGCACACAAAGATGTTCATTTCATCGTTATTTATAATAAAGGAAAAATTGAAAATTAGGTAAACAATTGGAGGAGGTTTATTAAAGTGAGATATATGAAATATTATGTATCCATTAAAATAATGTCAAATAATCTGGATTGTTGGCAGGCTAATAGTTGTAAACCCATGGGTACTGCAGACCTACTGAACACAGACAACAGGGTTCCTCTGAGCTCTCAGCCAGCTTCCTACTGCCCCTATAATATTAGCAGACAATGAGGAGCCAAAGTTTCCAGCAGGGGCTCTAGGACAACTCACTATATAAGCAATTAGCCCCACCTGACAGACAAACACTGCAAACTGGGATGAAAAGCATCCAACACTCCTATCTATTTAATGAACATTGTTAGCACTGGCTATGGGACAGTGTTTTATATGTATTCGCTAACTTAATTTCTACCTAGAAGGTAGCTACTGTTCTTACCCCTCTTGCTATGAGATAGCAGACATGGCAACAGCACACAGCTGAGAAGTGGTAAAGTCAGGATTCCATCCAAGGTAGTCTGGGTCCAGGGTCTGCAACTTAACCACTACCCCACACAGCCATTCCAGCACAGAGCCTGTGGTGGGAGCCACATTTTGCCTGCCTGCCTGTGGGCAGGGATGTGTGTGGTCCGATGGACAGTACATTCCTGGCACCCAGAGAGAGGTACATACTGGGCTTGCACAGGGAATGGGGTAGTAGCAGGAACCAGGGCTGGAAACCGCAGAGAGACTGATTCCACCCAATGCACACTCTACCCATCTGCTCCCAATATGCAAGCAAACTTCCCTGAACAGATAGACATCCACAGAAAGTACAGAATATTTGTGTGTGTGCTACATAGATGATACTATACACTGTATTTTGTTTTTGATATGTTATTTTTACTCTACAGTATGTCTTACATATTTGTCCATGTTGGGACATCGAGATCTTCCTACTTATCTGTGATGGCTTCAGAGAATTCCATAGTATGAATACACCAAAGTATGTTGAGCCATTCCCCATTGATGGATGCTTCAGTTGTTTCCAATTTCTCCATTTCAATCACTGATGCAATAACTACCCTTACCTGTTGTGCCTTTTTGTATGTGTGCGTGTGCACATGTTGCTCTACCATTGACACCTAGATAGAAATAGTAGAGAATAAGCATAAACATTTTTAGGTTTATTGTTAAGACTTCAAAGTAGCTGCACCAATTTACATTACCCCCAGCATGGGTGAAAATTGTAGTCCTATATCTTCATCAGCAATCGATGTAGCCAAACTCACCACAGCCATCACCATCATAAGATTATGGTGCTACTGTTTTAACATACATTTCCTATTAATTAATGAGATCTTACCATAGTTTTTTTTTAACCCATTTTGATATTGTCTTCTGTGTACTGCCTGTTCATGTTCTTGCCTACTTCTCTTTTGTAAGAAAATCTTGTCCTAATAAGTTTATAAATTTTTATTTATTATTTTAAGAGATGGGCTCTCACTCTGTCACTCAGTCTAAAGTACAGTGGTACGATCATAGCTTACTGCAGCCTTGAACTCCTGGACTCCAGCAACCCTCCCACCTCTGCTTCCCAAGTAGCTAGGACGACAGGCACATACCACTGTGCCCAGCTAATTTTTTTTTAATTAAAAAAATTTTTTTTTGTAGAGATATGGCCTCACTATGTTGCCCAGGCTGGTCTTGAACTTCTGATCTCAAGCAACCCTCCTGCCTCAGCCTCCCAAGGAACTGGGATTACAGGCATGAGCCACCACACCTAGCCCTAGGAGATTTTTTTTTGTATATTCTGAATAATACTTCTTTTTATGTTGCTCACATTGATAATATTTTCTTCTGTTTTTTTTTCCCCCACTTGAGATAGTTTTCCCAGAAAAAAATTTGTGCTTGCAGGGTGTCAATGAGAACAAAAAACAGATGTCCACTGCAGCCCCCTTACTCTACTCTGCTTCTATTTTCTTGTCCAGAGTTATGCCATTGACCCTGAAGTGTCTAAAGCTTCGGGTTGCTGAAAGAGCGCAGAGTCTAGGGAGGCCCTTGGGAGGACAAAATGTGAGATGGGGCCCAGGGGCAGGAACTTGGAGAGATGGAGAGTCAGTGAAAGACCCCAACATCCATGTGGACAGACCAGCCAATAACCTGGCCTCTCAGTTCCTTCATCTTCCCATCTTAGGGTCATTTACCTCCAGTCCAGTTCAGTTGCTGCCACATCCAGAACTTATCATTGGGAACCCCTCTGACACCTGCAATATATGGCTTGACCTTCCACTCTTTGACCTCATTCCTCTATTCTTCCAGCATATCCCCTCAATTTCTAATTTTTTCGACTCCAGGTCATTAATTTTTCTACTTGCTCATCTATCCACCAAGTTCTTGTCTTCCTTTCCTCCCTTGTCAAGGCAGACGTCACAGTCTATCCCGAATCTCTTTTTCTTTCTGTCTCTACTCACTCTTTAAATATGTGAGCCCCCAGGGGATTATCTCTGAGCCTCCTTTTCCCTCAACATAAGCGTCCTGGCTTCATACCCATCATCACAGTTGCCCACCATTAATATATTATCGATTGTCTATGAACAAATTATTGGTTCCCTAATGCAACTCTCTTTTTCTACCTCAGTCACATGCTCAACATTTATCTCCAACCATCAACTGAACAAACCCAGCTGCATGTCCTATAAGAAACTTAAGACTAACTTGTATAATACAAACTTGTTTCCATGCCTCTATGCTCCCCCATCTGCTGCTCTCCTCTTTCTCTTTATTAATCTCAGTTTCTAAAGAAGTATACATAATGCCCTGTAAAAACAATCCATCTAACTATCTGGTTCCTTTTCTTATTCCTTATGAGAAACATGGAATATGGACACAACTACCTTGGTTTACCCATTCAGGTTTTCAGCCTCAGGAAGCACTTGCTGGAAAGGTGACCAAAAGGCAATCCCTTTTTATGCCATTTAAACCCAAAGGAATAGGTTTGCTGTTTACTTAAACCAGCTCATGGAGAACACAAGTTGACCTTAGTTCCATCACTAAATTTCCACCAGCAAAATGGTAGGAAAATTAGTTAATACACAGAAAGGCAAACTTTCTCAATGGTTCACTCTGCAACCAGTGACCCAAGCACAGGCAAAGTCGGCAAGCCTCTGAATTCTGAGAAACAATGAGGACCCTGTTGTCACCTGAAGACTGAAGACTAAAAACTGTTTCCACCAAGTCCAACCTTGGGCGGCCCACAGAGGAATTAGGAAGGTTTTTCCACTGCGGGCTGCCCTTGCTTTTGGTGGAAGGGTGGTGAATACTGACTTATTTGTATTCCTGGACTATTTGGCAGTAGGACCAGGCAAAACTCACAATAAATTTGAAATGTCAGTGTACCTAGGAAAAACAGATCAACCAAATGTTTTCCTTTCTTTAAAAATGGACCGTTCACTGCACTTAATTCTTGGAGGAAGGGACAGAGGAGGTAACCAGATTGGGACAAGTTGGGTGTGTGGAGAGGGATGGACCCCAGATTCAAGCTGGTAAAAGCCGGGATACTATTGTAACCATGATGATGATAATGGTGGTTAAATTATTCACAGTAAGTCCACATGTTAAATATCTTCGATGGGCATTGGCCATTATACTGATTGTTTTCAGGGAATCTTTTTAATCTTCCCAACATAGCTGGTGAATGGTCTTTATGGTCCCTAATATGTAGGAATGTGAGTCCCAGAGAGGTTAATGTGTTTGCCCGAATCACAGAGCTCGCAAATGAGAGAGCCACGATTCAACACCAGGTCTGTGTGATGTCATTTGTGCACTTTCCACTACTGCATGTTGCTTTGCAAAGTAAAGTGAGTGGGGTTGTGTGGCTGCTCAGGGCCAAGAATACAGTGTCCCCAGCACCGTGTCTGAGAGGCCCCACGAGCAGGCAGGATGGGATTGAGCCAGAAGAACACTTACTTGGGTCCTAAAAAAGAAGTGACCACCACATGCATAAAAGCAGAACCAGAGGGACCCAGGCAGAGGCTGTTGTAACTAATCAGTGAGAACCCAAAGAAACAGAGCACACCAAGCACACAGTGACAGGGGACCTTGGTGAATGAAATTGGGGCTGTCATGCTTCCTTACAAGTTGCTAAGAAAGAGAACTGACCATTATGAAATAGAAAAGGAGGCAGAGGAGAAGGAGAAATGCCTTCTGGGTAAAGCGGAACTTTCTAGCAATAGAACTGGCTGCCTTGCTGGACAGTGAATTTTCCATCATGAGAAATGTTTAAGGCAGAGACTTGCCAGCAATATTGCATCAGGCACTCAGGCAACAGGTTGAACCTGATGACCAGGCGGTCAAGTCTCTCTTAGACTTGAGATTCCCTGTTCTGAACCTACTGCCCTGACATTAACCAGAAATTCTCATACTGACCTCCTGGGTAAGTCCATGAAGTCCCAAAGCCACTCACCACCAGGTGGGCTTCATGCCTCAGCCAGGTTCTGATGTGGGAGACTCAAGTTTGATGAACTCTTAGAAGTTGAGAAATCTAAGTCACTTTGCTCTCTAAGGTTGAGTCTCATCTTCTGTAAAACAGGGATAATAATGACTTCCTTATTAGATTTACATTTTAAAATCCTAGCACAGTGCCTAAGATAAGATTAATTGGCTCTACATCACCAATCTCTTGACTCCAAAACCTCTTGGTTGAATCATTTCATGGAATACCCGTTTGTGAAATGCCCGCTGAGCATTAGCCATTTGGCCAGGCACTAGGACTTTGCTACCCAATATGGCAGCTGCTCCCCACATGCAGCTACTGAGTACTTCTCTTGGACAGCGCTGGTCTGAGAAATCAGAAGAAAATAAGATGAGGTCCATGTCCAGGGTCAAATATTTGTGGGAAAGGAAGGGATAAGTGTAAAATAGTTGCATATTTTAGAAGTTCTATGGTAGAAGCACGTTCACTGTGGCTGCAAATGGGACCAAAGCTGTGGGGTTGGAGCAGGGCAGGCATGAGTCTGAGAACCTTATGCAGGTATGATGATTCGTGTACCTGTATCACGGTAGTGAACGAAGCTCAAACACCCTTTGACTGATCAACTACTGTGACGAGATGTGGCTCTGAACATCTTAAACACGTTCTGGTTTTCTCAGCCATCTGCAAGACAGATGAGGACACCAAGGTTCAGAGAGATGACAAAGTCTGACCACTGTCACACAACTAACTGGCAAGTGACAGATCTGAGACTTTTTTTTTTTTTTTTTTGAGGCAGAGTCTCACTCTCTTGTCAGGGATAGAGTGCTGTGGCATCAGCCTACCTCACAGCAACCTCAGACTCCTGGGCTCAAGTGATCCTCCTGCCTCAGCCTCCCGAGTAGCTGGGACTGTTGGCACCCACCACCATGCCTGGCTAATTTTTTCTATTTTTCGTAGAGGTAGCATCTCACTCTTGCTCAGGTTGGTCTCAAACTCCTGAGCTCAAGCAATTGTCCCCCCCTCAGCCTCCCAGAGTGCTAAGATTATAGGCATGAACCACCATGCCTGGCCTGATTTTATTTTACTTTTTTGAGGTGGGGTCAAGCTATGCTTCCCAGGCTGGCCTCAAACTCCTGCACTCAGGAGATTCAAGTAGCTGGGACTACAGGTGTGCACCAGTACAGCCAGCTGATCTGCGATTTTCATCTCAAGCTATCAGAGTTCTTGCTCTTGGTCTATATGCAATGCTGTCTCAACTTAGCAGAGTCTGTTAACCCTCCTCCCTGAAACCCATCACCATCCCTTTCTTCAAATCCTGTAACACTTTCAGCAGTCACAACTGCAAGAAATAGCCACAAGTAGAAACAAAACAACTCCACACATACACTGAAATCCAACTCTCCTCCAAGCATTTTAGCCTTGCTTGTGCTAGATCCAAGTTCAGTCCTGCCACGTCCTCTAAATACTGCCCTGGAACCTCTGAACACAGCCTTCAAAACATGTTCAGCCTTGAGTATTAATGGAGAAATAGCAGTGAGGCCAAATAGATTTGTTTGTGAGAATTCGAGACTCTGGAAAACAGCTTAGAGCAACTTTAAAATAGCAACCGGTGGCATAAACACACCAATTACACCGGGCGGTCAGGGGATGTGTTGCAAACAGCAATTTATTAAAGAAAATAAAACCCTGGTGACAGTTTTAAAATCCTCGTCAAAACACTTTTTGTCTGAAGGCAATGTTTTTATAGTTCCTATTCCCTGGCTATAAATGTGTGTTTCTTCTTAAATAGTCCTTTCAGAAGCCCAGGTCCACCCCAGGAGACAAGCTGCTGACATCATGTTGTTCCACAAAAAAGCAATTGTTCAGCCTCCAAGAAAATGGAGTGAGGCCTGCCTTCCCCAAAGATGGGGTGGGAAAGGGGCCCCCTTATCTTTGATGTGTGTGTAGCTCTTGACTTGATTTTTTTTTTTTTTTTTAAGATCACCACCATCCCATGGGCTTTTCCTGATGAGGTTTTAGGGGAGGGGCTCACCTAAAGGGACAGGCCATGTCTGATGTCAGTCAGCACGTGACAGGGACAAAAATCCTTCACTTGAGACTGTTCTCAGAGCCATCTCTGTCTCCACACCCCCATCCCAGTTCCTCCTCTCCCAGCCAATCCTGCCAGCCCTACAGTTTATTTCATTTCCTCTGCCTCCCACCACCCCTCCTGCCCAAAGAGGGATAGACTGGACTTGAAATCCCAGCAGGAGGAAGAGAAGTTAAAAAGGGAAAGTTCCCATCCCTGTCTGGCCTTGGGGCCAAGTACCTACAAGATCATCAGAGCTTCCCCAGTGCTGAGAATGATGGTTACTTAGCATGATGTCAATTGTGAACACAAGTGAGTCACAGTCCCTTTATTCTTCCATGGGTTGCATAGCTGTTTTCCTTGGTTGGTCAAGTGCCTTGTGGCTGGAGCCCTCAGAGAGGAGGTGGGAAGGGAGTAAGAAAAAGCAAAGCTGTCCTGCCACACATTTGTAAATATTTATTGAGCAAATACCATGTGCCAAGTACTGTACTGTGTGTGTAGTCGCATTAACCCAACACAGCCTCTGCCCTCCAGGAGCTTACAGACCAACATCCAGCAAGTAAATCGATTAAGTAAACACATTTTTAAATAAGAAATTGTGCCAAGGGCTATCAAAGAAGCAGGGTACTTTGGTGGAGAACAACAGAGGAGGACCTTCCTAGATGATGCAGTTAGAGAAGGCGTGTCTGAGGAAGTGTCATTTGAGCTCCAACCTGAAGAACAAGGAGGTGGCCATATACAAAACGGTGCACACCAAGCTTTCAAGTTTCAAAAGGGACAGGGTATGGTGACAGAGAAAAAGTAATGTGGCAATGCATAGCGGGGGTCGGGGCAGAGACTTAGATATGATTCAAAAATGGCGAAAACTTCTCTGCGACCGTAGGAAGTCACCAGGAAGAACCAGGTAAGATCTCACCAGGTAAGAGGGCCTCATAGACATGATACGAACTCTAGGTTTCATTTTAAGTCCAGTGGAAAGATGTGGAGAGTTTTTAGTAGGGGAATGACAATCACATCAGCAATGCACGGAGCATCCACTTGAGTTGGGCAGGAGCTAAGGTTACATAGGTTAGGACAAAAGTTCCTGGTGACTTACGATGGGGGGATAGCAGGAGAGAAGAATAAAAGTCAAGAGTCAATGAGCACGTGTGTGTGGAGGCCACAGCACTGGCAGCTGACAAGGTTGTGGGGAGGTGAGTTGAGGGGAGGGGTGGGGGGCTCAAAAAGGACTTCCAGGCATCTGCATTGGCCCACTGAGTAGATGATGGAGACAGTAGCTGTGACATGGAAGACTCGGGAGAAATGGGACCTTTTTTTAATTCATGGGGGCATTCGTAGGGGAAGAATCCAGAATTTAATGTTTAACCATCGCGGGTTTGAAATGTGTCTGAGACATCCGGCTGGAAGTATCACGTGGGCAACTGGAAATGTGAGGCTGAAGGAGGGGGATCCAAGTTGGGGAGGCCAGTGTGAGAGCCCCAGAGAGAAAATCTGAAGCCGTGAGAGGGAACAGGATCGTCTCAGTGGAGAGCGTGGGGGATAACAGCAGCCAGGGGACAGTCCTGAGGAGCACCAGGCACTGGAGGCGAGGAAGAGGTGAACCCCCAAATGTTTAATTAGAGCAGAAAATGTGGGCTCCAGTGAAACTAGTCTGGAGGACTCTGTACTGGTGGTAACAGGACATTAAACATTTGTCTAAACCCACAGAACGTGCACCGTCAGGTGTGAGCCCCAACATAAACTATGGACTTTAGTTAATACCAATATGTCAGTACTCATTCATCAGTTGTGATGGATACACCGCACTCCTTCAATGTATTAACACCTGGAGATGCTGTGCAGGGGAGAGGTGGGAAGAGGAGCTAGATGGGAACTCCCTGCACTTCCTGCTCGATTTTTCTGTAAACCTAAAACTACTTTAAAAAAAATAATAAAATCTCTTAATTTAAAAAGAAGAAAGCATGGTCTTTAGGATCTGGCTCAAAGAAAAATCAAAAAGGCATCAGAGGCTTTACTGCGAAGGAAAAAGAACTTAAAAATAATATAGATTTATTTTGAAGAAAAAAGACAACTTTGTCCTTATAAGTCTAGTTTGAGCGTAGCACAGATCAAAGAGCCAAGAGACATCCTTAGCTTCCTACCGTTATTCCATAACTTGAAATCTTAAAGGATTTGGGAATATGGCAAAGAACACTTTTGATCAATCATAATGAGCTCAATTATAAAACATTGATCTTTTTACCTATTCAAACCAAAGCGCATTTTCACAGCCCAGGTCTTCTGGCATCAATCAAAACTAGATTGAAACGTCTACTCAGCTCCTGGGGATCTTTAGTGAATTTGGACAAAACCACTTAACTTTCAATCACCTATGTAATGGAGAGAACACTTACCCCACAGGCCTGCTGTGAAAACTAAAGAGACTTGGCATTCCATAAATTGTATATATTATCATACTCTAATGGTAAGGATCTCATTGATACAGTACTGGACATTATGCTAAGTGCTTTATAGCCATTATCTCATTTAATCTTCCCGTAGCCCCACTGCTAAGATGAGAGAAGACTCAGAGAGGCTTAGTGACTCACCCAAGATCACACAGCCGATAAGGGGTGAAAGCAGGATGTGAACTCAGCTCAGTCTGTTTTCACAGTTCTCTCAAATGCCTACGCATAGACTGCTTGTGTGAGTACAAGGAGTCAGCATTGTAGGTGAAATCTTTATGTTTTATTTCACACTTAGGTTGCTAAGTTATGTCAGACTTGTCTGCATCAGTGGTCTTACTTTGGCATTGATGAGCAGGTAGGTTACAAAGGGGCTTAAGCTGGGAGGAAATGAAGATGAAGTAGACTGTGCTTTTCCTATGATTCAAAAGGAAGGAAGTGATTATTCCCTGATTCTTCCTGTCTTGTTTCAAAAAGAAAAATACATAAAATGAGCTTGGCTCTTCAGACCTTCCAAACCTATGACCCCTGAGCTCCATTTGCACCTGGCCATCCATACAACCTTGTGGAGTGTACAGAGGCCTCTCCCTGCGTCTAACTCCCTCTCTCTTGCCTACACCTGGATGGAAGTCCATTGCTTTTATGCAAAGCCTATCTCATCCCAAGCACTTATCCAAAAAGCCTATGATTAGGGTAAGAATAATTACGCTGAGTCTTTCATTATATTTCTCTATTATTTATATTATTCCCTGGAAAGTGTTAATTAATATTTAATGTGTTCAAGGAAAAAAGTGTTGGATCTAAAATGTAACTATCGTTGATACATTACATTCTTTCTCACGGAAATAATTCACCTTTTAAAATTTTCTCTGCACTCTAAGTTGTGTTTTCCCAAGAATGTAAATCTTGATGAGTCCATGAAACCCTAATAGAGGGAGGCCTTACGTTTTATCACAGAGTATCCACTTCAGCCTTCCCGATAAGTCCCATTGAGCAAACCAGCCCCAAGCTCCACTTGAGCTGTGCAGACACGTGAGTACCTGAGAGTGTGTAGAGGCTCTGATTTAAATGAAAGATGCCGCGGCATCACAGCCACACACACACACACACACACACACACACAGACATGCAGAGTAACTTTCCTAGGGGTTTTGGAGCAAGGGAGGTGGGGGGGTGATTTTTTTTTTTTTTTTTTGCCCTTACAACTAAATTGAATTCATTTTCTAGAACATTTAGTGAATTTCAGAGTTCCAAACGAAAGAACTAAATATTGGGTCTTCACAGAGACCCCCAGCTTCCCAGACTTCAAATGAGAGAGAGAGAGTAAAAGAGAAAGGGGGGGGGGGGAGAGAGAGAGAGAGAGAGAGAGAGAGAGAGAGAGAGAGAGAGAGACAGGCAAATCCCTTAGTTAACTCTGATATACTTGGAAAAGGCAAATCACTAGGAAATGCAGCAAAAATAAATAAAAAGCCTAATGCGGGGTATGAGAACAAGGAGCCGCCTTATGCTGTGGCCAGCAGAGGCTCTCCCACATTTCATCAGCAGGATTCCAGCCAACCTCCCAAGCTCACTTTTATAAAGCCGGCCCCAGGCAGGCCGGAGCAAGATGTGGCCCTGCAGTCTACCTGCTCCATAGCTGCTGCACAGGGGCTGGCACAGTGGCCCGGCAGGCTTGCCCTGGAGCCATGGCAAAGAATGGACTTGTAATTTGCATTCTGGTGATTACCTTACTCCTGGACCAGACCACCAGCCTCCCGTCCAAATTAAAAGCCAGGAAGCACAGTAAACGCCGAGTGAAAGGTAACAGGGCTTCTCCATCTAGCAAAATTCTAGGCTTATTGGGTGTGGGGAGGTGCTGGACAGTGTTCGCTTCCAAACTCCTCCAGGAGACTGTTCCTGGTGACAGTACTGTCATGCCTATATGGCATTTCATGGAATTGAGTGACCTTTTAATTCTCTGGGACAGTTTGATATTTAAAAGAATCATGTGGTTGGGCTTTTCTTTTTAATAGAAAAAAACTTAGTGATATAAACAATTTCTATATTGCATATCTTTTGTTAGGTGGGCTTAGATAGGTAGAATGTCCTTGTAGAGGGAGCTCACCTGGTTACGTGAACACCTGGTATCATGAATGATATAGGACAAGCAGAACATGTTGATTAAGTGAGTACATTGATTTACTTGTAGATATTGAACAAGTCTATTCAAATATATTTGCAAGGTAACTATAATTCTATTAAATGTGTAGTAGAGGATAGAGGTATTGGTAATTGTGACTTCATTTTTTTATCATTGGTCATCATGTAGGTATAGTTTCATATCCCTGGCAGTATAAGGACAGTCTATATTTAAACTTTTTCATGTATAGACAGAGAAATTGAACTGCTCTTTAACTTAAAAATATATCAGTATGCGAAGTCATATAGTGTTTGAAGACGTTTTGGTGCAAAATTGAATCTCCTAAGCAGTCCCAAATTTGGGGTGGCTTTAATTGGGTTAACAGGTGGAAAAAAATTGCAAAAAACAAAAGGGATGGCAATTTATTTGCAATATGCTGAAAGCAAAGCAAAACAGAAAAACAGCAAGATGCAGGGTGATGTTTTATCTCATCCTCAGTCATTTTCATATCAGGATATTTAAAAATATGTATTATGACACTATTTTCTTATCAATTTCACTTCACTGGTAATAAAACACACCAAAAAAAAAAAAAAAAAAGAAAATACTAACAAGGTTAAAATCTTGAGTTGACATGGCAGACTGCTGGTGGGTAAATGGGAGCCTTTTGTATTGTCTTGTTGTATTTTGCTTTAATGATGCTAAAGTGCCCTTTTCCGGGGGCATTTATTTATAAAATTTAGGTCTGATGCGAGGTTCCCTAAGTGGAATCTTTTTTTTTTCTTATGGAATATTCTATCTCCTTCTTTGAATGACAGATTGAAATACTTCTCATGAGTAGATGCAGTATATTGCTACAGACGAGGTCAGGGGAAGAGGTGACACTGGGCTATGGGGTGTATTTTTTTTTTGCCAGCATTTCTTCACCACTGGGAGGGAGGGGCCAAATGGTGACCACCCAAGTAGGGATGTGTAGAGGGGCTGTGAATGTGTGCACGAGTGTGCCTGTGTGTGCCGTGTGGGTAGTTCTGAATTAACTGCAGTTTATATTTCGGTTACCCAGGTACCTCCCTCCCTCTCTTGCTATCCCCTGCTTCCTCCCACCTTGTGCATACCCACACTTTTTTCTTTTAACTGGGTATGCACATCTTAAATATCATCCCCGAAAAAGTTTTTGCTAATTCTTTGCTATTAGGTCCAAGAAAGGAAATTGGAAGTGAAGCAATAAACCTAAGAAGTTTTTCCCCACCCACCCACATGCTTTCAAAATATTTTAAGTATCTTGAAATAAAGTTTAAGAAATCAAAAGTGAAAGCCATCCGGGCAAAGTGGCTAATGCTTGTAATTCTAGCACTTTGGGAGGCCAAGGTGGGAGGATCGCTTCAGGCCAGGAGTTCAAGACCAGCCTGAGCAACATAGTGAGACCCCCATCTCTACAAAAAATGAAAACATTGGCTGGGCATGGTGGCACACGCCTTATAGTTCCAGCTACTCAGGAGGCTGAGGGAGGAGGATCTCTTGAGCCCAGGAGTTGGAGGTTGCAGTGAGCTTTGATGACACCACTGCACTCTAGCTTGGACAACAGAACAAGACTTTGTCTTAAAAAAAAAAAAAAAAAAAAAGTGAAAGCCATCTTCTCTCTCCTAATCCTCATCATGGGATCATCCACTATTAACTGTTCGATGATAATATTCCCAGAGTCTTTTAAACGCACAACTAAAATTGATATTGTTAACAAAGTAAGAATTGGCTATGCAAAATGTTTGGCAGGTAAATGAATTTATTTCACCTATAAAATATTGAATAGCTATCGGTATAAGGCATACCTCATTTCCTTTAACAGCTGCATAACAGTCCATTGTTTGGATGGGTCATGACTTAATCTGTTCTTTCTTGCGGAATTTTATGTGGTTTCCAATATATCTCTTTTTGATTCAATACCCCCAGGAACTGCTTAGTGCACGTGTACTGATCCCCATGCTAGGATGTTATGATATATTTCTAAAAGTAAAATTTCAGGTTAATCATACTTTCTAATTGTCTCTTTACATGATAACATCAATCCATGCTCCCATCTTCATGGTATGAGAGTGGCCCACTCCCTCACACCCACACAACCTGACATCATATAATTGCCTCTGGGAATTATTTCTGCATTTCTATACGGTACCTACTTCTTGAGAACAGCAATGATAAAATGAAAGGGAGCTTTCCTTGGGACTCAGAATGGCCATTGAATGATTTAGCTAGCTCCAAACACAAGAGTTCCCTGCTACTTACTTCATAGGTCTCAACAAATTATGTGCTGCATTAATGAATAAAATATCATTTTCACAGTGAAATAGTTGTTCGGTGTATTCCCTTTGTTCATGGTAGACAAAACACATCCACATTAGCTACAAGGGACAGAAGCCAAAGCCAAGTCACCTGGATAATGACTTCTATAATAATCTCCCAGGAGTCTAATATTAATTCATGTGTATTTGTGTTAGATACAATGTTTACAATCTCCCAGTAGAGGCCACTTATTTAAATAGAATGGAGCAGGAAGCTGAGAGGGATGGGGGGATGATGTTTGTAGAGCTGACAATTTATAACTTGGAAGCAAGTCTTCAGTGGCATTTGCAAGCCTGGTCCCTGAAAGCTGATGGTTTCACATTCTGAATGCACTCTTATATTTATTCTGGGTTGAATGGTCCCATGGAGAAAATTCCTGGGTTTTTGTATTTCTGAGCTGAGCTATCGGATGCTTGGAGAATTGATGTACTGCATAAAGTGAAACTGAGGTGGGGGCCACCCCTGGATGCTCCAGAAGACATTTTCCTAACCAGAATGTGGACACACCTGGCTCATGAAGCACATGTTTAAGGGAACAGTGAATTAGCACATTTGGATTTTAGACTGAAAAATCCAGTACAGAACACAGATTCTCTATTTGGCACCACAAAGAGGCAGCTGAGGACACTTCATATTAAGCTTTAAGTATCTTCTCTGTCTGGGGCCATGTGCTAGGGACCAATAGAGGTGATTGCTGTGCAGAAGCAGACAGGTGGGATGGGAAGAGAACAGGCTTGGAGCCAGAAAGTTCACATCCCAACTCTGTACCTTACCAGCTGGGTGACCTTCCGCAGATTAAATCAGCTTTCTGTGACTCTATTTCTTCTTCTGGGAAATGGAGAGAATGACAGTGTCTCTCTCCTAGGAATACTGAAAGAATTAATCTCTGGCATACAGGATATGGTGGCTTTTAATATTTTTTATCTTTATGATTTATTATAATTCCTGCCTTGACCATCTTGCGGGCTGTCAACCTCTAAGAGAGTCCTCATTAGTCCTGGAATTTGGATTTAGCTAAGGTTGCTCATTTTCTGCCACTCTCTTATAGCCACAGTTGGTAAAGGACAGCCATGAAGAGTCTTTGGCCTCTTCCAGGAACCTCAAAAACTAAATAAGTTGCTATTCCCTAATATAGCTGTATTTTATATGGCCATTTATTACTTAATTCTGCCAGGAGCCACCATACTTGAGGCATCAGCTGTGTAGAGGATACCTGGGAACAGGGGACTTGGGGACCTGAATAAGTCTGAGTTTTACCATTTATCTGTGCATAATTACCTCATTTGTTGGGCTCATCCTCGTTTTTTTTTTTTTTTTTCTTTTCTTTTCTTTTCTTTTTGAGACAGGCTCTCACTCCGTGGCCCCAGTAGAGTGCAGTGGTGCTATCATAGCTCACTGCAACCTCAAACTCCTGAGCTCAAGCGATCCTCCTGCCTCAGCCTCTTGAGTAGCTGGGACTACAGGCATGTGCCACTCCACACTCAGCTGTTTCTATTTTTATTAGAGACAGGATCTTGCTCTTGCTCATGCTGGTCTGAAACTCCTGAGCTCAAGCCATCCTCCCGATTTTAATCGTATGCTTTTCATTTTGCCTACCTGCTCCCACCCTGAAATTTCCTCCAGAAAAGGATGGCGACCTGAAGACTCAAGTTGAAAAGCTCTGGAGAGAAGTCAATGCCCTGAAGGAAATGCAAGCCCTGCAGACAGGTAAGACCCCCCACTGCATCAGGGCCTTGTCCCAACAGAGATAGGAAAATACATGGCGATTGTCAGTGGTTTAAAATCATATCTAGGCTACTTGTTGAGTTCTGGGTGACATCTTTTTAAAAGATAAGTTGACAAACCAGATCTATGTCCAAGTGAGAGGCCCCCAAAGCTGGGAGATGATTGTTTTGGGAAATCAGCTGGATTTGCTACCCCGTTCTCCTTTATATATGGGTGGTATAGAAGTAAAAATAGGTAGTTCAGGAAAATATTTTAAAAGTCAGTTCGTAATTATGCTCTAATGGGTAGTGAAACAGAATAAAGCAAGTACTAAGTGACTGAAGTGATTAGCATTTATTGGATGTTAAGTAAGTGACCATCAGGAGATCCACTCAGGTCCAACTAAGACAGGCTCAGAGAGTTCACCTGGGTGACATTCAGCATCAGATGCACACAGAAGGACTTGGGTTAGAACCACAGGTTGCCAACAGTGCAGCGTCCAGTGCTCCTTTTCCAAGGAAGTAGAGCTGCCAACACCCTATGTAGCTGGACACGCTACTGTCCAGGAGATATTCTCTAAGACGTGAGCAAATGAGAGTCACACTGGGCAGGAACAGGAACAGCCCTGGTTTACGAGGCTCATACGCCCAGGAGCCGACATCCTTTGTAGCAACTCCAAAAGTAGAGTGTCCAGGGTCCCGTTAAGAGACCTACCCCATTACAAGTTACTGCCTTCAGGGAAGACTGAAGTTATGGCTTTCCATCAAGTATTTATAACGCCCAGGCCAGATGGATGCTACCAATCCAGGGTCAGTTTTGCCATAAGCAATGTTGCCTGGTAACAAGAGTGTCATACTCCCTTTATGAGGTTTCCAGGGGAACAGAATTAGAAAGTTAAAGGAAGGTCAAATGCTCATGAGGAAGGGGCAAGAGTTTTGTTAACATCCTACTCACAGTCAGGCACTATAAATTTTTTGTTTTGTTTTGTTTTGTTTTGTTTTGTTTTGAGACAGGGTTTCTCTCTGTCACCCAGGCTAGAGTGCAGTGGTGTCATCACAACACACTGCAACCTTGTACTCTTGGGCTCAAGCGATTCTCCTGCCTTAGCCTCCCAAGTAGCTGGGACTAATTTTTTCTATTTTTAGTAGAGACTGGGTCTCATTCTTGCTCAGGCTAGTCTCAAACTCCTGACCTCAAGTGATCCTCCTGCCTCGGCCTCCCAGAGTGCTAGGATTACAGGTGTGAGCCACCTTACCTGGCCTATAAATTCTCTACAAAAATATTAAACGTTAATCCTACAACTTACGTTGACTCCTCCACAACTTAAGCTATTATGATTATGCTCATTTTATAGATGGAGAAACCAAGGCACTAAGAAATTAAGTAATTTGTTCAAGATTTACACAGGGAGTTAATGTCAGAGATGAGACCTCAACCCAGGCACTGTGGCCCTGGAGCCTGAGTTTCCAAAACCATGCCTTAAAACTATCTTTATGTTTGGTTTATCTTGAATAACCTAAGTAATATTACCAGGCCTCAGTTATCTGCTTAAGAAAGTTACTGTCTCTTCACACTTGGAGTCAGACTTTTGTTTTTGTTTGCTTTTAATAATTATAAAAGACCATCCAGTTCCAGAAGTCCCAAGAAGTGCAGCACATAATGGAACTACACTAACCAGCAAGCATGTGTATATCCAAGCAACACGAGGCTTATGGTGGGCAGATCTGGGTTTGTGTAGTTGTGATCTTAACATGCTATGTAAATTACATTTACATGCTAAGTTGTGGCAAGAAACAATTTCTCTGAGCCTCAATAGTCTAATGTGTGAAATGTGGATAATAAAATAGCACTTCATGGGGTTGTCATGATTAGGAGTTCATTTATGTAAAATACTTAGCACAGTGTCTGGCACATACAAAAATCTTCAATAAACGTCAGCTCATTATCATCATCAAACATCATTCATTCCACACATATTTATGGCTATTTGCTGGGTCCAGCCCTAGCCACAACACACTCCAAAAATCTTACTATGTCAAATTTGACATCTTCACAGTCTGTCTCCGAGGAACAAAAGTTCACAAGAAATGCTACCTTGCTTCAGAAGCCTTGAAGCATTTCCACGAAGCCAATGAAGACTGCATTTCCAAGGGAGGGACCCTGGTGATCCCCAGGAACTCCGACGAAATCAACGCCCTCCGAGACTATGGTAAAAGTAGCCTGCCAGGTGTCAATGACTTTTGGCTGGGCATCAATGACATGGTCACGGAAGGCAAGTTTGTTGATGTCAATGGAGTTGCTATCTCTTTCCTCAACTGGGACCGTGCGCAGCCTAATGGTGGCAAGCGGGAAAACTGTGTCCTGTTCTCCCAATCCACTCAGGGCAAGTGGAGTGACGAGGCCTGCCGCAGCAGCAAGAGGTACATATGCGAGTTTACCATCCCTTCGTAGACCCTTCCCAAATGCGTCTTCCAAGCAAGATCAATCACGATTGATAGGTTGGTGGTCCCCCCAAATAAGTCAAAATTGTAAGAATTAATTGCAAAATTGCAACACAGGAGTCAACAGCAATGCAACAGAGTCATCCAATTTTGATAACACCTTTCTTTGTGATTTTTCCCTCCATGGGGCATAGGGCAAAGGGCATCAGAAAGTAACGATCCAGCCATGTGCATGCTGTTAAAGTGACTTTTATGAAGGGGGCTATCAAATTCTTCTCTCCTTCCTACTCCCTCTTAACTTGTATAAGCCCAATCTATTTTAAAAAAAGAAAACATAATCACCATGCATTTCTTTAATCCAGAAAAGCAAGCTTAGGCTACCTGGAAGATTCTGCCTTGAAAGTTTAGTATATATTTGATTGATGAGAATCCCCTAAAGTCAGAGATTCTAGGTGCTATATAATCCAAAAACATTTCAACCTGATGCTCAACCCATTCCATCTTGGCAATAACACATTGTCAGCCCATTACCTTCCTTTGAGTTGCTACATCTCCCGGTGGGACTTGTATCTCCATATCAGAACATGAATGTCCGATGAGGTTCTGATTTAACTTCTTTTCCTTGAGTCCTCCCTGCCCGACCCTTTGTGGAAGTTTCCAGTTAAGATTTGAAAGGAAATGACAAGGCAGCATATTTGATTGATTTCCACCCCCAGCGTTACATTACAACTGGGTAAACCTGAGACAGACCAAGAGCAGAAGACTCTATGAGAAAAGAAAATAGAAAAGAAAACCTACATTTCTTTTGCTTTGGCATTTGTACTTTGTCCCTCTATGAAATTGAGGGTGGACTTTATACCTGTTAGTCTCCTTTTTTGACATTCCTTATATGCATGTATTGGTCAACCAGCATTATATATTTAAGTCTATTAGGGGCAACCTAGCTTTGAAAGTTGAAAATGTTATTTAAATAACACTATTTTGGAGTCACACGACTACATAATTTTTTATTCAAATGCTATCCCCAATAAATTGTTTAACTGGATTGTATGAAATAACTTCATTGCTTAATATTAAATTACAGAGTTTAAGCTTGGGGGAAAATGGGCTTTCTAGAAGCAAAAAATTCTAAATATATTCTGTTCTTCAAATAAATATATTTCTTTTTTCTTTAAATGTTGAATGTGTTTTGTGAACAATACCCTGGCTCTACAAACTTTAACTACATGTGCTTCGAATTAAGTTTTAGTTCTTTTCATTGCACGATAATAAAGCCTGAATTCTGATCAATGTGGATGTGTTTGGATGTTGATTATAGTCATTCAAACTATGTTGGCAGAGTCTGGGGGAAAAATACCTTGGATTTAATCAAACTCGTGATTCCAGTGTACTCAGAGAACAATTTTACCTGGATATAAAGAGACATGGTTGGGGGAGGAAATTTAAAGACAAATTGTAGCTGCTGCAATTGTGTTTGGTTGACCATGGCTAACTCCCTACTGCAACATAACTGTAGTCTTAAAGATAATGATGGTAATGAAATAAGTTGACATTAATTAGTGCATTCTCATCACACTCTAGGTACTATGCTAAATTTTATATATTTCTCATTCATCATGTTCAGAACAACCCTGAGAATTAGGCTCTAGAATTGTCTCATATTGCAGAAGAAAAGAAATGAAAGAGAGAGACATGACAAATTGCCCTAAATCACAGGCCAGGAAGTGGTGGGATTGTGCCTGGAACCCAACAAGCTGATTCAGATCTTACATGCTTAGCAACTATAGAAGAGCTTCACAAGGTGAAACTTATTCAGACAGGTGACAGGGGTGGACTCTAGTCCATTTGCCCAATTTCTTCCTCTGGGGTAAAAATGTAAGCAAACAGATGACCTTGAGAAGGCATTCAGCCTGAGGCCTCTGCACAGAGGAAGATGTCTCTTCCTCCCCCCTTTGCAAAGGCTGAATAAAGACAACTATGCTTCGCACAAAGAATGTTAGGGTTTGGGTCTCCAGAAAATGGGGTTAGACAAGGTCATCCTTCCCAAAGCACCCCATACAGAGCAGGAGAAGAAATTAATTCAAAATAATAGATGAAGGTTAGTATGAGGAAATCAAGACTAGTTAGCAAGACAAAGTGCAGATTATGGGAAACTGCTAGACTGGAAGGAATGGATTAAGAGGTTAACTGGCTTGCCCTGGGTCAAACTCTTGACCTTGACTTTATTACTTCACTAACAAATCAGCCAAAAGCCACATCCATGAGATTCACTAACCTGGACTTCTCTTTGGTGTATTTTGCCTGTTGGACACTATCTAGCAAACAATTGGTCCAGGGAGGAAGGATAAATGGGTTTTAACTCTCATGCCAACTCTATGTCTTCATAAAAGCTGCCTGGACTATAGCACAGAGAAGCATCTTGAAGCTTGGCAGAAAAGGTGCCATAGCAATTAGCAAAGTCTCTCACAAATTCATGGTAGGAGGATGTCAACATTTGCATCCATGTGTTATTCTTAGGGCAAATGCTCAGCTTCCCAAGGATGTCATTTAAATTCAAAGCCCAGTGGAGACCCTGCAAGCCTTATGAGGAAGCTAATTTGAATGCTTAGAGCAGCACTTCTCAGATTTTCACATGCTTACAAATCACCTGAAGACCTTGTTAAATGGGAGATCTTGCAGGGCTGGGCTGATTTTAACAATCTTCCAAAGGATGCCAACAGTCTGGACCACAGACCACAGTTTGAGCACCAAAGTCTCTGACTGTAGCAGTTTTGTTTCTTTTTAGCACAAACATTAAGGGTAGGTGCTACAGTTTATCTGAGTAAAGAACTATACAAAGAGAAATTGTTCTACCTACCAAAGATGCTTCCATCCACATCATTAAGTGAGGTAACAAGTAAAAATCAATAAGTTAAAGGTAACACCAATAATAGAGACTCAGGTCCAATAGTGATTTGGAGGAGAACTGACTTATTGCAAGGCTTGATGGCTCCTTCCTCTTCCCTAGCATTGCTGAACAGCATTTCTTTTCTAAAAATAAAGATATAAAGCCTTTCCTGATCTCAGATTAGCAAGAACTTTCATAGCATGACCAAAAAGTCACATCTAACAAATGAAACCCACAAAATTTGATCTTGGGGGCATGCAATAAATATTGTCAGGTTTTAACTAGTTAAGTATCTTATTTAATCTGATGCAAGAAATTCAAAGGGTAGCTACTAACTGTCAAGCACTGTGTTGGGAAATATGGAGAGTAGTAAATTCTAGTGTGCCAGAGAAGAACTAGACTACCTTATGGGGGTCTACAAAGACCACATGAATAACTCTAATTACATATGGCAGTTAATTGACATGAACTGACACCCACAAAATGGACAATGGTTTAAATAAATCCCCACAAAGGAAATACACTGATAGTTAAAAATATGTGTTCATGTGCAAGCAAGTATAGCTGACACTCCTGCTCCTGATACGGTTGGTTCAGGGAGGTGTCCTCAGTCCAGGCAGAGCTAATTGGATTCTTTTCCAGTGATTGTCATCTGGACACTTGGGAGCAATGAAACACTTTCTGCTGGACATGCTAAATTGGGACAAAGTAAATTTAGGGCTTCTGGCAGAATTCTTCCCTTCTAGATGGATGCAATGTGCAGAATGAAGCAAAACAAAGAAAAGCAATGATGAGAAAGAAATAAGGGCACAAGGAGAGAAGGAGGGTGGGAGAGAGAAAGAGGGAAAGTGTGTGTGTGTTCACATAGTTCTTACTTTATCATTCCAATTCCCCAAAGCCCCGATTTCTATCTCTGTAAATTCTACGAGCTAACCCACAATTCCTCCAAGCTGCACAGGACACGTTCTCCCTTTCTTGAGCTAGTTTGAGTTGGCACATTGGCCAGGATAGTCTAGGTTATGGTGCAGTAACAACCTCAAAAACCTGAGTGGTTTGAAACAGCAAGTTTCTTTCTCTCACTCATTCTCCCGTCCACTCTGCATTAAAAGAGGCCTTGCTTTGAGTTGCTGTTATTCTGCAACACAGGTTAATGGAGGTGAAACTGTGTAGAATGTTGTCATTCTCTACAGCAGAGGAAAAGAGAGCTCTGGGCACACTCACAGGAGCCTTTCAATGATCTGATACAGAAATGAGAAACATTTCCACCTGAAGGAGACCTGTAAGTGCAATTCTACCACGTGCCCTGGAGGTGGCGAGCTTGAGTATTTGGTGACCAGCATCATGCCTCCCGTGGATGGGTTTCTGTCACTTGCAAACAAAATAATTCTGACTAACACAAGCTATGAAGAGAGATGAGATGAGAAGGACCTGTAATCCAATTAAAATAGAAAGTGAGTTCATAGAGATAAGAAATAGAGAGCAGCAGAAAAGAAACTTGTAGGTGGTAAATGGAAGCTGAATCTATAGCTTCAAACACTAGAAGTCAGTGACCTGCAGAAAAAAAAAAAAAAGATTTTACATCAAGACATAGAACACCCATGTATATATACATAATGAAAAAAAAAGTCACAAAAACAGTACCTTTACTACCTGTGATGCACTCTCATTCATCCAACAAATATTTTTGGCAGTTATTTCTGCTAGGCATTGTTCTAGTTGCCTGTGCCTAGAACAAAAACTCCAGTTGCAGAGTTTATACTCTGTTTGTACATGTGTGTGTGTGTGTGGGGGGGGGCAGAAAGTTAAAAATAAACCATGCATGCTAGAAGATTAATGTAATAAAATTTCTTTTAAAAATTACATCAAAGGGGCTTCTGGAATGCTGGTTTTATTCTGTGTCTTATTTGGGTGCTGAGTATATTCACGTTGTAAAAACACAAGTTTTTGCACTTCTCCAGATGTATATTGTACTTCAATAAAAAGTTCAAAATATTTTTCAATAACCTAGAAGTCAGATTACCTCTGTTCACCTGTACAAATTGGAAGTACTGTATGCAGCTTCAAAGGGTGGCTCTGAGCATCTGTGAGTTTTCTAGCAGGACTGGGACATGCATTTTTAAGAGTCTGTCAGTTAGCCGGCCATGGTGGCTCATGCCTGTAGTCCCAGCTACTCGGGAGGCTGAGGCAGTAGGATTGCTTGAGCCCAGGAGTTTGAGGTTGCTGTGAGCTAGGCTGATGCCACGGCACTCACTCTAGCCCGGGCAACAAAGTGAGACTCTGAGTCTGTCAGGAGACGGTATGTGCAAATTGTGTCTTATTAAAAGCCAGTTATTCCAGTTGTCCAATGTATTTAATCTACCCAAGTAGACTGACCATAAATTACATTCCAATTTACCCTGGAGAGTGCTGATGAGAGACAATTGTTCTGAAATTTATAGCATTCTTCTTCACTCTGGAAGTTTCCCCATTTGGACGATAAATTAGATGGCCATCCTAACTATAACTCAGGCTGACTTTATTTCAGAGATATGATGATCCTGCCAATGCATACATTTTAAAATTCACCTTTTCTTCACTTCATGAAGGGACCTTACACTTAGTTTGAGTCAAACTAAGCTACCCGTGGGGACCTAAATGCAGCACGAATTTATAACAGCAGCACTCTGATCTAGAACTCTTTCTTCATTTGTGTCTCTGGTGAATTTCTCCTCATTCTTTAAGATTCAGCACAATGGTGACCTTTTCTGACCTTCTAAAAAATGCATTTCTTCCTCTGTGCATTCATATTACCTTATATAACTTAATAGCACTTACTGCATTTGTCTAACAATGGGTAAATACTATCATTTCATCTTCCCTATTTCAAATTTTTCAATGGCTTCCCAAGTTTCTTAGACTAAAAACAAAACTTTAACACGACCTGGAAAGGCTGCAAGTTCTTGCCGTTCATTCTTCTCCACCTCCCCCTTCCCTTTGCTTTCAGGGCTCTAGACATATTCCCACACGTTTAGACACTAATCTCCCTCCTATCACAAGAATGTGTACATTTTTTTCCTGCCTAGTAACTCTTCCTTCTTCATCTATCTTTCTTATTCTTCAAATATCAGTTAATTAAGATGATTTCTTCAGAGAAGCTTTCTCTGAGCTCCCTCAATAGCACTTAATAATGCACTTGGCTGCAAGTAAATGAAAATATGACTAACAGCAGATGAAACAAATAGGGATTTTCATTATCATATAACAAGAAGTCTGAAAACAAGCATTGTTTCAGAAGCTCAGTAAGGTCAGGATCATTTCTGCAATTCTGTTAGCCTTTTCTCATGAAGGCTGGGAAAGTTAATGTTTTGCTCTATATTTTATCACCCCAAATAAAACTGGAGTTCTGTTAATGAGAAAGAAGAGGAAACGGAAAAAAAATTTTTTTTGAGGCAGGGTCTTGCCCTGTCACCTGGGCTAGAGTGCAGTGGTGTCATCATAGCTCACAGCAACCTCAAATTCCTGGGCTCAAGCAATCCTCCTGCCTCAGCCTCCTGAGATATGTTTTTGGTGATGAATGGCAAAGCAACACTGGACTCAACAACAAGATGGGAAGCTCAAAGCCTTTAAGGAGACTGAAAATTTTCTGGGCTGTACTACCTAGACTGGAGGAAATAAAGAACAAATAAATATTTTCACGAAAGTAGTTTTTCACATTGGTGCCTCTAACTTAGTACCATCTAGACTACTCAGCTCAGATACAAAAAAAAAAAAAAAATCAGTCAAGTGCTTGGATGAGACTTCTCAATATAACATTCTACAGAATATTTTCAAAGCCTTTATTTCCAAAATTATTGCCATTATAACAAAAGTTGTTGGCTCAAACACAATTACTTGGACACTGAACAAGCTGTTGCAGGCATTCAGGAACCAATTCGATGGGTTGAAGAATCAAAGCAGGCAGCAAATACACGGCACCTGTGCCCCTGTTCGCTTGTGTTGCTGTAACAGAATAGCAGAGACCGGGTAATTTATACAGAACAGAAATGTATGGACTCGGTCCTAGAGACTGGGAAGTCCAAGATCGAGGGGCTGGCATCTGGCCAGTGCCTTCTTGCCGAGTCATCCTATGGTAGAACTAAGAAAGTCACTGGCAGACAAAAGGAGAGAGAAGGAGATTGAACTTACCCCTTTATAAAGGCATTAATTCCACCCTCAAAACTCACTTCTACCCAGAACCTCTGAATATGACCTATTTGGAAATAAGGTCTTTGGAGATTGTGTTAATTTGCTAGGGCTAGCAAGCAAAGAACCACTGCATTGCTTAAACAACAGAAATTTAGTTTTTCTCAATTTTGGAGGCTAAACACCCAAGATCAAGGTGTCAGCAGGATTGGTTTCTTCTGAAGCCTTTCTCCTTGGCTTATAGAGCCCTTATGGCCTAATCATGTCTTAAAGGCCCCACCTCCTCATACAACTGCAATGGCAGCTAAATTTCAACATGAGTTTTAGAGGGGAGAGACAGTTAAACCACAGCAACCCCCAATTCCCACTCCTTTGCCCACAGCAGACATTGCTAATCCATTATACAGTCTTTGTCAAGGGCAGTATTCCAGCAATCACCACATACAATCAGAACTGGCATGGGAGAATGCACGTGCCACCCCTTGGGGTTGTACACACCCTGAAAACCTTTCCCACCAACTCAAGGTCACCAGCTCCCTAAGTCTGACACACATCAGTTGCTTGTTAAAAGGATGAGTAGGTGATCTAGGAATCACAATAGACCTTCCATTTCTATTCACTGTCGTTCCTCTTTAGGCTTCTCATGTTTTGCCTTTGCTTTGCAGAGTTAGTGCACCTAGAAAAAAGGCCAGATCCCCTCACTCTGGCATTCAAGGCTCTCCACAATCTGGTCTTAGACTGTCTTTCTAGTCTTATTTCTCACTACAATCTTTCATTCATACCGTGCATAGTGGATTTAACATGACCCCCAAAATTCAATTCTACCCAGAACCTCCAAATATGACCTTAGTTAGAAATAGGATCTTTGCAGATTGTGCTAGATTGCTAGGGCTGCCATAACAAAATACCACAGACTGGGGGGCTTAAATAACAGAAATTAATTTTATCACAGTTCTGGAGGATAATAAGTCCAAGATCAAGAGCCAGGCTGGCACACCTATAATCCCAGCTACTTGGGAGGCTAAGGCAGGAGTGTTGTTCTAGCCCAGGAGTTCAAGACCAGCCTGGGCAACATAGTGAGATCTCACCTCCAAAAAAAAAAGTTAGTATTAAATATAAACACAGAATTTCTTTTTTTTTTTATTTTTGGTAATAGTTGATTTGACAAATATTGTTTGTTTATGCTAAGATAAAGATGAGGGGATGCTTAGAAGAAGCCTCACAGGTAGTAGGTAAGGTTATTATAACATTTGCTATATTCATTTGGGTTACACACATCCAAGCTGTGCTAAGAACTGAGACTACAGTAAAACAAACAAAACCACTAGTGGCACAATAAAGGAGTTTTAAAAGATCTCAAGAAGTGACACCAAGAGGACATACTCCAAGAGTTTCTAGAGCCCTTAGCCTGATGAAGGGGTACACTTAGCAACCACTTTTCGAAATTTTTATGTACTTGGGACGTCTGTATCCAGGCTGACCTCCGTGTGCACCCCTCAAGCCGCCCAGGTGGGCAGCGTGTCCAGGCCAGAGAGGCGGGGCGCTGCCCCTGAGAGTGGCCTCAGCGCCGGATGCTGGGGCACAGCTCGGGGTAGGCCCCGGGAGGGAGCCGGGGCGGGGGGCGCTGGGCGCTGTCCACTCGTGCCGGTGCTGAAGGGGACCCGACGCGCGCCCGCGGGGTCTGTCGCTGCATCCCAGCAGCATCCGCTTCCTCAGGCCGCTGGGGATACGTAGACGACACGGAGGTTGCTGATTCAACGGCCACCCGGGTCTGTGTCTTCCAGGGACACCTGCTCAGGCTCCCAGAAAGGAAGGGGCTGTCGCCTGGCCTCCACCCTCCCCTGGGCACCAAGGTGAGGAGGAGTGTGGGGGAACAGACCGCCCCCTCTTAGCCCCTCGACCTCCAACACCAGCTGATCACAGGAGCTCGGGGACGACTGATGGACGTGACAGTCTTCCTCTCCCTCCCTGTAATGGCGAAGCAGCTTTTTGAAAGGGGAGCGAGCACCTCCCAGGTTGACTTGGTGTCTTCATCGGTAAAGTGCTGGTAATATTTAAGAACATCTGGGAAGTGAAAGAATACTCCTGCTTCGTTAAGGTGTTTATGACGATTTCATGAGACAACGCAGGTAGAAGGGCAGTGCACAGTTCAGTGCTCAAAAAAGGTGCTTAGAAAATGCAAATTATCATCACCAGCTGCAAACTGATTTCTCAGAGCTGGGGATGAAAGGGTTTTTAGAAGCAATTGCTCAAAAATTAAATATCAGGTGACTCTGAGAAAAGAAGATAAATTTCCTGAGTACTCAAAGAACAATGGGAAGAAAATTAAAATGACGGTAATTTTCCAAGGTGTGTATTTAGCTAGAATAAGAAACATAAATCAGCCCCTAGAATTTGCCTTTGAAAAATGAACACTCTCAACTTTAATGTTTGCATTTTAGCATCATGTGAAGAAAAGAAAAGGTAGGGTACCATTTAGCCTTATAAGAGTATGGCTTTTCCCTTACAAAAACTTGCATGGCATTATAAGCTTTGAATTTTTAGAGACAGTGTCTCACTGTGTCACCCAGGCTCAAGTGCAGTGGCATGATCATAGCTCTCTGCAGCCTCAAACTCCTGGGCTCAAACTATCCTCCCGGCCTCAGCCTCCCAAGTAGCTAGGACTATAGGCATGCCCAGCTAATTTTTTTAATTTTTTGTGGAGATGGGGTCTCACTATGTTGTCCCAGGCTGATATTGAACCCCTGGCCTCAAGTGATCCTCCCACCTTGGCCTCCCAAAGTGCTGGGATTACAGGCATGAGCCACCACACCCAGCCAGCTTTGATTTTTTAAAAGAATTTTGTGAGTCCCACTGTGTGATAACTCAAATTTATCTGGAGATTTTTCTTTAAACATTCACGTGTTTTAGTTCACAATAACCATATGATGTGGATTTTTACTATGTCATTTTAGTGATGAGGAAACTGAGGCTCAAAGAGATTTGAGCTTGATGATTTGCTTAGAGCTACACAAGTTTGAAGTTGCACAGCCAGGACTGGAATTCAGATCTTCATGATTTTAGGGCTGGTGCAGTTTTGGTTGCATTCTATAAATTAAAATTAGAGTGTGATTAGATTAGCTAATTAACTTATTAGCACTATTAACATGAAGTAGTTAAGTCTAGAGAGCAGGCTCTCAAGGTCAAAGACAAAACATCCCAAAAGTATCAAGTACCAAGCAGGAATGACTTGCAAAACAGATGAATGTTGTTTGTAGCTGTACCTTACAGTATTTTCACAGTAATCAAAAACAAAACAAACTCTGGTCAAATGAAATGCATGAATTATCTTTTTCACATGTTTCAAATATTTATTAAATTTATAACATATCAGGAACTATTACATTTTTGGACATGTAGCCATAACAAATGTACATGATTAATAGGAAATGCACTAAATTGTTAATGGCTGTTCACTCTGAGTGACATGATTTTGCGGGTGAATTTTCTTTTCTTCTTTGTGATTTTCTCATTTTAAACACTTTCTACAATGAACATATATTACTTTTAAATTGAGAAAAACATTTTATGTATGTAACTGGACTTCAAGGGGCCACCTTATTTTAATACTTTGGTGCTCAGACACATTCTACAGTTACCTCTACTGACTCATTTGAAAAGTTAATATTTCAGTTACCAAGATTTTCACTGTTTAAGCCAGCCACTTTATAAGAAAAACAGACATTTTAAACAGCTAGAGTGTATCCTTGGCAAAAAGCAAAGAAAGTGGGTTGGGGAAAGAGAAAGAGAAAAAAGTTATGTGAAGTAGGGACAAAGTCTTAATAACTTTTTCATCTGCCAGTAACATGGATCTGTTACCTAGAGACCAGCTTTCATCCCAGATTACAACATAGGGAGTGGATTATAACTGAATACTCAGCCACAGCAGTGGAGCAAAAAGCAATCCTCACATGTACGAATGTTATAGGAGAATTCTGACCAGATGCAAAACAATTTCATACTTATACTTCCCTCCTTTCAATGTTTTTGAGTATTTTCCATCAAGTAACTATTGCCTAACAATTTGTACAATACTACAAAAGAATAAAAGCTCCATCAAGAGCTTTAAGTAAAGAAGATATATAAGAAAAACTTAAAAATTCAAAGGACTCTTTCCCTGAATATAAAATCACCAGAGCATAAACTGACTCTACTCACAGGAAGGACATTCTTGGTAAACAATGTCCTTCAACTTCAGAGAGAAGAAATCCTCTTTTATGTTTCACATATATTCTTCTTGCTATCTCTGAAGCCTCCCTTTTCCAGTCCCCTGTGGACACTTTCTGTGGCTTTATGTATTTTAGAGCATTGAGTGTTTATATTATTTTAGCCTCTTAAAAGCCTCCTTTGCTGAGAAAGTGTCTTGTGTGTGTTTGTCTTAAATGGGGTGAGTTCTGTATAGTACCAGAAATGTAGAAAATGTGAAAAGCTAAAGTTGTTCTTTTGCCGGAGGGAAAAAAAAAATCAAACGTGATGGTCAAGTTAAGATTGGTATGTTAATAATAACCCAGTGATAGCAAAGATTGTGTTGGAGTCATAAATGTCTCTTTACAAATGCCAAGGGCACAGGCGGGCATTTTGTAAGCTCTGTGGCTATTTATTCAAGCATGTCTGGCTGTGTTGATCTAGAGCTTTTGGTATTTGTTGACAATTTTCTATGTTAAGAAAGTATTTTTTAATCAGATGAACTTTCCAGTGGTCAGAGGTCAAACAAGTAATTAAAATGAATAGCAGTCCTGAATAAATAAATAACCACCAACAAACTAGAGAGGGAGGTTATCTTAGGTTGGCAGCTCTCTAAATAAAAGAGCTATGTCATTAGGCAGTAAGATTTACTTGGCTGAACTCCCCATAAATAAAAGGTTTCTGTGGTTTAGCAGTTGTTGCTGGGGACAGAGAGAATCATCACTCTCGAGGCTAAAGGCAATGCGGCAAAGTAATTAAGGCTCTAAAATCAGATAGAGCCAGGTATGAGTCAAGAATCCTTTACTTAGTTAACTAGAAAACTTGTCCAAGTTGACTGGGCAAATTAACTTCTCCAAGGCTCACCTTCTTATCTGCAGATGGGAATTCTAAAAGTATCTACGTCTCCAGGTTATTGTGAGGATTGAATAAAACAATGCCCATGGACTACTTAGCAGAGGGACATACACGTGCAATGGGTGCTGGCTACTTTTGTTCTTCTTTGCTTGCATCATCCCATTGTGAGCAAACTTTCCCAAGTGTAAAGAAGGTGGCTTCCTCCCCCCACCCTCCACTCCATCTTCAGCATCTGCCGAATTCCCCAAGGGGACAGGATAAGTGACAGGCCCCTGGAGATCAGATTCTCAGATCCCATATCCCATGCACTCACCTGCCATGGCAAACACTGGAAGGTAGCCTGCTACAGCAGAAAACAGTAGGACTTGTCCTACCTGAGTCCACATTTGGGTTAACAAGAACTAGTGGCCAAGTGAGATTAGGCAAGTTTCTTTTTTTTTTTTTGCAATGCTATAGTTTATTAAATGAGTGGGTTTTACACTATCAGCGATTTCCAGAGAGAATATATTGAAAAAGTACAATTGGAAAGGGACGATTTAAAAATTTTCCCTTTGGGCTAAACATCTGAGGAGAAATAGAGGAAAAAAAATCATTAATGAAATTAGAGACTACTTTGACATATTGAATTATGAGCACACAGCACAGGAAAGTAATTTCTCACCAGCTAGTCAGCTGTGGCAATAATTAAACTCGAAGTCCAGCCTCCCATTTTCTTTTTAGAAAGGCGGGCTAGCACAGTGACTTCAGTCCCCAAGAGTCAAATGCTTATTTAAAAATATTTATGGTACTCAAAGGAATAAACTTAGTAAAACAAAACTATTTTTCTGAAACCATTCCACTTGTTGCTTAAATTATCTTTCTTTTGTTTTAATGACATTATAGGAGATTTGACTCAAATTTTGAGAAGCTCTGTAGAGGCAGAAAGAAAAAAAATGTAGATTATCATTGGTAAATCGTTTTTCATGGAGGATAAAACAGTTGTTGAAATTTTGGTTGTCAGCTGAAATCCCGAAGGTTTCAAGCACTGAAGCAAGCAGCAATGGGGAATATTTGTTTTATGATAGTAAAGTCGACAGCTTACAAGTAATGGTGAAAACACCCACCATTTGAATTAGATATTGGCTACTAGATCCAGATCTTTCTGTCCACATGTCTTTCTCTGCCACTTGCTGCTGGGGAAAGGTCCTGCTCTGGGCAGAAGTGCTCCCTTCGGTGGCCTGCCAGGTGGGAACAGGTGTAGGTGGGTGGAGGGCTAGAGTATATCTGACTGGTGGAGGAAAGCCAGTTCCTCTCTGCTACCCACAGCATGAGACAGGGAGGTGAATTTCCCAGCTTTCCACTTAAAATAATTTTTTGTTTGAGGGACTGCACTTGGGGATCTGGAGGGCCACATGTGGCCCTGATGCCACAGGTTCCCCACCCTTCAATATTCACCTGAGTGTGGGAGTGGGCAGGGGGAGGTGATGGGAGCAGAGATGTGTGTAGGACAAGCAGAGTCAAGGGGCTGTCTTCCGTCCTGGGTAGATGACAAATTCCTCGAGGGCAGAGACTCTGTCTTCACAGGCAGCATGACATCACGGTTTGAGTTGGGATGCCAGAACTCTGCCACTTGCTATTCCTTAATACCTAACCGCTCTCTGCCTCTATTTTCTCAATTGTATAATGGGGATATTAATAGTATATTCTTCATAGGGCTTTTGTGAGATTCAGTGAGTTAATCTGTCTAAAGTGCTTATTATTGAACGGACACATAGTATCATACGAACTGAATAATACTGGCTATAATTTTCCATAGCTTTAACCCTGCAGACATTTTTTTCTGTGCTTGGCACAGAAAACAAGCACTATAATTTCTTAATAACTTTATTAATTTACTTCCAGACAGGCTTATATTTATTGTTTTAAACTGACAAATAAAAATGGTATGTATTTATTATGTATAACCTGTTATTTTGACATATGCATACATTGTGGAATGGCTAAAACAAGCGTATGTATCTTGCTCTGTAAACTATATCTGTATCTTGCTCTTGTCCTGTAATCCTGTTGTAATCCTATCTTGCTTCCCCTCAATAAACTTCAGCTCATGCTTGCCTTACTTTGGTCTGGTCATTCTTCCACCATGGGCGCGCCAAGAACCAACATTTCATTCTGAAACCTGACAGCACCAAAACATCAGGATTAACTTCCCAAAGAAGGGTGATGTAATTTAAATAGAGCTCAGAGGCTTTGGGGGGGGGGTTGTGTGTAGGAGGGTGGAAGAGGAGGGAAATGACCATCTTCATAGCAATGATAATAAACTAAACAAATGTGATTCCTGGCATAAAGTACTGCTCACAAAAAAGAAAAAGGAAAACAAAACAAAACAAAAACAAAAACAAAAACAAAAACAAAAGAAATGTGGCTCCAAGAGCTTGTGCGCACTGCATACATTTCTTTTGAGTAATGCCAAATTGTGTTCGGCAAAAACTGATCAATCTTATCATAAATTGTCAGTAATTGCAGAAGTAACCAATCAAAACGAAAGTTAGTTCAAATGCAGAAAATCGTGTTAAGAACGCGGCTTTAGCTTTTGAAATCGTGGGCAGACAGCGCCATCTGGTGTACAGTTGTGTAACCACACCTTTTTTTTTTTTGCTAATTTACTGACTTACTGTCAGTGTAGATTCTTAACTGGGGCCAAAATTGGCAACTTCTGAGGACATTTTTGGTTGTGACAACCGGGAGGGGGACACTACTGCTATTTGTTAAGAACGCGGCTTTAGCCTTTAAAATAGTGGGCAGACAGCGCCATCTGGTGTACACAGTTGTGTAACCACACATTAGGTTTTTTGCTAATTCCGGGTGGGGGACACTACTGCCATCTAGTGGGCAGAGGCCAGACATACTACTGCAAAACATCCTGCAGTGCATAGGGCAGTCCCACAACAGAGAATTATCTAGCCCTGATATGTCAATAATGCTGAGGCTGAGAAACCCTGGTGTCCACCGCAGGAGAAGCCTTCGTACTACTAATCAATGTGATTCAGTTGTCTTTGCAAAAACAAAGCGTTCTTGAGGCTTTCTTTAGGTTGCATTTTGAGGCTGTCGGCTCATTCCCAAACTTAAAGGCGTTTTAAGCCTATTATAATCTTACTAACCACATTAAATAGGATTTGCCTGCTGACAGATCTTTATAAGAGCAAAGTCAAAGCTAAAGTCCAGGGAGCCAGAAACTATAAGTAAATAAAGACAGTGAAGAGAGAGCAGAAATTGTAGCCTGTGGGGGCTTGGAGGGAAAGAGACCATGAAACCACAAGAGGAAAAAAAAAATGAGCCTGTGTTTGGGCTTCCTCATATGTTATTTCTAGTAACAGTGTAGTTCAGGTCATGTGCACTCTGACCATACGCTCTTGTTCTTGAATGAGTCTCTATTTCTTGTAATCAAATTAGCTTGACTAGAATACTATGTTTTAGAAGCCAAAGATTATAAATCCTAAGATCTGGCATGCTAACCTTGAAAAGTCCCCCATGTTTGTATGTGTTACTTCTTTAAACTGATAGAGCCCAATAAATAAAATATAGGAAGGGGGAAGAAAATGACATCTGCCAGTCGGATTTCTGCAGCCCGTGTCTCTGACCTACCTCTGAGAGGCAGACGAACCCCACACAATGCTACAGAACTCAGCAGTCAGAGTCTGTGCTGCAGCTAGCACTGTCCCAGGACCCTGTCAATCTCCTCTGATGGAAGTGGCCTTTTCAATGCCTTAAATAAGTCCTGTAAGTCACTTGATTCGTGAGTTAGTAATTTACTGACTTGCTGTCAATGTAGATTCTTAAGTGGGGCCAAAATTTACAACTTCTGAGGACACTGTTGGTTGTGACAACCAGGAGAGGGAGACACTACTGCCATCTAGTGGGCAGAGGCCCGACATACTACTGCAAAACATCCTGCAATGCATAGGGCAGTCCCACAACAGAGAATTATCTAGCCCTGATATGTCAATAATGCTGAAGCTGAGAAACCCTGGTGTCCACCGGAGAAGAAGCCTTAGAGGGAATTGTTAAAGTTGTATGAACAGCAGAGGGTTGACCAGAAGTTTAGAATTCTACCAGGGGGACTGCTACTCAATTTGGGGAACACCATACTATATCCCCACCTGTGGTTTAATGCCCAGTCACAGGAAACAGGTACCAGTAGAAGCTCTGGCCAGGACAAATGAAGACCCAATCTAAGCCGACAGTCCTTGAGAAATTCAACAAAGCCACAGGTAATGATAGGAGGAACTGAGGCTAATCAGTTTGAACACATTTATTCCCCTCCCCACAATCAGGGGATTTTGTGACCTAATTTCCCACTCATATGAAAGGAGGAAGTGGGCTTAGGTGAGAGGGAAGGGGCTAAATTGAGGTGAGCAGAGGAGCAGCAGATTAATGGTAGCAGATTTAAATGCATGCAGACTTGAAAAAAATGTCATGTTACTTTCAAGATGGGATAGCAGGCCTGTTAAAACTAAAAGAGCTTTTAGTTTTTCATTAAGTGAGCTTTTGGTTGGTCAAGTTCGGAAAAGCAAGTCTCTCCCCTCAAGAACATGCACAGCAGGAATCCAAAGCAGTCATCAATCTCTGGACTGGAAGACAAAAAGCAACGCTGCCCCTCCCACACACTGCCCATTAAAATACGTAATTTTTCTGATGGAGGCTTGCATTCTTTGGGATCTAGGCCAGAGAAATTATGGTCAGTGGATTTCCTTATAACTGGGGGCTGAGGAGCAAGTTCCAAACGGGGAATGTTCTGGAACACTCCTTAGGCAAGGCAAAGTCGAAGAGAAGCTTCCGATTTTGCCTACAGGACATTTATAAGATACTTGTCGGTGCTCCAAGAGGACTTGAGACAGTCAACTTTGTGAATATGGAATTTTGTTTTTAATTAGATTGATCCACAGAGAACCAAATCTAAGGAATCACATTCATTCATTTATTCATTTAATAAACTTGTAGGTCTAAGCATTTTATCAAGTGCTAGTGACAGAAGCATAAGATGTGCTTTATCAGTTCAGTCGGGACTACACAGGTGAATAAATGATTGTAATGCAGCAATGAGGTCTCAACTGCCGGGAATTCCCTGGCTCTGCCTTCTTCTGTCCCTCCTCGGGCAGTTAGCTACCCTTTGCGTTGTGCTCACATCACAAAGATGTGCGCGCATGAGAGAGGCAGAGTCTGTGCATTTCGGGCCCAGACCCCACATTAAGCGCTCCACAGTTAGCGGCTGTTATCCACAGAACCATGCTTTGGCTGGAAGAACCTTTTCCAAGACTGAGAACTCAGGAGGCATGGGAATTTGCATTTTTAAGTTCTCCAGGTTATATAACATTGTGTTTACATACGCAACAACGCTTGTGAATCAGCCCGCGTAATGGCAAACTGTGGAAAGTTTTTGATCAGGGACATTTACTCTCCACAAGGCCCCAAAGCAAGGAGAGGCTGCAGCCAGCGACACCTACAGGGGAATCCTTCCTTTTCGCTCCACCTCTTGCCCGCTGGGCCTGGACTACATTTCCCAGGTCGCCCCACTGCGGGCGCTCCTGCAGGATTGGTTAGAACACCGAGGAAGTGATCGCAGGTCGCCCAGCAACGGGCGGAGTCCTGGATCGTGACGGGACGCGCGCGCCCCTTCCCTGCTGCCTGAGGTGGGACGGAGCTCCGCTCCACCTCCGGCCGGTGGGCGTTCTCCGGGTTTGACGTGCAGCCGAGCGGCAGCGCGCGCTCCTCCGCGCTCTCCCCGTCTTTCCGCCCCGGGCCCCGCCCCTTTTGCGCTGGCAGCTGCAAAACTCCGGAGACTGGATTGCGGCGGACTCGTCAGCGGAGCAGCCCCGGGCGCCGCAGTGCGCAGGCGCGAGCGGTCGGGCCGCCGGCGCGCGCGCGGCGCGCGGTTGAAGCGGGAGTGAGTTTGTGTGTGAGGAGACCTGTCAGCGGGCGATCGGGCGGCTTTCCTGTCAGCCATGGCCGCTTTGCGCTACGCGGGCCTGGACGACACGGACAGTGAGGACGAGCTGCCTCCGGGCTGGGAGGAGAGAACCACGAAGGACGGCTGGGTTTACTATGCCAAGTAAGGGGGCCGCCGGGCCTGGGGCGCACCTGGGACCCCGCGCTGCCCTCCCGCTCCCGCTGTGGGGGGGGGGGGTCGGGGGGACGCGGGCCCCGCGCCGCGGCGTGACGAGAGCGGTGCCAAGTGGCGGTGCTGGTTAAAGAGCTCCAGGTGGATAGTTCGCGGGTCGTCGTCCCCTCGCCACCCCCACAGGGGCCGGCCCCCTTTGTGGGCGCTGGGTCTAGCGGGGGTCACCTGGCCGTGCCCGGGCGCGCTGCGCGGTGCGGGCGTGGCGGACCGGCTTAACCCCCTCCCCTGCAAAAAGATGGAGAAATTTTTAGAAGCGTCGTTGCCCAGCTCCCTCCTCGAGGGTCTGGTTTGGGGGGGCGTCCAGGAGTGTGTATTTTTTAACGCCTGTCCTAGGTAGCTTCACTATGGTTTCCTGGGAAAGTTTGGAAACTCTGGCAGAGCCCTTCCTCCGCCGCCAACGGTGTGGACTCGGGCCACTGAAAGGACATTTAATCTCAATTTTCTCCTCTGTAAAATGGGTTGATATGAGGGTCAGTTCAGGCACTGTGCATAAAGCACTAAAAGATAAACTCTTCGGTAACTTTAGTCTTTCCTGACGGCTCCTTAGCTGTGATAACACCCCTTAGATCAGCACCTTAAAATCACCTGGCAGGTGCCTTAAATACGGATTTTGGGTCTCCATGGAGAACCTACGGCAGCAGACTCTCGACTCGGGGACTCCGTATTGCTTAAGCTTTCCAGGTGAGGGGGATTATCACCTGGCTTTGAGAAACGTGGGTGTCAATCCGTGACTTTCAGCACCTGGGAAAGTTTAAAATCAGCTTTTCTCGGGCCCCACTTCCAGAGATTCTGATTTAATTGATTCGGGCCCTCCCCTCCTCCCTATTGGTAGAGTGTAAAATCTTCCCAGGTGACTCTCATCTGCTCAAGGTGGTTGTGAACCGCCGCTGTCTTTGGCGTCCAGGTGGAAAGAAAACACAGAAAAAAAGAGTGAGTTCATTCGTTCAAGACACGCGGAGATCTTATGTGCGAGGCCCTTTGCTGGGCACTGGTTAATACCGCGATAGAGAAGACCCAGTTGTCGTCCCTGATGAGTGACCAGTCTCAGGGCAGAGTGACACATAGTGAGATAGTCTGGAATGGGGTGTGTGGGGGTAGGTGGGGCGTGTTAGGGAGGTGACCTGGGAGAGTGAGCACCTGAGCTGTATCCTGAGCACAAGAAGAGGTAGGTGGGGCAGGACGGCAGCCCAGGTAGAACAGTGACAGTAGAGACCCTGGGCATGTCCTGTCTAGGGACCAGTGTTCTGTGTGTGGCCTAGGAATGTGACGACTGAGGCAGGGGAGGAAGGACACAGTTCATGGAGGCCCTTTTGTGCCTTGCTGAGGAGCTTGGGCTCTGTTGGCAGGCCCAGGGGTTCCCTGAAGTTTTGGGGCCAGGGAGTGGCATTAGGTTTGTGTCTTTAGAAAGGGTCTCTGGCTCCGGGGAATCAAAGGGACAGTTCCAGGAGCAGGGAGCCATTAAGCTGTTGCAGGGTCCAGGCAAGCTCCTGAGCAGGGACTTGCTGTTCCTTCTGCCTGGAGGACTGTACGTGATAGGCTCCTTTCCATCCTTCAGAGCTGAGCCTAAATGTCACTGCCCAAGAGACCCTCTGGGCTGGGGGTGTCCTACCCCATACCTATCACCTTGTTTGTCTGTTTCCTGGTACTTAGCATTATGTAGGAATCTTGTCCATCCTCTTCCTCCTTTGTTCTGTCTTCCTCCCCCAGATTGTAAACTTCGTGAGGGCAGCTTGTTCATCTCAAGGATGCCCCTGGCCTGTCCTACCCTGGACTCCCTTCACCTCTCCTGACCTGCCAGTGACCTGGCTCTTTTCCCTCCTAACTCTGGAAACCACACTCATCTGTCTCTTGGAGTTTGGGAAGCTTTGCTAATGGGCCCTTACGAGACTGCCCTTCCAGTCGTTCCTTTTTCCCTAAATGGTCTTCCCCGCCGGGCAGCAGGGCCATGCCGGAGGACAGTCCTGTGGAACCTTCTTTCATAGCCTCAGCCCTGTCTTGTGTGGGTGCTGTCAGCCTCCCACTTTCCCACCTGCCCCACGGTGCACCCATAGGCCTCAAAGGCACGTGTGTCTTAGGGCTTCCTGGGACAGGCGTCAGTGGGAGGGGTCTGGGATGTTCCACCACTGAGGACAGACCTGTGGGCGGAGAGAGCTGTCTGGCCTTTCTCCCAGCCACCCCACCAATAGCCCCAGGGCAGACCCTCTGTGGGAGATGGAATCAGAGGGACGAGGTCTTCCTGGGTCGTCCTCCCCTGTCCCCGTTTTCTTGTGAAGCCAGAGGGACGGCCAGCCTCACCCTGTCAGGAAAAGTTTCCCTTAACCACCAGAGCTGGCTGTCCTCACAGTTGGCTCTAGAGCTCCCTGCTAACTTAAACTATGCTTAAAATAAAAAACAAAAACTTTGGAAGATGTAATGTGTAAACTATTTTGATCCCTTTAGTTTAAGTAAGATTACTATTAATTATCTCTTTAGATGACAAGCTTACTGAAAGGAAAAAGGAAGGCTTCTATTTAAGGGAGAATAAGATAACACTTTGGGGACATGTGTCATAGTTTTCTCTTCATTAAAAAGTCATTTAAGGTTGTAATTAAAAAGAACATCTTTTAATTCATTTATATATATAAGTATTTATTTAAAATAATACTTCTGTTGAAAGACACAGTTCTTAATTCTTCACATGTTAGCTTATTCAGTCCTCTATAATCCCAAAAAGTAGATGCTGTTATTGTCCCCATCTTACTGATGAGGAAACTGAGGCACAGGGAGGTGGGTGGCTAGTGAGTGAGAGAACCAGAACAGCTGGGCATTTAGGCTCCAGAATCCTTGCTGCCAAATTACTGTCCCTTCACTTCAGTTAGGTCTGAGTTCTTTCCCAGGGATGATAGGGTTCTGCAGGGGGTGGTTGGCAATGTCTGGAGTTGCTTGCTTGCTTTCTTTTTAAAGAGACAGGTCTTGCTGTGTTGCTCAGGCTGGTCTTGGACTCCTGGCCTCAAGTGATCCTCCTGCCTCAGCCTCCCAAAGTGTTGGGATTACAGGCGTGAGCTACTGTGCCTGGCCTTGGAGATGTTTTCTGTTGCCACGGCTATGGGGAGTGGTGTATCAGCACCTAGTGGGTAGAGGCCGGGTATCCACGGAGCAGCCTCCACAACAGTTACCCAGCCCCAAATGAATGTAAGAAACTCTAGGCGTGTTCTTTCAAAGTCGAAAATGTAGGTTGACAGTTTATTTTGTTTTTTAAATGTCTTTCGTGATAGATAAAAATGCTCTGCATTTTATAGCTCCTTTGGAAAGTATTTTATTCTGTGTATTTACATATGTGTGCCTACTGTGGGCCAGGCTTGGAGCTGGGTGTCTGAGGGCCCGGCTTGACCTACTGAGGGCTTGGGACGCTCTTTACTGCCTGCCACCGAGGCTCAGTGTTCCACTTTGAGGGGTCACTTCATGGATTCTTGAGGGCAGATTTTTTTGGAGCTACGATCCAAATTCGTTTAGATCTGTGCCTATGAGATGAAGACTACTCTTAATGTCAGGCCAAGGAAAGTGCACCTGTGTCTCTTAACTACCTTGAAGCACCAGGTATGAGCAGGCAGGGAGCAGGAAGGTTGTAGGTTATTGCCAACGCTTGGTTATCTGATTGCTGTTCCCGTCAGTTTGCCACGACAAGCAGGAGTTGGTGTACTGATATTCGCTTTGTGTCAGTGAAGGACGGCTTATGCTTACTAGGGAGTCAGCGCTTCGCTTCCTTTTTTGCAAGTAGTGTTTGGTGGTGGTTGAAATGCAGAGTAGGAGTTTGTCTTTGCTACTGATACTGTAGCTGGTACAAGGATTTAATCGTTCTCCAAGTCTTGTCACAGGTGTCAGTGTCTCATCTTTCCAGCCGCTCCTCGAGGTGACTGTAGTGCCAGGGAGACTGGCTGGCTGACCGCAGCTAGCACAGGGAGCTCAGGTGTCCTGCCTGAGCCCCGCATCCCTGAACCATGGCAGAGGCCCAGCCACCTAGAGTTTGTAAAACCAGACCAGAAGCCAGCAGTTCGTAAAGAGACCTTGCCTTGTGACTTGCAAAATTTTGTAGAAAATTCAGACTCTCTGTATTTTTTTTTCTTTAAAGGAATATTCACATTTTATCGTCTAAAGTAAATAATATTACTTTCTATTTTGGCATGAGTATGTGAACTTTTAGGAAATCCAAACTACCCTTTGAATGCCTTTTGCCGCATCTGGCTGTTTCCCCGATTGTCTTTTCCTGGACACCTGATGACACGTGTTTCTAGTTATTGACATGCTATTTCAATTATAACTTTGGGTGTTGTCTTGAGATAAAATGCTAAATTTGGTACAGAAATCAGACTAGTTTGTATAATAGATTTGTTCAGAATAATAGCTTGTATTTTGCAGGGCTTTTTATATGCCAGGTACTATGTGAAACCCTTTATGTACACTACCCTCATAGCAGCCCCTAAGATCAACACTAGGATTATTTCCATTTTGCAGATGAGGAAATGAAGGCCAAGAAGTTGGGTGAGTTGACCAAAGGTGCACATCCAGGAGACCTATGGGGCTGTCTTGCTGCATTCTTTATTAGGATCAGTGCTTACCGAAACACATTGAAGTTATATCTGCAGAAAGAATGAACATTTTAGCCGGGCTTGGTGGTGCATGCCTGTAGTCCCATCTACTTGGGAGGCTGAGGATGAGGGAGGATCACTTGAGCCCAGGGGTTCCAGGCCAGCTGTTTCTTTAAAAAAATAAATAAACAAACATTTTAAGAAGATTAACTTACCTAAGTTATATTTGAATACCAGCATTATAAATTAGACATCATGAATTTTGTCACTATATCCTGGAATAAAACTAAAACAAATGTAAAATGCCTTTCTTGGTATTTTGAGTGATTCAGCCACCTTCCTAAAGGTGACCCCACAGCTGGGGTCCCCATAGTCTGTCTTCCCTCTCCCCCTGCATACCTGGCTGACAAAGCCAGGCTGCTGAGAAATTTCCACAGGATTGCTGCTGCTTCCAACCTGGGGAATTTGACCTGATGCAAACAGTGAAATTTATGTTCTGAGTATTTCTTTTTTGAATACTTGTTTTTACTACTCTTGAGCGAATTATCTGGGAGAGAAAAAATTTAATACAATTGGTTACTTTTTAGAAGTGTTAATATTTACTTATTATTTTGTGTGTGTGTGTGTGTGTGTTTTTTTAACAGTCACACTGAGGAGAAGACTCAATGGGAACATCCAAAAACTGGAAAAAGAAAACGAGTAGCAGGAGGTTTGTATGTTGTTGTCATAAAGCAAATAATCTCGTATTTGAAGTGTTATTTAGATAGGAAAATGTCACAGGCAGTGAGGTGACAGGTCACTGTGTCTTTTTGGGAGGGCTTTCTGGGAGAGAACCTGTGAAGGAACAGGGCTGTCACTCTGAGGAACTTCTGGGATTTGACAGAGAAGGTGATGAGATCGTGAGGTGGAGTGAGGATGATTTCTCACTGGTCTTAAACAAAAAAGTATCAAAATAATTAGAGCCTTTGACTCACAGTGTATTAGGTTTCCCTGTAGTTGCACTGTTTGATGTGGATGCTATGGAATTAAAAACATCAGTGTTTTATGAAGTTCATAAAGATCGCCGTGACTTCTAGGTGCTTCTGAGCAAGTGTATGATCCTTGGAATAGAAGTATGAGAAGGTCCCTGCCCTTAAGAGGTTAGGGTCCAGTTGAAGGGACAACATGTACTTGAAAAAAAAAAAAATGGAACTGCTCTATAATATTGTATGAGGCATCACAAGTCAGCACATGAACTATGTTGGGTGCCTGCTATACATATGGATATGTTCTGTGAGCTCATTCGAGGAAGAATTCACTTTTATTGGAGCAACCACTAAGGTTCATAGTGATCAAGAATGAAATAAATTTTCTTTAAAGCAAGAGGCAGGAATATGGAGTCCAGTTGGGGTAACAGGCCTTCTGTATCTGACACAATTGGAACATGTGACCACAGCCAGTTGAAGTGACCGCTGTTGGCTGGGAGGGCATGGCGCCTCTCCTTCCTGACCTGGGGTGGGTCTTCACTCTGGCACATGGAGACCTGTCAGTCTGTTTTGTGTTTCAGATTTGCCATACGGATGGGAACAAGAAACCGATCAGAATGGACAAGTGTTTTTTGTCGAGTAAGTATCTACATAGAAACTACCTTCAGCTGTCTTTTTAATAGGAATTTTTTTATTACAAAAGTAGTATACTATAGAAAAACATGAAGTAGTATATACCTATAATCTTATTAGCAGTGATAACTGCTTTTAACAGTTTTTGGATTTATTTTCTGTGCACATACTTTCTTTAAAAAAAAAGAAAGGGAATGCATTGTGTTTAGCAACCTGGTTTTTCCACATAATATATTGTGAGCATTTTCTCATATCCTTGAAGAAGATGATATTTAGTGGCTATAGAGTATTGTTTTGCACAGATATACTATAATTTATCAAATTGCCTATTGGGCATTGATGTTCAATTCCTATAATTGGGAATCTATAATTATAAATGTTTTGAGTATCTTTATCTGTAAAACCTTTTCACTTCTCTGATTCCATCTTTAGAATAAATTCCAGTATTAAACAGCAATAGTAACCACCTGTCCAGCGTATAGCATAGCCAGGCATGATTCTAATCACCTTCTATCTGTAGTGTTAGCTCATTCGATCTCCATAGTGCTCTGAGAAGTGTCACTGTTACCATCCCTGGCTTTCTGCTGATGACACAGACCGAGTAAGTGGTTTGTTAAGGATCCTGCAGCAAGTAAATGGCAGAGCCGGGATTTGAGCCCAAGGTCTGCACACTTGGCCACCACAGTTAAGAGGGGAATGAATGTTTCACGACTATCCACGTTTAAAGCAGAAGATTGCATATTTGATGGGATTAGGATTGGTTGGTTAATAGAAGTTGATTTAAGCAGGAATTATTTTTCTTAAGTTATGTATGTAACATAAATATTTTCTTTTAACGTTTGGTTCAAGTACACCAGGCTTTTGGGGTTGGGCCAGGCCTTCTCTCTGCGTGTGGGTCGCCAGCACACCCATAGCAAAGCATCTGCAGTTTCTACTTTCACTTTCTTTAAGGTTGAGCAAAAGCTTATATTTTCAAAGAATCAGAATGCTACATTTCTTGGGAGTATTATGGTGTTTTTCTAGTATTTTCACTGTGCTTGATTAAACCAAAACATTTTTTTTTCCCCGAGCTACTTGTCTTTGACGCTCTTCAAAACATTCAGCCAAACTTTCATAGATAGTGACAGTTTTCACCTCACTTGTTACTAGTTCATGTAATAATATTTCATTAAATAATGTAGTCACAGTAACAAGTTCAAATGGCATAAGTGGTTTTTGAACAAATATGGCAAACTCCTGGAGCATATCCAACACTGGGAGCAAATGGGCGAAAGCTTGCTTGGGAGGAGTGTCTCAGCTGCTGTGGGCAGCCCCAGGAAGACGGGGCTGTGTGGCAATTGGATAAGTGGCATATTTGTTGTTGCCTGTTAGTGTGTAAAAGGACTTTTCCCCTGATTTGTAAAAGCTTTTTTCCTCAACAAATTAAGGACATCAACTCATTGGTTATATGTTGCAAATGTTTTTTCCAAGTTTTTCTTTTAACTTTGTTGGTTTTTAAAAAATGAACTATGGAATTTCTTAAATTTTTATGTAGTCATATCAGTTTTCTCCTGTGTAGGCTTTGCCTTTGCATTAATGCCTGGCAGGTTCTTCCCCTGAAGTGGGTGTTAATCTTAATCAACCTAGAGAAGTGGTTCCCAGGTGTGGTTCCTGTACCAGCAACATTAGCATCACTTGGGAATTTATTAGAAATGTGCATTCTTAGGCTCCGGGCTCAGACCTGTTAAGTCAACAACCCTGGGGACAGGGCTGGCAACCTCGCTTTAACGAGGCCTCCAGGAGATTCTGTCACACACTAGTCTGAGAGGCAATTGTCTACTTTAGAGCAGGGGTTGTCGACTTTTATCTGAAAATACATTTTAGGCTTTTCCAGCCACGTGGTTTCTGTTGCATTTATTCAGCTCTGTCATTATAGTGCTAAAGCAGCTATATACAATATATAAATGATGCACATTGCTGTGTTCCAATAAAATTTTATTTACAAAAACAGGTAGTGGGCCAGATTTGGCCAACTCTAAGTCTTAATCTAGAGGAATTAGCAGGGGCTTTGGAGGCAAGCTTGGCTCCCCTGCTGGCCACCTCGCTTCTCTGAGCCTGTTGCAGTGGTGTGCTGGTAAATGTTTAATGGCAGCTGTTTAGGGGAATAAAAGCGTAGATTTGTTTCTATGGTTTAAATACTTTTACCATTGCCAGTTTCAAGTTGCCAAGGCAAAGTCACTGAGGAGTTGGGAAGAGACAGGCACGTTTGGCTTTTGTGAGCTGGCTACCGCACAACACTGCTCTGTTTGTGTATAACATTGGGGTCACAGAGCTCATCCGGCGGGCAAGAGATGTAAAAAAATAAAGGTTCGATTATTCTTGGGTCTTAGTATTTATAGGATGATAAGTATAGATTTTAAACTATATAATTTTATACACATTATAAATACATTATATATGAAACCATCTATTTCTGGAGAGTTCTTAATTGTATTTAAAGATATTTTGAGGTCTTTAGTTCAAATTCCAAGAATACATTTCAAATGTAAAAAATTCAAATTCCAAGAATACATATCAAATGTAAAAAAGGAGTAACTTTTTAATCCATGTGTGCCAATATATTTTAATATTGTTTCTATAAGATTTAGATCAAATCAAAATTAGAGTACTTGTAGGAGGTATGAGTACAATCTTAAAATCAAAACCACTAGAATTTTATTAGTTGGCTAATTTCACATTTACTATTAAGGCTTTTATCATTTTGAGTTTTCAGCTTCTCTGCCAGTCTTTGGGCCCTTGCACAGGGCTAAGAGATTAAGTTGAAATCTACCAAGAAGAGTGGCTGACAGATCTTATCACCACACTTAGAGAAATTAAATAAAAACATTCTCAAGAAGACTTTTTTGAGATTTGAGGATACAAAGTATGTGTTCCGGTGTGTTTCACAGGTAGTTCTGAAGGAAAGGCTTCCATGACTGTCCAGGGAGGAATGTAATCCTTAGGGAATCCAGAAGATAGATTAAATGGGCGCCTGCTCTTTCCAGGCTTAAGAGTAAGCCGTTTGGTACGTGAAAAATGGGGTTTGCCTAAACTATGAGATTGCCTACGTATGAATGCCTATGTTCACTGCTTTCTCCTTTTCTGTGTAGCCATATAAATAAAAGAACTACCTACTTGGACCCAAGACTGGCATTTACTGTGGACGATAATCCAACTAAGCCAACCACCCGACAGAGGTACGATGGCAGTACCACCGCCATGGAAATTCTCCAGGGCCGGGATTTCACAGGCAAGGTGGTCGTGGTCACCGGAGCTAATTCAGGAATAGGTAGGCTGTTAACTTATGACACTTCATTTATTTTTTGTGACTGCTATCATGAAATCCACTTAAATCTAACCATAATGGAATTTTGTCTCATGGTTCTCTAATTTAAAATGATTTTTAGCCTTCAGCTATCGTTTCATTAAAATCATGACCTTTTTTTAAATCCCAGTGTTATCACGGAGGGCTATGTAGGGGCCGACCTTGAAGTCTCTGAAAGCTGAACACTCAGCAAAAGTCCGTGGCTATTTTGGTATTCAGGGATTAGAGACAACAGGCTCCATCTAAGAGTTTTTGACCTCGTCTGTGTGGTGTTCAGGCATATTCCAATTACCTGGGTTATTCAAACAAAAGTTGATTGGTAATAGAATACAGGGAACAGCAAGGTATTAGGACTTTGGAACAAAAGGTATTGAAGGCTTTGGTTGATCCCTGAGCATATCGTTTTCTTTTGTGAACAGGATCTTATTTCCTTATAAAATTGGGGAATTAGTTTCTGTCTTAACCTCTAAATTAACCCTCTTAATTGCCAATGTCTAACCACAGTGACCATCATGCGGCAGATAGCTTGTGAGCATCCTTTCTTCAATGTCATGGGCTCCTAAAGAAATAAGAGCAGAGCAGATGCTTGCAACCTTACTCTTCATGTGTTTCATTATTTTATCTTGGTCCGTTTACATGAATATCTGAATCAGTTAGAACCAACTGCTTTGAGTAAGGGCATGCATCCTTAGATTTGTTTACAGACAGAAAAAATGGAATTGCACTTGGCCATCTTCTGGCAAGTTCTGTCCTTTTGACCCTTCCAGCCCCTATGGTGCTCCCCTTGCTGGCTGCCTCTCTCATAAGCTTTTATCTCCTCTACTTTCCCCTTTCTCTGTCTTAAATTTTGACCGATTCCTTCTTGAACCTCCAGCAGCATGCTCTAGCATCATGAGGGCAAGCACGAGAGGTAAAAATACATTGTTAAAGGGTCAATCGTTGTGTGGCACAGGTTCTAAAATCCAACAGGCTATAATCCAAGAGCAGAATTTTTTTTTTACTGTACTTGCTTACTTTGCCTTAGTAAAGAAGCAAATGGATTTTTTTTTAATTGGAAGGAATTTATTTATTTAAAATCAACTCTCACACCTCATCCTGGGCTCAGAATATGTTCAGTTCAGTTTTCTGAACTTCTGCATAGGAGCAAATTCTGTATAATCGTCATTGATGTCCAAACTGATGGCGTGATATTAAAAATAATGGCTGGATCTTCAATCCAAGAAGCAATATGTTGTGTTGATTGTATTGACTACTGTTATGGTGAATGTGTGGACCAGTACATTGCAGAATAATTAAGAAAAAAATAAGGATTTAAGGACGTAAGAAAAATATCTTTTTTTATTTAACACTCAGTTAACCAGAAAATTAAGAGATCTCATTCCTTTAATCTTCCAGCTAGGCTATTTTTCTTTAATTAGTAAGATATGTGACTACTGATTATTTTCTGCGTTAACTGTTCAAACTGCTCCGCCTGACATTAGATAGCAGACCTTTTAATGTAGCCAGTGCTCTTTCAAAGATTTGCAACACTAGGCCTATGACATTGTAATCCAGGACTAATAAGGTTTGTTCAGAATATTAAAAGGGCAATGTCTAGTTGGATATTTATTCATGATGGAAAGAGAGGAGATTCTGAAGCATTGAGAATAAATATGTTGTTGATCAGAATGTCCTTCCAACCTTTTGGAGTAAAGTTGAAAGTGCTTTGTGCCTCTTTGCAGCTCCCACTTCCCCCAAGACCCTTCCTGATCTCCATCACTCATTTTGCAGACACTGCAGGAGGTGTCTGTGGTCCAGTCGGATGTTGTGGCAGATCGTAACCCTCAGGATGGCACAGATGGTGCGGAAGGTCTTAGGGAGACCAGCCTTTCCTACTCAAGCACCTGCCGTTCTTTCCCCAGCTCTAACCTTCCCTCAGAAATTGCCTTTAACATTGCCACCTCACCCCACTCCCCTCCACCCTCGGGAAGCATGAGTCTAGGTGAGTGCTGAAGATCTTTATTCTGAATTTTGAAATAATATCCTACTGAAAATTCCAGGCAATCAAATACTTGCAAATCACTTTCACTCTGCAGCAGAGGTGTCAGGCTTAAAGAAAGGAAGAGGCTGAAGATAGGCACATGGCTTTGCTAAGTTAGCTTTTATGTCCTATGTGGCTGCCTTTAGAAAGTGTCCTTGCCCCATTGGACTGTGGCTTCCAGATAAAGTCCTTCCTTCTACTGAGCTATGCAACGTGCCAGTTTATAAATTGCTATCGCTGCTTTAGTTCTGCCCATTGCAAATGAAATAGCTGAATGCTGAGTGAATCTGGCATCTTCATTTCCCAGACTTCTGGGGCATTCAAGAGTCATCTTCTCTCAAAGCTTTATCAGTGTGGGGGTTCCCTTTGGCCACTCAGGGGAGCTTGTTTTCTATGTATAAACTGTTGAATCTTGTGAATGTTGTTCTTTTTGAAGCAGAGTGGCCTGGAATAAAATATAACAGTTTTTGAGTGGTGACTCCACAATAAAAACATAGATTCCTAATTTGCCTCACAATGGCTGATTTACAAATCTAGTATTTCCTGTAGTTCCTTTAAAAAAAGAAAAACAAAGTCCCCACAAGGCACTGCTTTGTTAGAGATGCCATTGGTGAGGATCTCTGATGTGGAAGGGGACATCTCTCCCTTGACAGACTTTAGGGCTATCCTGGGGTCCTGCTCCTTTGATGTGGACTGTGAGCAGACTTTGTCTTATCATCTTCCTCCTGCCGCCTGTAAGTAATACAGAGCCATATTTTGAATTTTTGATATTTGCTATTACTAAGGCAATTGGAGGGATTCTTCCTTAATTCATCTCAAAAAGACCAGTGTGATTTTGGAAGATAAAAGCGTTTGTAGGAAATGTCAGAATAAGGCATTAAGGGTCCGTGAAATCCTTGTTTATACTGTTAAGGTTCATAGGCAGATATTAACCACTGTGGACTGGACTCAGCTGTCCATATTGGGGGTGGGCAAATGATGGTCCTTGGGCTAAATCTGACCCACCGGCTGATTCTGTAAGTAAAATTTTATTGGAGCACGCCACACCCATTTATTCCTATATTGTCTGTGGCTGTTTATATGTCACCAGCAGAGTTGAGTAATTACGACAGAGGCCATATGGTTCAGAAAGCCTCAAATATTTATTATCTGGCCCTTTACAGAAAGTTTGCCGACTCCTGCATTAGGTGACCTAGTCGCTTTCAAAGTAAGATCGCCCAATATTCTCTAAATTGATCATCTTTTAGATGAAATGTAGATAAGTATCCAAATTATCTGTTGGGGACATCCCACCACTGTCCTGCACCCCTTGCCTCACTGGTGTTTTCCATTTCATTTTAGGGAGCTGTAAGGATTAGGATGTTGCCTTCTCAGAAACTAACACTTTTCTCTCCTTGACCTTTGTTTAACCAGCTTTCTGAACCCGAAGAACTTTGTAGATTGAAAGCTGTAGCTTGTGGACCCCTCTCTGTGGAGATCAACATCTCAGTGTCCAGGGGGAAGTCATCTCTTCACCCAAAGCTGCTTCTAGCAGATCAAGAGGCCTGGAACCCCGCAGTCCTGAATGCAGTAGAGACAAGGGAGGAGTTCATTTCTGTTCTCAACATAGTCTGAGCAGGAAGGGCCAGGTGTCTTACATTTCACTGGAGTTAGCAGCTTGATGATTCTGATTTGGCAAAAATGAATGGAAATGGCTTCAACGTGGTGCTCGTTACATGCAATTGTTAATGTGAAGTTTCAGGAGAGGGAATTTTTTAGGTTAGGGAATTTCCCACCATGAAAGGTGCCATGGCAGCTTTTCTAGACTTGACTTGTCAACGGAGCTAATTTGGCTATGCATATAAATGATTTAGTTAAAAATGCTGCCCCCTTGAATCTGCAGGCTGACATGTGCTTATCAAAGGCAGGAGCCTTCTAATGAGGGGTTAATTGAATGCCTAAATGTGGGAGTACCTGCCCTGTTCATTGTCTCCTTTCTGGAACATTTGTTGGAACTCATGCAGATTGTTGCCCTGAGCAGACGGGTTTATTATCATCATATTTAAGGAGTGATATTCAGGGTTTTGCCAAACATGGGTTTTAAAACTTTTCACAGGTATGAGCAAATTAGGTATTTACAGTTTCATGTTTGGTGGTAATGATAAAACTTTCTTTTTAACTTTCACTCTTAAACCAGTTTTGGCTAAAATTTGATTTTTAAATTTCTTTTAGAGTTTGTTCAGGATGGAAAGTTTTCACCTCCTGAACCTTTATAACACTGGACTGCATCAAATGTGGGGACTTTAAATCAAGAATAGACTAGCCTAGTTTTGATTTTTGAGCCAGAGGACCCATTAAGAAAAACTGCTTTTCCCCCCAAACATATAACAGATAGCCACACTGGTATATGCCAGTACAATGTATTTTAGGGCTGACACTTTAATTTTCTATTGGTGTTTATGTTACAAAATCACCTCCCTAAGATTTATTATGGGGATCCATAGATATGTACTTACATATTAAAATTTATATATTTTGAGGTATAAAAAGTACATGTACAAGGTATCAGTCAACCACCCTAAATTTGTTCTTGAAACAAAATGAAGGTATCATTTTCAGGCAGGGAATCCCAAAATGTTGTTATAGTGTAATGTTGAAATTGGTTGTCTTAGCTTAGAGAGCCCACTTCTTAAAACTTGGGATTTTGTTCCTAAATCATCTGTTGAAATTACAGTGTGAAGTATAGTTGCCATGTTCTTTTATCCTACACATCATCACCATGATGAATTCATATCTGGTGTAAATTCTAGCAGTTTTATAGTAATACAGGAAAATTACTTTTTCTTCATGTCTAGAAAGGGTATTCATTCTTAAGATTTTAAGTCCACGCTTACCAATTATGGACTATATTGTAATACCTTCCTTTATACTGTCGGTTGTTCTCTTTTCCATACCTAACTTTACTAAATTTTGCTTTCAAGTCTAAACCATGCCATTGATTCCCAACCCCCCCCCAGTTATTCCAAAAGATCCCATAAATCTGAGGCCATAGCAAACTTACATTTCGTTGTTTTCGTAGGTACGGCATACTCATATGAAATCACTAAACTTGGGGTCTGAAATGCCTGAATGCAGTTTTCTTTCTGGCTGTGGACAAGACTGAAACTAGTGAGATCTTGGCATTTATCTTTTTAAGAACCTGGTACTCATTAAGTAGAAGAAACAGTTCTGAAATAATCTAAATAACCTTTTGGGAATTTAAATTCCCATTTTAAATTAAAAACATTTGTGACAACTATTCTCTTATGCTAAACTATACTCATATATTAAGTCAAATGATTTTGAAATTATTTTGTTTTGAGAAACTACGGAGCCTTTTCACGATATTAAAAAAAGTTCTTGAATGACATCACATAAAAATTGAGAGTACCTTATGACTTAAGCATTTTACATTGAAATATTGGACATTGAAGATACATGGAAATGACATGATCAAAGGATTTGAGAGGTAAGTAAGGGAAGAGATCAATTTAAAACATTCTTATGAACCTCATCTCGTAATTTGGTAATCCCATGTAAAAGACTTACAGTGGTGGTGTGTGTGTATGTGTATGTACATATATATCTAAAACATTTTTTTATAATAGGTACGCAGTAGTCCCCCTTTATCCATGCTTTTGCTTTCTGAGGTTTCAGTTACTCAAGGTCAACTGCCATCTGAAAATATTACAGTATTTTGAGGACCATATAACTTATAGTACATTATGATTATTTTATTATTAATCTTATACTATGCCTAATTGATAAACTTTATCATAGGTATTATGTATAGGAGAAAACATATAGGATTTGGTACTATCCATATTTTCAGGCATCCACTGGGGGTCTTGAAATGTATCTCTTGAGGACAAGGGGGGACTACTGTATGTGTATACCTAATTAGATCTCAGCTGAAACTTTTGTCACAGGAGGTCATCAGTCGAATTTAATACTCACATGTGGATTTAGATTTTAACTTTTTTATAGTGTCAGCATAACAAATGAGGGTCATATAAGCTGTTCAATGGCAAAGTGGTTCAAAGTCATTTTAAAAATATTTTAAAATATTTCTATCTAGTTGAGGTTTTGTACTGTTATGTAAGATTTGAAAATTGTTTATCTTGAAATAATTTGATCTTTTGCTTTTTCATACTACAGTGACATAGTAAGAATTGTAATAGAAGAACGTGTTCTACATATTTTCTGTAAATTAACCTAAAAGCAGAAATGTCTTTGTGTATTTTTATTTTTTCGCCACTAGAGGGCTCTGTTGCCCTTTGATATAATTAAACAAAAGAGGTTGCATCTCAATATAGTTTTCTTTCTCTCGAACGGTCTTGGTTTCATTTTTGTTAAATAATGCCTTTTACTTTTCTAACATATCTTTTAGGTCTTGGTCTTCCAGGTGATAGACTTCAAACTGAAGACTGTTACTAGTGTCATGTTTGTTTCTTTTTCTTTCTCTCTCTCTCCTTTTTTTTTTTGTTTAAAATGCCAGGGCTGAAGAGATCCATTTAATAAAAAGGCCCATTGTATTCAGGGAGCAGCCTGTTCTGCCAAATTACACAAGGGCATGTGTTTTCATAACATTATTGGTTTTGAGTGTGCTGGCCTATCAATAATGTGATTTTTTTTTCCTAAGTGGAAATTGTAATATTTAAATATTAATGCCTCTGTTTAAGGTTCATTTAGAATGCCTATAATCTCCTTTGCCCCTGCCACCAGCCTTACCCAGTGTTATATAATTTATTGTAATTAGATTGTTTATTAATGATACGTTCTTGTACTAGAAGAAAATGTGTCTTTTTGGGCTCAGTACAGTATGTTTCTTAAATAAGAGAGGCCATATTAAACCAAATACTTAATACGAAGCAGATAGCCAGTACTCTGCACAATTTTTATTTTGGCTTTATAACTAAAGTTTGAGGCAGCCCATTAATCGTGTACTTCAGCTGTCAAATTGAAATTTGGCCCAGAAAAGAACACACTTCAGCTTTATAACACTGCTGCTTCTCAAATTTTAGATGGGGACAAAGTGAATACACTATATTATATACTTTTATTTATATTTTTTCTCAGCAACGTTTTTCTCTTTTGAAAATGTTAAGAGCCTGAAAACATAGTGAATGTACTTGTAACATTGCAAAAGTGGTTCACCAGGGTAAAGATGTTTTGGTCATTGATATACAAATGCGTTCATTGTTTATCAAATTGTTAAAACTAGATGGCTATTCTGGGAATTATTACAGAGTTTTATAATAAATGAGATGCTGACAGTTGAAACCCCCTTGACCGTTGCTTGTTTGGTGACACATCCTTTCCTGCACTTCTGCAGCATGTAAGTGAACAGCATTCAGCTATGAGTCCTCTGCCTTTTCTCAAATAACGTTTGGATTACTAGGAGGGCCTTCTTGCAAAGATCTCTTAAATTAAGTCACCAGGAGATTGACCAAAAAGCAAATTCCAATAGGCTGTGTTTCTTGCGTAAATTTATTACCTCCCTTTGGCTTAATAAATAACAGTACATTTCATGAAGTGCCAGTTTTGATGTGCACAAACGTAACTGAATGGGGTACGTAGGAAGTGTTGAGTTGTGTGACATGGTTTGATTCTGATTGTTTCAACTCTTTGACTTATTTGTTTACCAGGCTGTGCGGCTTGATGTTTTTGTTTGTTTTGGATCCTTCATGTTAGAAGCCATAGTCAGATAGTGCTGTCTCTGAAAGCAAATTAAGGTTTCCTCACTAGACTCTAAGAGGAGATCTGGTGAGGAAAAGATGATGTGCGTGAATGGGAGAGATTATGAATGTGTGTGTGTGATGGGGGTGGGAACAGGGAAGAAACTTATCCCATTGTCTTTGCTGTTCTCCCTAGGGGTGGGATGACTAGCAAGGTGAATGGAGCTAAGCCTTTTGTGTAAATAAATTATCTCATATAAAGAGGAACAAAATCAGAATAAAATTTCTTGTCCCGTTTAATGGAAAGTAAGGTTAAAACTAACAAAATGCTTTCCATTTTCATCCTTACCTCTAAAGTATACTTCATTATTCTAGCTTAGTGTTTATTGATCATTTTAATATCATGTAATATCTTGATAACTCTTTAGAATTTATGCCACATTTATTTCTCATCACAGTGCTTACAGCCATCTTAGAATGGTGTCAAAACAAAACCACAGAGAGGTGAGCAGAGATCACAAAGCTCTTGAGTGGTGGTGGATGCCTGCAGGACTAGGGCTAAAGGACTTCTGACTCCATGCCTAGGGCCCCTCCACTGTATTTGCCACCCCCTGTTTGTAGGAATAATAATAGCACATGGTCCTGAACCAGCTCTTCCCAAGCAGCTCATTTAGTTTGTTAAGCCTGAGTCTGGACTCAACACATTTATTTCAGCAAATCTGTGAAGACTGGCTCTGTGCCAGGCCGAGTGCTAACGGTGGCACCTGTAGGGTGGGTCAAGGTGGATTTGAGTTCTGAATTGGATGTTGATCATGGATTCGTACACTAGTGCTTTCTTTACCAAATTCCCCTTTGCTGTTATCATAAAACAGGAGTTGGGCAAGAATTCTGGGGCAGTGGGAACTAGCATTTGTCAAGCTTGTATATATGCTGGGTGTTAGGCTGGATGATCTTTATATTTTTTAAAAAAATATTGTTATTAAACATGTATTCCTTATGGAAAATCTAGAAAATGCAGTTAAGTAAAAATAAAAATAAATGGAGGTTAAAACAAATCATCCAAAATTCATACTGTTAATATTTAGCATATATGATTCTAAGCATTTTTTCCCCCTTTTGTGATTTTTCTATTTATGGATTGTGAATATCTTTCTGTGCCATTAAATAGTCCACATCTTAAATGGCTGCATTGTATTCCATTATATGGTTCCAATCATTCTCCCTGTGTGGCACATTTGGGTGGATTCCAGCTTTTTAATAGCTATGAAATGGAGATGAACATTTTGTAATTAAATGTTTGTAACCATCCGTGACTATTCTGTAGTTTTATTTTGTGGAAGTGAAATTGCTGAATCAAGCGATTTGCTTTTTAACCTTAACATCTCGATGCGTTTTGTCCAGCCTCACCTAGGAAGGTTGTACCAATTTGAGTGCCCATTTGCCAAGCACCGTTGCCAACCTTGGGAGTTAGAAGTTTTTAAAAAGTATTATTTTAACTTGCACATTGCTGATTATTAGTAAGATTGATCATCTCTTCATATGTCTGGCCATTTGTGTGTTTTTTTTTCTTTTTATGAATTGCCTTTTCATCTCATATGCATGGCTATTGGATATGCATTGATTGCTAATTGATTGCTTGCTTCATGTGCTATAATTTAATTTTCAAAATGTCCCTTTCCCTTAGAAGTTAATTTATCTCAAAGTGTCTATTAGGTACGTATTCAATCCTGTGATCAAGAGGAAATTCACAGAGAAAGAAGTTGACCTAACTCCCCAGTTTGCGTCACTAAAACCTTAAGAGCATACAGCTGATCTGTTATAACAGCTACAACTCAAATCACAGGCCCTGCTGCTTTGGGACTTGCATTTGAGGTGGGAGCAGCCCAGAAAACTTGAAGTTGGCTGGCTTATAATGGTGGTTGAGTCCCAAGATAATACAATAGGAGAGATTTGATTATTTTGGTTTTTTAATTTCTCCCGGCTGTGAATGATAGTAACACCTCTTCAGAGCTTTTCTATGCAGTCTATCATTTGATGAGCCTGCTCCCACATGGTGAAATTGTACCATTGCTGAAAATAGCTTTGCTGACAGTTGGGGCAAGCTTGATGGGTAGCGGGTTTCTATTTGGAAAGGTGCAGGAGAGGAATCCTGACTCTCGAAGCAGACATGAGCTAGTTTTGAAACCTGGGCTAGCCACTTCCCATTTGGGCAAGTTATTTTCCTTCCCTGAACTCGTGTTCCACATCTACACAACATGAACAATAGTCCTACTTTGCAAAGCTGTTAAAGATGGGGGCACTCTGGAGGGCCCAAGGAATTGTCTGCTCGTCATTGCAGACACTTAATAACGTGTAGCCATTTCTGGAATGGGAGACAGGGGGATTGAGTTACTACTGGAATTAATTTGGTATTTTCCTAGCTTCCTGGTTTTTGGATCCTCAAAAGGCTACCATAATCTCTGTGAGTTTGTCCTAAAATGACCTTTCTAAATAACTGGTTTAGGCATTGACTTGTCTTTGGCATGAAAGGAAACATTTTAGATATTTTTTGGTTGGAGGTCATATAGTAGCTTCATCCAGAAAAAGAATCAAATGGAAGGAAAAAAAAAACCAGATAAGGTTATTTTTGTTACAGTCAAGGAGGAAAAAAGATATATTAAACTTGGGAAAAGGGAAGAAAGCTATTATACTTGAAAAGAGTGCAGCATGGTAACATCTTTATTACTGAGAATTTGGCATTAGAGCAATTGTTCACTTGAGTTTGTGATGATTTATAGGACTGCCTGGTATATTAAGTGTAAATGTCCAACTTTGATGTCCCATTTACTTGATCACACCCAAGAATGTATCAGTGTTTTAATATAATTTTAGGAGCACTTAGGTATGGCAGTTTTATTGGAGACTACTGGGACATGGTAGGAAGAGAACTACATTATGAGACAGATTGTCATTAACTTATGTGAACTAAGTAAGACAAGTCACTTAACTATTTTGAGCCTTACTGGAGTTCAAAACCAGCCTGGGCAACATAGTGTGACCCTGTCTCTACAAAAATCACATAAATTAATTTAAAAATGAATATAAGGTTGTTTGCGGTTGCAAGGAAATAACCTAACAGTTATAGAAAAAAAAAAAAAAAGAGTACTAAAGGGAGGATTAAGGTGGGAAGAAGACGGAGGAAGAGAGTAATTTCATTCCGTTAATGGATGAAATAAAATAAGAGTTCTTGATATTTTTTGTTAGCGTGTGCTGAGAGGTTTCTGCAAGTATCTTCTTCAGGATTTACAAAGGGAACCAGATGTCAAGTTAACAGGGTTGTAAATCATGTAATTGATTCAGGGGTTATGACTAGAAAATTTTAACAGATGCTGTTCCATCGAGAGTTGACAGGTTGTGACTTTAGCCAGATATTCAGGAGCAGAAATTCCATATAATAAGAGACTCTCAGCAGAGGCAGGAACTTCCATGGGTTGTAGTTGTGCTGAAATTTCATAGATGGAAATATTGTAGGTTTTGGGACAATACGGTGTCTTCCTGGTTACCTTAAGCTTCACCTGTCTGGGTCCTCACCTCTGCCCACGGTGCAGAGCTAGTTCAAATGCAGATGGGGAATTCAGTTGTGAACTGGGTGCTGTTTGCTTATATGACATCAGCTAAGTTGCTGGCCACATCTTGATTCTTGGAAACTGATTTCCTGCTGATCACACAAAGCAAAAGAATGAAAATAATCAATCTCTTTCCAATGGGGAGACTGCACTGTGTCAGCCGGCCGTGGCTGTAAGGAGGGACTCTCAAAACTTTTTGCATCTTTCAGTGTAGTGTCTTCTGAGTGCCTTCAGTTTGGCTTCCTGGTACAGTAAGGCAGCTGTGGCTTCTAAATTCAGCAGCTGGGTTCGAGAAGCTTCTATCAGCCGAGAGATTGTCAGTGCTTTCCAAATGGCATTAAAAAAAAATGCCATTACAACTTTATCTATTAGTGAAGGAAGTTTCCATTCTAAGTTCATGTACGGTTGCCAGATTGAGAGTTTGACAAGGTAGTGCTGTAACAGATCCATACGGGGAAACATCTCAGTCAGGGAGCAGAGTCAGATTTTTGGCAAGGGATACCATCCTTTCAGCTGAAAAGCTGACTTAGGAGCTGTCAGTCTGGGTACATGAGGGCCTTTTTCCTACCAAGTTTAGCAATTGCTGCTTGCACAGTCTTTCTTTCTCATTGCCTGATGGCCTGCTGAGGGAGGGATTTAACAAGAACAAGCTAGTCGTGTTTGTGTGCCATCATCGCAACACTCTTCGTTGTTGCCTTACCTGAGTGTATTATGTGTGCATCTGTCACTTGTACGTCCCTTACATGTTTAGTTAACTATCGGGAAGGTGTGTACATGTCCTATTGCTGCTGTATTGGATCGCCCTAAACTCAGTGGCTTAAAACAACACACATTTATTCACTTACAGTTCTAGAGGCCGGAAGTCTGGAATCCGTTTCACTGGCTAAATTCAAGGTGTCAGCAGGGCTGGTTCCTTCTGGAGGCTGTGGGGGAAATCTCTTCCCTGGCCTTTTCCAAAGCTTCTAGTGGCTGCTGTGTTCCTTGGCCTGCGTCCTCCACTTTCACAGTGTGTCAGTCCAATCTCTGCTTCCACCATCACATCGCTTTCTCCTCTTGTGTAGTCGGGTCTCCCTCTGCCTCCCTCTTATAAGGAACCTTGTGATTACATTTAGGGCCCAACCGGATAATCTAGGATCGTTTCCCTATCTCAAGATGCTTAATTTAATCTCATCTGCAAACTCCCTGGGAAGAAGGACACTAGTGTCTCTGAGTGGGGAACATTATTGGGCCTAAGACAGAAGATGATAGATGATCTCTAAGAGCTATTTCAACTTTTGCATTAAAGACTTCTGCCACCACTTCACTTCTTTCCTACCTAAATGGTCCTTAAGGCTGGGAATTTTGTCTAGAAAACTTTTGGTTTAGTGTGTCTCCACGTTTGGATTTTTGGGAGCAGTCCCCCAATGTCTCAGTGCCACCAGTTTGAGTTTGTCCAAAGCAGGATGGTCTGTAAATATCTGAAACTTTCACTGTCCTGCCTGCTGCTGAGTAACTTGGGGTCATGTGACAGTGATTCAGGGAGGTGGACACTTTCATACTTGCTCACTTCGGTAGGCCAAGGCCATTTGGCCAAGAGTAGAGCTTCCCAGTTGGCCTTTGGGACAGAGGTGAGAACTGGTGGCCTGTAGCCTAGATATGGCTCTCAGATGTTTCGTATCGTCCGTACAAAAATGGCCTATAGTGGGGTTTTCTCTCTTTTTTTATTGGATTACTTGCCAACATATTGAAGTCAGGATATTTTACTTAAATCTACATTTCTAATGATCTTAAAAAATCAGAACAACTGTTAGGGACCAAATGCGTGTGTCCCCCCAAAATTTATGTGTTGAAACCCTAATCCTAATGTGATGGTATTTGGATGTGGGGCTTTGGGAAGGTGATTAGATCATGAGGGTGGAGCCCTCATGAATAGGATTAGTACCCTTATAAGAAGAGGCCAGAGAGCTAGCTCTCTTTTTGCCATGTGAGGACACAGTGACAAGGCAGCCATCTGTGAACCAGGGAGAAGGCTGTCCCCAAGAACCCCACCATACTGGCACCCTGACCAGCCTCCAGAACTGTGAGGAATAAATGTCTGCTGTTAAAGCCACCTGGTCTGTGTATTCTGTTACTGCAGCCCTAGCTGACCATGGCACCTGGCGACGCTGGGTCCTCCTGTCCGCCAAGCAGCATAATTGCACTGAGGCTCACCAGAGCTGCGCCTGACAGGCAGATCCTTAGTAGTGAGGCACAGGCTGTTTCCTGCGAGCATTATACCTGCCTGGTTCTTGTAGAGACTTGAGTTTAGAATCCTTGTTTAGGGTCTGCAGGGAAGGCCTGTGTGAAGGGATCAGGCCGGCTCATGGCCACAGACACACCCGTTATTCAATCTTTTGTACAGTCAACAAACATTTATGGCCGGGCGCGGTGGCTCACGCCTGTAATCCTAGCCCTCTGGGAGGCCGAGGCGGGTGGATCGCTCGAGGTCAGGAGTTCGAGACCAGCCTGAGCGAGACCCCGTCTCTACTAAAAATAGAAATAAACTATCTGGACAACTAAAAATATATATAGAAAAAATTAGCCGGGCATGGTGGCACATGCCTGTAGTCCCAGCTACTCGGGAGGCTGAGGCAGTAGGATTGCTTAAGCCCAGGAGTTTGAGGCTGCTGTGAGCTAGGCTGACGCCACGGCACTCACTCTAGCCCGGGCAACAAAGTGACACTCTGTCTCAAAAAAAAAAAAAAAAAAAAAAAAAAACAAACATTTATTAACTACTGAGTACCAGGTGCTAGGTCGTCAGTGTAGGACCAGACACGCTCTCTGCTCTATGGAGGTACAAAACAAACCAAAATACGGTTTTTGTGCATCACTGAATGACAGGGATACATTGTGAGAAATGTGGTATTAGGCAGTTTTGTTGTGTGAACATCGTAGAGTGTATTTTACGCAAACCTAGACGGGATAGCCTACTACACACCTAGGCTACAGACCTGTACAGCATGTTACTATACTGAATACTGTAGGCAGTTGTACACAGTGGTAAGTATTTGTGTATCTAAACACAGAAAAGGTGCAGTGAAAATGTGGTATTATAATCTTATGGGACCACTGTCATGTACACTGTTGTTGCTGACCAGAATGTCATTATGTGGTGTGTGATTATATTAGCAGCTTGATCTTTGTGCTTCTAGAGAACATTTAAATTGATTTGCTTTTTAGTCTCATGCATGGCCTTTTTTTTAACCACACATTTCCCTGTATACGTGTAAGCCTCTGGGTAGTTTCTAATTTCTGTATTTTTCTATTAGTGTTTAAAAGTACAGGATACTAAAGCCCTTTTTTCATACTTGAGGAGATTTTGAAGATGAGTCACCGAATATGTTCTTGTAAGTGAAAGAGAACTTTTGCTGTCTTGACTGATACTTTTTCAGACTATTAGTCTCTGATTTTTCTGCAGCTTTATTTCCACTGATGCGTCTTCTGGGCAACCATAAAGGAAAGCAAAGCCTACAGTGGGCACGGGGTGCGTGCAGAGTCACCATCGGCTTGAACAATGTGTAGATCTGTGGTCGAGTGTCATTGCTTATTCTGTAATTTCTATTAATCACAGTTCCATTGCTTGCCTTGTGTTCATAAGCATGTGGTTATCTGATGATTTTTTTAAAAGGTCATCTGGTATCTTGGTGTTCACACTTACAACCTGAGCAGTTATGTATTCTTCACATGGCATATGCAAAAACGAGTAGCTAGTTTGAGTGGCAGCCCTACTCATTTTATTTTGTGGACAGGTTTCTTTTACTGTTCTTGCTGGGTTTCGTTGAGTTAGCTTCTCTGCTTTGCTCCTGTCACGACTTAGCCCTGTAGCTCTGGGCTCTTTGTTTCTCACGTGGCTGATGTTATAGCTGAGCTCTGCTAATGCTGGTTATTAATCTGACAATGTATACCAGGGAGGTTTTATAATTGCCATAATTCTTCGTTGCTCCATTCCATTCCCAGATCCTCAAATGGTGTGGCAGCTGCAAAGCACGGTGTTTGAACACGAGGTAGAGAATTGTACCTTAAACTTGTGATTTTTATATTCTGTCAAGGCTGCAGGGGAAGTGGTCATGTTTCTGGATCATATTTGGATTTACAAATCCCAATCAAACTTTTTATTACTTATTATGTAAAATGGAAAAGTTAGCTAAATCAGTATTGTACAGTCAGTTTTGAGGGAGTGACTTCTAGATTTCATGTTTCGGTTATTATAAAGCTGGTCTTGTTTGGACTGAAGAGTTTAATAGTGTTTCACTTTTCAAAGGATGCTTTTAAAAAAAAAACACCTCTAAATATCATGTGTTCCATTTAAACTATCCAAAGTAAAGTACTAAAAGTGAAATAATTTCAAATTAACCCGTGAGGAACAAATGCTAATGGTTTTCAATGAATAGAAAGATCAAACTAGTGAAGCTTCCGGACTGCATGTCATACCTAGGAGGCTAATCATTGGGAAGATAGCTCACAAAAGCAAGGGATGTATTTGCAAGGCTGAGCTGAGCTTGCAAGGGAAAAAAAAAAATTACAGAGTTGTCACATTTAGAAATAAGTGATTCTGAATTTATATTCAATAGACTGTAAATTTCTTCCATTTTCCTAACAGATTTTTGTGGCTCTTGCCTTAGTATTGTCCTTAATATGTGTTTTCTTAAATATTTCTTGACTGTTTCCTTTAAAAATTATTTCTTTGTATTATGTGGCTCTGTGTGTGTGTGTGTGTTCACGTTGGTGGGGAAAACTTGTGATGGATCAGAAATGGCAAACATTGCTAATGTTGACTTACTATTTGCTCAAATATTAGTATTGGATTTCAGAGTCAACATGCTAGCAGGATGGCTTTATTTTAAGCCTTGTGGTAGAAAGCAATCTGCTACTTATTGGTACCATTTCTGGATACCTATCATAAATATTTAGAAACTTAACCATATTTTTAATGCTGGACATCACAGTAAACATTAGTATGGACTTTGCAAAGACTATTTTCTGTGTACATGATACTTTGTAATGCCTGGTGAATTTTACCTATTCTGTAAGTCTTTTGGGAATGCTCAAATCCCTCATTCCTTCATTTCCTTTACCTTCTTTTTTAATCATGACAATTGATATGAGATTTTTCTTTTTCAGTACTTCTGTTATTCAGAGCACATCTCTAGCTTATCTCTTCATTCTCTGTTTCAGTTTCATTTTATTTTAATTTCTGTACATCCAGTATCTGTCATTATGGTATTTAAGCTCTTGGAAAAATTAGGCAGTTGCTAACTTCTTGAGAAAATAAAGCATTCCATTGCTGTAATGTTCTGCTTAGGCTGAGTTAAAAATTCACATTATTTGGCTAATGTTGTGATCATTTAGGTGCTGTTTGTAATTAACAGCAAGGAATATTATCCCTGTTGGGTTAACAGTATAACTTTGGTTTTAGAAAGCTTTATCATGCTTTCCTTCGTGTTAGATGAGACAAGAACCAGGAGAGTCTGCCAATGTTAATAATATTGTCATATGGGGATCTCACTGTGAAGGATGCAAGAGAGAAAATCCAGAAGACAACCTTAAACTGGAGCAAGAGGACGATTTTGGTGACATACAGAGCTGATGGCACAGCGAGAATGGGAGAAGGCAGAGTGATGCACAAATAGAAAGGATGTCACCTGCATGTTGAAAAATCCAAATGCTGTGACAATGCAGACCCTGCAGTATAGACAAACCTGGCTCCCACTCTATAAATAAAGATGGGGCCTTGGTGAGAAATAGAGGATGCAGACTCTACCCTCGGGCTTCCTCTCCTGGGATGCAAAGAAAACTCACCCATGTGTAACAACTTGAGAATAGTTATTTACCTAGCACAGTATTCTCAAGTACAGGCCAACGTTTGACATGTGCAACATACCTTTTAATGTTTCGTTCAAAACATGACACTAGCCAGCTCCACTGTGGTTTACCAAGTGTGGAGGTGATGTCTTTCTGAGAAGGCAAGGCTTTAGTTTCCTTGAACATCTGGAATAATGTTTGAGTTTCCTTTTAGAAGCATAAAATAGGGAAGTGCAGCAGGCAAAATTCGGATTTTCAACTCTACAGTCACTCAAGTTATATTATCCCATTAAATTGAATTTTGTTAATGTTCAGGTATTGGAAGCCAACTTTATTGACTTCTGTACATTTAATCATATGAGATTCTTCCATTCTGTGAACTTAGATTTCCTTCTTCCATCCATGACAGTTATCTAAATCAGGCTTGCTTTCTACTAAATTTTTCAATTACCGATAGGCTAAAAGAATAATTAGACTGAAAATATTACTGGGACAAAAAAAACCCACTTCCATCAAAACTGACCCCAAAAGATAGTAGTAAGGAAAATGACATTTGCAGGCATGTCTATCTGATTCCCTTTTTATTTGATATGAATTATTTTCGGAGTTAAACACATAAGCACATGTACATTTATGGGACTTCTGAGATGTCTAGAATAGAGAATTCACCTTTGTAACTGGAATTTATTCAGCATGCAAATGTGGGTGGGTGATTGTTTTATAGATACCTGGTGTTGAATGATGGGTAGGTGTGATAACCATATATAAAATTATATTAAAGTCCAAAAGGTACTTTTATGAGGCAGGTTGGAAATGGCATCCGATTTTCTTATGGCTTTTTCATGTCCATTTTGATGAATCTATTTATTACTTCTATAATGAGTAGTACACATGGTTGGTTAGCCAAGTTATTGAACTTTATCAACCTTGGCTGAAATTCACAATGCGTGCCAAACTTCTTGTAACATGTAAGAAATTACATCTGAGCTAAAAGGTTCAATAATGATTACTCTAATAATGTAATATTTTACAAAGCAAGGGATTTCATGATATGCCTCTGCTTTTTAAAAATTATTGTGATACAATGAAACAAGGAATAACACATAGTTGAAAAAAGGTATTCACTTGTGGCATAGATTCAAATTTATAATAGGGCTTATTTGACTCCCAGAGCAGGGTGGGCAAAGGATGCCGTTCCCTCAGTGTAAACTTTCATGTTTATTGTCACGTCTCTCTCTTTAGCCCTCACTAGGTCTAGCTTTAATCAGGTGGCTTGTAAGCCTTGTTGGGTCTAGAGGACAAAACCTAACAATGTGCTGTTATATCCGTCCGTGGCTTCTAAACCAATCTGAAATGTATAGCAACACTATTCCTAAATTATAGAGACTTGAGGAATGCAGAGGTTTTTATTCCTGCTAGAGAAATCTGAGCACAGGTTGGTCTGTTAACCTATAAAGAGGTGTTGGAATTTTGAGGGGCCTAGCAAGTAACACACTTCCCCCTTCCTGAGTTACTTCCTAACTGAGGAAAAAGGCCAACTATAAAGCAGATGGAAGACTAAACTGTCTTCTGAATCACCAATGAAGCTAATATTGGAGAATATAGCTTATAGCTGTGGGCTGGTGGGCTTTCTAATCCTGAATACTAGAATTAGGGTGGTGGGTCAGTGCTGGATCAGGGCAGACCCCTCCAGAGGCATGCACAAGATAGTAGAGCAGGGTGTGTGCTCTCTGTAAGAGGTGAGGAAAGCCAGTGCTGTGCCTGCCCCATTGTAGAATTAGAATAAGTGACAGTGTCCCCTATGGGCAGGAATAAGTGAGTGGCAGAGATCCCTTCACCCAGAAAGACACATCTGAAATGGGCAAGATGCCTTGTCCCTTCACTCAACCAGTGAGAAACTAGAGTGATTAACAGTATGAAGCCTTTGGAAATAAGACTGCAGCATAAATGTGTGTCTGCTACCTAGTTTTCTTTTAGATTGTAAGTCCTCATTCTTCAACAACTAGGCATAGTTTTTTGACTTCTATACTTTCCAACTTGCTAACTCTGGGGCCTTGGACTATATTCTTAACCCCTGAGTCTCAGTTTCCTCATCTGTGAGATGGGTATCACGACACCAACCTCACAGAGTTGTGAGAATTCATTGCAATGAGATGAAAACATCTAGCATGGTGTCTGACAGCTTGTCTCTGTTCACCAAGAGTCTTCATATTTGTTGTTTCATATCTAGGGCAAAGTTTTTAGTTTTTTTAACTTTTTATTGTGGATAATTTCATATAACATATGCCAACACAGAGGGATTAGTTTTTCTTAAGAGGTAAGAAGGAACTGCGTTAAGAAGTACACTTGTATGACATAGGGAAGAAAGTTCACCTGAGTTTTAGATTCATGAGCCAGTCTGCTCAGGGACAGCTCTGCAGTTGTCATGGTCTCTGTTCCACTTTAAGAGTTTGATAAATATTGGCTTGTTTTATTTGACTGCTCTTTAGTGTACAAAATTGCCAAGTGGGCAGGAAAAGGAATTTTTGCAAAGCTGTGGTTCTATGTGCTCTACTTGCACAGTATCCACCCTTTTAACAGAACAAACAGACTAAAGCAAGTCTCTTTTCCCATACCTATTTGGACCTAGATCTTATCCATACTGTGTGGACATCATGAACAGCACACAAGAAAGTGAAAAGAACAGAGCAGGTGAGCAAGCCATCATTCAAAGTCGAGAGAGTGTTGCTCAAGGGAAATGGGAGTTTATTTGAACACATCAGCTTTTAAATGGTTGTAGTCGTCTAGCATGTTTTTGGCCAGCTGTCTGACTATCTTGCTGCATCGTCTTCAGGAGAGCTGATGGTAGGGCTGTGGGACAACTGTAGAATATCACACAGCACCGCCAATCCCTCTGGTAACCTCGCAAGAGCCAGCCCAGTTTTGCTGACAGACAGTATGGCTTTTAACTATTGTGTCTTCAATGAATGATTTCTTTTTAATTTTATTAAATTTACTTCTCATATCTTAATATGAGAATAGCCATGCTGTTCTATTTGCCAGTGGATAGTTAAAACATGCAACTAATTTGTTTTGTTTTTTTTTATAATGCTTCGTTAGAACTCAGTTCAGCAGTTAAGATGTGCCTGTGATATGGTTAGCTCAGAATAAGGATGTTGAAAACCAAAGGAGAGAAGGGAATAGGACTGAATCTGGCACTTCCTTTTCCGTGGGGTTCCAAGTGCAAATTCATTACAGGTGTTGGTCTTCCTACCTGTGATGTGCGAGAACACAGAAAGTTGAAGAATAAATAAATGTCTCTGGGTTTAATTAAACCAAGAAGGAAAGATGTGGTAAGAATCCATATCTCTAGATAGCGTATTTCAAAAAATTGTTTATTTTTTTTCCTGCATGATAAGAAAACACATTTGGGACAGCCCACCCTGAGAAGTCAGCAGGTACCCGCCTGCCTTCAGTAGCAATCACCCAATTGCCTAGACCATAATCAAGCTTTCGAGAACCATGTGCGCCACGCTGCAGGAGAGCCAGAGAGAAGTGCTTAATGTGCCACTCCACTGATGTGAAAGGGGAGCAAATGTTGAAAATGGGCCTTCTGAATTGCAGTCTTCAATTGGCATCTCTGCTACCTGCATGTGGCTGCTCAAAGGTGTTTCCACCATGCAACTGTTTCCTGCAACTCTTAACATTTGCAACAATAAGGCCTCTGATGTAGACAACCTGTTTATACCTTTGGCTGCTTAAAACCTTCATGGTTTGCTGTAAACAAAGATGAACAGTCCCACTGATCAGAGCACATCTAGAATATTGTGTTCCTTTAGGGTTGGGAAGTGGATAAGTTGAAGACCGGCAGTCACCATATCATGTCCTAGGAGCAGCCCTGAAAGGAAGAGGGAATGGTTGGTTAATGGGTAGAAGAAAAGATTTACATAAATTTAGTTCTTGCGATAGCTTAGCTATCCAGGAGACAGAAAAACCTGGCTTACTTCAAGGGACAGAAACAGGACCAACGGACAATTCTGCAAGGAGGCAGCATTCAACCAATTAGAACTGGCATTAGGTGGGGTGGGGTTACTTTCCTCAGGATTCAAGTTGTATAGAAACTAAATAGTAAGTTTTTTGAATTGAAAATGTTTTAGATTTCTGTCTTAGCTTAGGTTCCCACAACAGCAGAACCCGTGAATGTAACATATTTGTAGGTAATATGGGATGTGATTTCAGAGAATATGAGTGAGGGATGGGAGAATTAAACAACGAAGGAGAGAGAGGAGCAATGCAAGGGTGTGTTTTTGAGTTGGTGTCAGTGTTATGGACAACTAGTACTCAACTCCATGGGGCTTTCTGAGTAGCTTTGTGGAGTGCATCTCAGAGATGTCTGCTTGGGGAATAAAGGGCATTTATCCACTGGCTTCTGTCCCCATTGTACAAGGGGGTCCCCTGTAGGTATTGACGTCCCAGCATTTTGGGGTTGCGCATGTACCAAGCAGTTCCCTGTAAGTATCCCATGCTGCAGATTCGGAACCTCCAGTGTGGGAAGGGGGGGATCCACACTGCAGCCCCAGGTGAGGTGGTCTGATGGAGTTTGAGTGAAGCTGGTTGGAAACTGCATGGAACTGCAGCAATAGATGGAGTAGGATGGGGGTGTGAGAGTTTGAAGTGGTGCATGAGAGGGGCCCAATACAGTCTACCCCTCGTACCCTGCTCAGATCTCCTGTACCCATTACGTACAATTCATGGCAGGTCCCTTAAGGTTACAAGCCTCTGTCGGGAATATAAGTCAGTGCCCGTTTGTGATGACTTCTGGGGCTTTAGCCTTCGCCACTGTTACATCAGATCTCTAGGGCTGCCTTAACCAAGTACCACAAACTGGGTGGCTTAGGACAACAGAAATTTATTGTTTCCAAATTCTCGAGGCTAGAACTCTGAAATCAAGGTGTTGGTAGGGCCGTGTTCCATCTAAAACCTGTAGGGAAGGATCCTTCTTGCCTTTTCCAGCTTCTAATAACCCTAGGTGTTTATTGGCTTGTGGCAGCGTAAATCCAGTCTCTACCTCCATCTGCACCAGGTGTCCTCCTCACCTCTCTTCCCATCATTTTCCCTCTGTATGTCTCTGTGTCCACGTTTCCCCTTTTCATAAGGACACCAGTCATATTGGATTGGAACCCACCCTAATGACCTCATTTTAACTCTGTAAAGGCCCTCTCTCCAAATAATGTCACATCTAAGATCCTGGGGCCTAGGATTGCCACATATCTTTTTTGAGGGGTACACGGTTCAACCCATAACAGCTGTGCTGTAGAAGAGATGGTGCTTTTCACTATTGAGGCCATCCAGATGAACAGTAATCATTCCACCAGTCATTCTTCCAGCGGACACTTACTGAGGGCCTACTGTGTAGCCAGCTCTGTCCCAGGACCTGGTGATGACAGCAGTGACCCAAATGTCCCCACCCCTGTGCAGCTTACTTTCTTATGGAGCACGATTTTCAGTAACAGTTGCTCTTTTGTATTTGTCATACATTAGGAGCCAAGTGTGGAATTGCCTGCTTTCCAATAGCAGAGCAGGCTGCCTTGAGCAAACGAGCACCCAGTCACAAAGGTGTTGTAGCACAGGCTTGGTGGCTGCTCTTTGAGGGTGCCATAGAGGCAGTTTAAGTGCTGAGCAGGGCTTTGGATTTGTAATGGTTAAGGTCCCTTTCTAACACGAGATGGTGTGATTGCACAGATGGATTTGCACTGCGACTCTATTTTCTCAAGTACATCATACTTGACTTCGCTCTCTCTCTTTCAAAGGAACAAACAAAGTGTTTTTAGAGCTTTCTGCTTTAAAAAAAAATCCAGGCCATGAGATTTTAACTTTTTTTTTTTTTTTGTCATCCTGTACTCTTTTGAGAATATAATGGAACCTCTGGCCCCTTCCCACAGGGAGAACTAAATGTATTCATAGCCAGGTATTTGTGTACAATTTTTGGGGGGGAGGAAAGGATAGTTTGTGGACACTGAATTAAGAAATCCTGGTGCTTTTCGGGAATTGTAATTGTTAGTAGCAGTTAAATACAAATACTTGCTTTAGAAAGTGCTTTTATTCATAAAAATGCATTGAATAGGATTGGAAATAAAAAATATGCCTAGAAAATGTTTTTGTTAACTTTTTATTATAATGGTCACTTTTCTGATAGAAATTTTTCAGTGTGTAATTAATAAAGTATTGTTGATTTTAGAATTATACTTTGCTAAACAATGGAAATTTCCTAAATAACTGGCAGGTAATGAAAAAAAAATTCAGTTACTGACAGGCTGTCATAGTTGAATCTAAAACCTAGGGGCAAAATACATATATTCTATGTACTTTCCATTTCTAGACCCTGGATTTCTAAATTCTTCCTTATAAAATTTTAAATTTCTTTTTTTTTTTTAAAGATGGGGCTCCCTAATTATTGATTTCCTTCTTTTTATAATCTCTTAACAGATTTGATTTTCACACTGAAGGTAATTATTAAAATGCCTCCTTTGGTGATCAATAAATGTAATTAAGCAAACTAGAAAGATTTGGTATTAGAATTAGGTGAACAATCAAGACTTGAAATTTAGCATCTTATTCTTGGAAGGTACATGGTAAATGTTTATGGAATTGAATTCAGGCTTTGCAACACTTTCAACAGCTTTTAAAAGTGAAATAGTTACTGCCTCTGTGGAAACAGAAATTACTCGAATATTACGTGATGAAAAACTAATGTTAGTTTATTTAAAACAAAACTGTGGAGCAGTGTGTTATAGCCACAGGAACTCCTCAGCCAAATGTTAAGTAAATGTAATGAAAACATTTGTAAAAACATTATCATGCTGCAAAAGAACTAGTGATGCCAGATACCCTGTAGTAGCTGAATGTTCAAAAACACTTGATTGTCATTTTCGCAATTATATTTGTGGTATCTTGGTGGTCATTCACCTTGGATGTGATTACCTAAGTAGCATGCCAGGAAAGCACTATCTTGCTCAAGTGTTACATGGAAAACTTTGTATGAAGTCATGATCATGGGTGAATAACTTTAAATGAAGCCTTTTCCTTGATATACAATATTGTGCTACTTTCCACGGAAAGATGGAATCAATACTGTTGACTATAATGGAGGTTTGCATTTTTCTAATTTCTTATTTAGGCTGATCTGAGAAAAGATGTTCAAATTTCCATTTATTTAAACAAGATGGAGTTCTTGCTATGCTGAAGGAATATTTTTAGCTTAGTAATTTACTTAGAAACTGCCTTATTCAATATTTGATGTTAAATTTGAACTAAAACACATAGCATCATATGACATGGGTTCTTACATTAACATTTTGTTGGATTGGAAACAGAATCAACACATTAGTCATCTTAATTCATTTAAGTTGGCTTTCTCCAGAATTCTGGAATCCAAAAACAACACATTTGTCAATTTTACACACAAAGGGAGAGGCAGGATGTAGTTTATAGTTAAACATCCAGCTTTGCAATGAAAAGCCAATGTGGCTATAGTACACTGAATGAAATTCTGGGTGAAACAAACAGTGTAATAAGATTTGGATGCAAATTGAATACTTAGAAAATTTGTTTTATATTTGTTTTAATGAGATTCTCTTTATATATGCTTTCACAGAAACTTGTAAATTGTCTAAAATTTTCTGTGGTTGTCATCCACATGGGTTCTGAACTTACTGGTGTTATTATTCACGTTTTCTTTCAGAGAAAATCTACAGGTCAAGGTCACCTTCACATCTTTCTAGGCTTAGTTCTTGTTTTGCATAAGGTCTATTCCAAGCATAAGCAAACTATGGCACATGAATCAAATCTAGTCCTCCCCTGTAAGGATTCCCCTGAAAAATTTCCAGAGTTGTTAAGAGAACAAAGTTAATTTCTCCTAAAGAATTGGTATCTTTTTTTTTTTTAATCTATGAGGAGGACAGTATGTTCTATTAAATATTTCCTTTCTTTACCTTGGTTGCCAGGAAGCTCAGAATTAACATTGAAATGCTTAAATAGGTAACCAGCCCACTTCAGGTTCCTGGTAGATCAGGTCTCTTTTTCTTAACATGGGCACACATTTTCACTAATTTTTCTTTTAAATCAACTTTTTGAGATATAATTTACATAAAATAAAATTCATACATTTTATACACGAGTGACTCAACAAATCTGTATACCGCCACCCTAATCAAGATATAGAAAATTTGTATCTCTACAGAAATTTCTCTCCTGCCCCTTTGCCCTAGACAACTTGTTAGTCTTCCTTACCCACTCCTCCCCAGGCAACCACTGATTATTTTAAAATCTTGTGTTGTATGTGATTGTTTATCACATACTGTTTTAAGTACTTTTTGGAAGTGGTTGGGGCACCGGTGATTAATAGTTGCATAGCATAGCTGGAGAAGCTAAGAGTGATTTATTCTATTTAGTCTTCTGGACAGATTTTTAGATTTCCATAGGAGAATTTGAGATATAACTCACATGGAGAACATGTTAGCTAATGTTATATTATTAATAAGTGTGATGTATTGAGAACATGCTGATTGCCAAGAACTCTGCACAGTTATTTCATTTGATTTTCCTAACAGCCTGTAAGAGTACACCTTCTTAATATTCCCCTTTTACAGATGAGGAAACCATGGAGGTTCATAGCTAGGGCCGCCATAACAAAATACCACAAACCGGGTGGCTTAAACAATAGAAATGTATTGTCTCACAGTTCTGTAGGGTACAAGTCTGAAAGTCTGAAACCAAGGTGTCTGCAGGCTTGGTCCCTTCTGAGGCCTGTGAGGAAGACTCTGTTCCAGGCCTCTGTCCTGGGCTTGCCAATGGCCATGTTCATGTTCACATGCTGTTCACCCCATGTGCTGTGTCCACAGTTCCCCTTTTTAGGACGCCAATCATAATGGATTAGGGGCCACTCTAATGACCTCGCTTTAACTTATCACCTCTTTAAAGGCACTCTCCTAATAAGGTCACGTTCTGAGTTACTAGGGATTAGGATATCAACATATTTATTTTTTTTTGTAGAGGGTGTAGGAGATGGTTCTAAGACAGTTCTACCTATAACATTAAGTATTCTTTCTAAGGCCCAAAGGTCACCAGAAAGTGGTGAAGGTGGGATTCTTTTTTTCTTTTTTTTTGAGATAGTCTTACTCTGCTGCCTGGGCTAGAGTGCCATGGCATCATGATAGCTCATGGCAGCCTCAAACTCCTGGGTTCAAGTGATCCTCCTGCCTCCACCTCCTGAGTAGCTGGGACTACAGGTGCTCACCATCACGCCCAGCTAAGTTTTCTATTTTTCATAGGGACAGGGTCCTGCTCTTGCTCAGGCTGGTCTCGAACTCCTGAGCTCAAGCAAAATTCCTGCCTTGAGATCCGAGAGGGCTAGGATTATAGGTGGGAGCCACCACACCTGGCCAGAACATGGGATTCTAACTCAGGTCCGCCTGACTTCAAAGAGTGACCCTTATGCTTCCCCCAAGAATCTCATTTTGTGATTTCAACAAAAAGTAATGAAACAACTTTGTTTTTTTTTTTTTTAAATGATAATGGCATGATCCCAGGAAGAGGAGATGTGTACATGTTTTCTTTTTCTTTTTTTTTTTTTGAGACAGAGTCTCACTTTGTTGCCCAGGCTAGAGTGAGTGCCGTGGCATCAGCCTAGCTCACAGCAACCTCAAACTCCTGGGCTTAAGTGATCCTACTGCCTCAGCCTCCCCAGTAGCTGGGACTACAGGCATGCGCCACCATGCCCGGCTAATTTTTTCTATATATATTTTTAGTTGTCCAGATAATTTTTATTTCTATTTTTAGTAGAGATGGGGTCTCACTCAGGCTGGTCTCAAACTCCTGACCTTGAGTGATCCACCTGCCTTGGCCTCCCAGAGGGCTAGGATTACAGGTGTGAGCCACCGCGCCCGGCCTGTACATGTTTTCTTATTGTGAGATTCAGGCGAACCAATATTCTAAGAGAAAACTTGAACCAGCTTTGCCATGGAGAAAGCTGAAAGGGGCTTTAGGGGCCCAGGTCCTGGAGTCCAGCCTTTACCCTTCCCTATGCCAGCTGTTCAACCTTGGCTTTTCTGAGGCTCAGTGTCCTTATCTGTACAACTGGGGTGATGGTATCATGTGCCCAGCCGTTGAGGTTTAAATGGGACAATGATGTGAAAGTCATGTGTGATCATGAAGCCCTAGATCAAATGTGTTGCTAGAGAAGGTGAGTGTGAGTATTGACAAGACCCGAGATTCTCAGCTTGGAGGGTGCGTCTCAGTCCCCTGGAGGGCTTGGTAGCACAAATTGCTGGCCTGCCCCCAAGTTTCTGATTTAGCAGGTCTGGGTCTGGGTCTAAAAATTTTCATTTATAACCAGTTCCCAGATGCTGCTGCCTGTCCGGGTACCATAGTTTGAGTAGCAAGGAACTGGATCTCTCTTTGATTTGCAGGTCTGGTTTTCAATTTTCTTAAGAGAAATTCCAAGGAGAAGTTAGATTTCAGTCAGAAGTCCTAGCCACTCCACCTTAGTTATTTGCCTAATTTAGGGATGACATAAATACTTTGCTCTTACTTCCCTGGTAATTGAGTCTGGGGAGCTTAGAGAAAACATCGTGATTTCTTCTTTTCAACAAAGAAACCTGGTAAAAAGCACAGGTGTGTTAGCTGCAAGGGCTGCCCAAACAAAATACTGCACACTGGGTGGCTTAAACAACAGAAATTTACTTCTCGCAGTTCTGGAAGCTGCAAGTCCAAGATCAAGGTGTTGGGAGGGATTGGTTTCTCCCAAAGCCTGTCTCCTTGGCTTGCAGATGGACGCCTTCTCCCTGTGTCTTCATGTGGTCTTTCCTTTTGTGCCCCCATTCCTGGTGTCCCTCTTTCTTCTTATAAGGATACTCGTCTTATTGGATTGGGGCCCCGCCCTTGTGACCTCATTTACCTCCTTCAATACCACCCTATCTCCAAATGCAGCCACGTCGAGGGTTAGGACTTCAACATATAAATTTAGGGGGGAAGCAATTCAGTCCATGACAACCAGTGAGATTCTTGATCTGTTTCTTCTTTGATTTCACATTTTTTTTAAATTCCTTTTCCATCTCCGTCTCAAAGCACTGAAAGAAATCAAGTATACCTTGTCTTGATAGAGTCTTTAAAATGTGTCCTTCGGGGCAGGCTGCATGTTTGAGCCAAATAAGCATCTAGTTGAGCATGCTTCCTCAAGCTGGCTAATCCAGGAAGGGAAATCTCCACTGGTATCTTTCTGTGGCTGCTCCTCTAGTGCCTGGGTCCCCAGTGCTGGGAGCTGAGACCCTGGTGTGCCAGCTGGGTTGGGGTGGGAATCCTCTGTTAGGGATCTAATGTCTTCACCAGCTCATAGCTCTTTCTCTCCCTTTTGAATTTCAGTTGAGCCCAATCCCTGATCGTTCACATTGCCTATATGTTGGGGCTCCTACCTCTTGGCCCAGAGGCAGCAGCTGGGGGTGGAGAACCAAATAAAAATTTACAGCTGGCTGAGTCCCTGGGAGTCAGGCAAAATCAGTCTCAGCTGGAAGGCACTCTGTGCCCCTCTTACATTTCATGCCAAGCAGGTGCCTGATCACAGCTGATGGTTAGATTACACATTTCCTGAGAGGTATAGATTTTAAAATTGGTATGTTTCAACAATCCCTGGTCATGGTATCCCAAAACAAAATCTTATCAAACTGGAAACTCCTTCCCCTCCTCTCCCTTCTGAGGGAGTGTCATTTTGTTCAAGCAGATCTTCTCAGATAGCGTACAAAGGGATGGAAAATTTCTTTTACTGAAGGTATGCCCTGCGGGGACCCAGGCGCTGTAATCACTGTGTGTTATACCAAAAAAGTAAGCGTCAAACCAGTAGTGATTCTTTGTGCTTTGTTCTGTGTATTCTGGCACGTGAAGAAGTGAGGGGAAGAGTTTTAATTTCCTTCCCCTTTTGAAAGTCGACGTTGCCAGCAGCCTTCCACTCGGAACTGTCGTGGGCTGACTACTGCAAGAGAACTCACTAGTAGCAGAAGCTTATGGCTTATTTTAAATGTTTTCAAGTTGAATTGAGATAGTGTCAGTATTTGTGTTTAAAAAAGCAACAACAACAGTAACAAACACACAGCCAAGCCACTATTAGATTTTGTAAACTTAAAGACGTAATTGATTCTATTAAAGATATTATCTGGTTATGTAGATTATCAGAGGTACTTAAAAAAACAAAATAACAAGACAAGCATTATCCTTTAGGTGTTTTTGTGTTAAACTCAATTTGCTTTAAATTTTTTTACCTTTTGCCTCTTTATTGTACTTTTTGAGCAAATCTTTCCTTTTATTCATTATTGCTTCCTAACCAACCACAATAAATGTGCAGTTACCAATTTTGTTTGGAGTTGTAGGAGTCATTGATTTTAGTCAAGGTCCTGGTGGGCCTTGTTAATGGAACTCTCTGGCCGTTCATCTAGTGTCAGAGACCGAATTTAAGTCATATTTTTGAGAAGTTGCATCTTAAAACGTTATAAGCGATGGAGAATGAAAAGTCAATTTGGATACTTTAAAAGTGAGCCTCAAAAAAGTGCTGAATTTTCCCAACATTGTGTTTTGAGCACCTCCACATGACTTTGGGAGCATAAAGAATTTAATCTTTTCAAGAGGCAAAGTAATATACCACTTTTTTAAAGGTGAGAGCCAAGGTCGATCTGAAATTAAAAAAAAAAAAGCACTTGAATTAGAAAGGGAGTGCATTGTCCACATTGACGATGCAGGATGGAGCAGGCTTTTTCATTTCTGGGAGCTCTCAATGGAATGAAGAAGGTTTTTTTAAAAAAAATTATTTTTTAAACAATTCCTTCTTAACCACTTCTTAATTGACAGGAGTGGAAAATATGCTGGGAGACAGGCTGCTCATGACCTCTTTAGTCATTAAGAAAGTCAAAGAAAGGGGTCCCTTTTTGGAGTGACACAGGTTCAGGACCCTGGTGGCTGCCCTGCGTACGCTAAATCATAAAGAACCCCGTCTCCAGCAGACGAGAAAGAGGAATGGAGGCCTCCGTAGTGAAAGGAAATCCTTTCCCAGCTGTGAAAACAATGAAACGTTCAGTAATATAATACGGCGGCGTGCTTGCAAATTCAGAGTTGAGTTCTCTTCTCCTCTTAAAGTGGCTATAAATTAGTCCATCAAAGCAAAAAAGGCCAAACTTCAGGGTAAATCTTTCCACTTCTAAGCACTCAGAAACACTTTGGTTCTCTCCGTAGATACTGGTGCGAGTACAGAATTATACGAGCTGAGATCATGGGTGTGTGCCTGTGCACGTGTGTGCAAGTGCATGCCCGTGTGTGTCATTTGTTAGTTAAAAAAAGGATTGCCTTCTGCAGAACATAAACTTTAGCCAAACAGCATGTGTAGGGTGTGAAATTACGGAGCCATAGCGTTCTTGCTTATATTAATGCCAGGGAGCAAAAGAAGCTGAATCTTGTTCACAGCCTTTAAAAGACATAGTGCTTTCTACATCTAAAAAACTGGATTTAAGACAATTTTTATGAGGGGGACTTTGTTTCTGTTTTTGTTTTTGTCTTGTTTTATTTTTCTTCCTAAGGATCTGGGACAAGTTTATAAAAGTGTCTCGTGCCCTTTGTTAAAAACTTCAGTGTTGTGTCATTTTCTCTTTATTGGAGGAGTCTTTATATTTGACTTTGACTTTATATTTGGAATTAATTTTAACTTTATTTAAGGCACCAAAGCCTTTTAGAAATTAAAGAAAAAATTTGACTGTAACTTGTAATGTCTGTGATGTTAATATTGTCCCTTATTAGTTGGAAGTATAGAGGTGGGGTTAAATGAAATCTGTAATTTTAAGTTATAGACTTTGGAAGAATGTGGACAGAAACTTTAATTTCTGTAGATTAGTGATCCCGTCTCATAGGCCTTATGTGGAGAAATGTTTGTGAAAGCAAAAGATGGTGTTAATTCTGAGCCCTGTGATGAAATATTAAATAAGAGAAAGGAAAATTTGCTCATGTATCACAGTTTGGGGATAGATTCCATAAAGTAAATACATTTATGTAATAAAGTAGCTGGGAGACCTCAGTTCTTTGTCTTGACAGGATGATACTAAAAGAGGCACTGGCCAGCTGTCGACGGGCCACTTCTCTCCCTTTCAGGACAACTGCTTAGTACGTTTACCTTAAATTGTACAGATGCCAAGCATGTACATGTAAGTTGAGAAACCTATATCCCATAATATCCACAGAGAGGGACGGTCAAGGTGGCTCACGCCTATAATCCTAGCACTCCAGGAGGCTGAGGCAGGAGGATTGCTTGAGCTCAAGCATTTGAGGTTACTGTGAGCTATGATGATGCCACTGATGACGCCACTGACTACACTCTAGCTGGGCAACAGAGGGAGACCTTGTCTCAAAAAAGTAAAAAAAAATCTACTGAGAATACGTATCAAATTCTATAAATTGTATTTAAAAGACAGTTGAGGCTCTGTGGGGCAGGAGGCTGATAAGAGTGTTCTAGGCTGGCTTCTGCTGTCCTCAAGGGGCTCCTTGGAGTTTGTGCCTATAACCCTACAGAAAGGAAAAATCCTTCCTCTCTGCTTTCAAACAGAACACTTCTGACACCAATGTGTGGGGGTTTTGCCTATATTAAGTAATTCTCCAACTCACCAGAGGCCAACTGGTATCGTACAAATCAGTTGTGATACTAACTACCCAGGGTTAGCACAGACCCCACAGATGAAGGGCTCAGTTTCACAAGACATCCCCTACTTTAGACACTTTAGACACATCACAAGTCCCAGGCTGTCACCTGCACTTCTGACCAACTGGCTAAAAATTAGGGGTTCTCACAACCCTTTTCTCAGGTTTGATGATTTGCTATAATGGCTCACAAAACTGAGGGAAACGTTTAGAATAGAGATGAACAGCCAGATGAAGAGGTACACAGGGCAAGGTACAGGGAAGGGTGCGGAGCTTCCGTGCCCTCTCTGGGCACACACCACCCTTCAGGCCCCTCCCTGTGTTTGGCAACCTCACCAAAGCCCATCCTTCAGGGTTCTTATGAAGGCTGTTATGTAGGCAAGACTGGGTAAATCAGGGGCCATTGGTGATTAAGTCAACCTCCAGTCGCACCCCCCTTCCCCCAGGTAGGGGTGGGAGGTGCTGATGAAGCTGAAAGTTCCAACCCTGTAATCACATGGTTGGTTCCTCTGGCAACTACCCCCCATCCTTCAAGAGTTGCCTCATTAGCATAAACTCTGGTATCATTGAAAGGGGCTTATTATGAATAACAAAAGACACTGCTGTCATCCCTATGGCCCCAGATATTTCAAGAGTTTTAGGGGCTCTATGCCGGGAACCTGGTTGAAGACCCAATGTGTATTTCGTGCTGAATCACAATGTCACAAACCCCTGGTGACACGGTGATGGTGGTAGTTTGGGGACCAGATGATGGGTGGGTACACCTGCTTGAGCTCAGGCCATACTGTGCATTAGGGTCCTGCCCCTTTTTTGCCCTCTGATCTTGTGAGTCCCTTAATCTCTGTGATCATTCATTTTCTCTAATATGGAATGATGACAATGACACTTCCCAGGGTTTCTGTGAAGAACACCTTAGACTTGATGTATTTTGTTAAGCACATGTTGCGGTGCCCAGCATATAGTAACACTCCCAAGACCTCCTGCCTACCTGCAGGAGGTGTTTCAACAGTCTTCCCTGCAAGTCAGGATGCTCAGAAAATACTTTGTTTGAAAGAGGAACAGGTTCCTCCCTTTTTTTCTCCCTTGCCTTGATTGCTCTTTATTAAAATTCATAAAGGCCTATAAATTGCCAGTTAGATATCATTCAGTTTGTTATTTTTAGTTTCTTACTATAACAGACAGACATGCATGTGTTCAAAATTAAAATAGCACAGACGTTATAAAAGGCACAATAAATGTTCCTCGCCTCCGTCCCGAAGTAATCAACGTCAGTGCCTGCTCAACCGCATTTCTCCCCGATGTTGGGTTTCCTATGTATGCTCTTCTGTACTTTGCCTTTTTTTTTTCTTAATACCGTAACATGGAGAAGTTTCCTTTCATCTCCATATCATTTCGCCTCATTCATTTTAAGTGCAGTACGGTATTTTGTCCTATGCTTGCCGTGTAATTTATTTAACCTAGCTGATGGACATTTAATGTTGGCTGCAGTCTGTTATAAACAAGGCTTTATTGGATATTCCTCCCACATTTTTGCCCAAGTTGGTGAGTCTATTTGTAGGATAAATTTCTGATCCTGGAATATCTGGGTCCAAGAGCATGTCCATTTCAAATTTGATAGATATGGCCCAAATGCCCCCAAAGATGTTGAGCCATTTTATATGCCCTCCTCCCCCATTAATACATGAGGTTGCTTGATTCCTTCACACCTTTTCCGATACTAATACACTGCCCAATTTAGTTGCCTATACAGACTCTGTGTTCATTGGGCCTGCCTAGGACTGGGTTAATTGTAATCTTTAGGCACTTTTCTCACTGTGATTCCTAACCAGGACTGTCACTGGCAAGTCAAATGAGAACTTACTCACCCAGCACTGTGGCAGCACTAGTAGCCAGCCTGGGAGTCAGTCTTCTTGTGTGATCTTACTCAGTCACTTGGGATTTATTGTATAGCTTTGCAAAACATTACAGCCTCAGCCTCAGTTCTGCCCAAAGCACATAGATGCAGTGTATTTTAAAAAGATATTCCATGGGAACTGACTCATTTCCTACTTCTGTATTCTCATCTCTTGAATTGGCAGCTTTTTTTTTTTTTTTGGTAAATGTATTTGAGATGTGTTAATGTTATAAAGGATATTTAGGAAGCTCAGTGTACTACTTGTTGCTTGTTATATTCAACACATACATTTAAAAAGCAGGGCTGGTGATGACTTATTTTCCTCTGCAGAGACCTGTGTAGTTTTGTAATTTCTTAAGAGTTGGCAGCTGTGGATGGTGTTTGGCGAGACCCATCTCTAACTCTTTGGAATTGAAAACTACATGATTGAAGTGGTGAGGAAAGAAAATGTGATCATTTAGGTAATTAAAGTAACTACAGAAACAGCATTATGGATTATCTGGTCATTGCAGATGTGGCATTGACCTTATAGTCGTGGTGACTGTATGTCCTAGGACTTCATCTGAAAATGCCCTGGGAGAGTTGAATTTCAATATCACGGTCAATGTCATGTCACTGTAATTTCATTTACATTAATCAGATCAGTTTGGAAAGTGTGGTCTTTGTACTTTTAGGAGAGTGTAGGAGTAACTTACATCCTTAAAGCCAGTAGTTTATTAACACAAAAACTCTCCCTAAATTTGAGTTGTCCCAAAATCTAACTCAAGGTGAAAGACATTAGGTTTTATCTTCTTGTCTATACGTGCCAGTAGATCTCCAGGGAAAGAGAGGACTGTGCTTGGAAGATTCTGCAACTTGTTGATTGGTTCCTAAAGATGGCTTTAGTGGTGTGTTCTAGGGGTGTGTGTGTGGTGGGGAAGTGGGTGGAAATCACAATCTCTGTGGCCTTTTAATTGTGCACAGTTACAAGTAACATTTGTCTCCAGTGTTTCACAATTATAAATTAATAATAACAACCCATTAGAAATTATGGGTATTGTAAGCCCAACTCCTTTGGGCATCTTAATAAAAATGATAATTAAAACCATAATTTACAGTAAATGGGGACACTGCCCAAGTACATCCACAACATGGAGAAAATTAAAAAACTCAAACCCAAAGGAACCTTCCTGGCATCGGGGAAAGAAACTGCCTTGTTCTTAGCTCTTACTTCCATGGGAGCTTTGTCAGTATTTGCGGGGACTGGGTTTCCACCCTAATGTTTTTTGTGCCTGAGGAATCTGTGGGCAACTCTGTCCCCACTTGTCCAGCCTACCAGTGTGTCTCGTGGGGTGTGGCCACCTTCTCTGTCCCCTTCCATCACCAGGCACAAACCACTTCTCCCATTGTGTTCCCTGTCTGGGTGAACAAATCACCAAGCTTACCAGTGGCCCAGGGGTCACTAGACTTAGGCAGTCACCAGCTTTGTAGGGTTTTTGCTTGCTAAGTTGTTTTCTAATTTATACTGTTCACTGCTTAGCACAAGAGCACATCTCGTCCTCTCCTGGCTGGTCACAAGGCTGCAATCTCTTTAGCCAGTCCAGTGTCTGCATGAGCACTGGAGGTACCTTCAGTGGATAAAACAATAATAATAACTTATTACTCCCTGCCCCCACTCTTTCACAGGTGCCCACCACCTGAAGAGGAGCCCTAGGTTTTAGCTTGGTGTGTGGGGTTTCATCTCCGCTTCAGTCCCTGTGCTTTATTCATGTGGAGCTGTTCACCAGTCTTTGATCTTTTTTTGCCATGAACCCTGCCTTTTTGCTTGTCTGTTTTATCCTTATCTCCTTTGGTCCCACTGTAGTTCTTGGCCCAGAGTTCCTGCTGCCACTCAGTGACATTTGGGAAATGCAAAGGAGCTCGCACCACACATCCAAATCCTGCAGATCCCTGATTCATTACCCTCTCGCCTCTCTGTGCAGCACTGGGTGCCGCTGCCAGGGTTTTCAGGGTGTAGGTAGCATCCCAATCTTCTCACGCTTGACAGAGTAGGGTTTGACATGGTTTAAATAAAATCTAACTAGGTCAGTGGGAAACAGTCTTTGAGATTTGGGATTTGGACGTTAATATTTGAATTGAGACTGTTTTGTGGTAAGGCTTGAGTCATCGTCTTCCCCGGGTAGTGCATACCTGAGCATCAGGTGCTTGCAGTGGCCGAGCAGATAATGCCACCAGCAAGGGTGGTGACCATGGCTACCCAGACAGCCCAAACCCCATCTCCAGCTGGCAGCGGCTCCTCAGCTCACCTGACTGTCATCAAGTGGGATTGGGGGTCCAGTGTGCTCCCGTTGTAAGCTCTTTTAGAGAAGTTGGATGTCTAGCTTTGGATTATGTGATCTCCCCAACTTTTTAATGCTGACAATTAATTTGGGTTAGGAAGAAAGGAAGGAAGATCTTATGGCATAATGTCAAAAAAAAAAAAAAGGAAGAGATGGCAGGGGAGAGAAAGGGAGGAATGAAAGGAGGCCGGGAAGAAGGAGAGAGGAGGGAGAGATGGAAGAAAGAAGGAAGGAAGGAAGGAAGACAAAGTGTGGCCCAAAGAAAACAGGTCAGTGGACTTAACTGTGATCACCAGTTTGTAACCTCTATTCTAGAGAATGAGGACAATGGTAAGATAAGCAGGTATTTAATTTTGGGGGGGTACCTCTTCCAGTTTATAGTACTTGAATGTTTGTACTGAAAGCTTAAAGACAGTAAGATATTAAACCTCCACAGCCACTGAATTTTTCTGATTAGATCAGATGTAACAAGTGCTAGAAAAACTGATGCTGCCCATTGTTTTAAAATGTCTTCCTTTATTTTCTTTATATTATTAGCTTTAAATATTCTTCTGAACACACTCTTGCTATCTCCATGCAGTTAAGCTGGTTCAATTTAAACATTGTCATAAAGTTAATTTTTTATAAGATGAATCAGGTTATTAAATTTAGTAAACCATTGCCTTCATTATTTTGCACAAACTTTGGCACCGTGCAGAATTGGCTTAGCACTACTACATTTAGCTAATTAAACTGGCCATCAGCTGCAGTATTACAAGAGTGAGGGATGCTATTCTCATGGGCTTTATCCAGGACTTTAGCAGTAGGTAGCATTATTAAACTTTTTTTTTTATAAAATGCTACACTCCAGAGATATGGTTTACTATAAAAGTGTTATTGTCCTTCCTGTTAAACCATCATCTTTTTTGAAATAGCTGTGCTTTGTTTTTGCTCCAAAGGCAATTGTAAAGAATAAGAAAATGGAGTTGTCTAGTGCAGCTTTTAAAAGTAGACTAGCAATGTGTAATTCGTTGCTTAGATAAAGGAAGACTTAAGACCCAGAGTATTATTTCAGAAGACACAGCGACAAACGACTTCCCCATGAATACAGTCAGGAATTCTCTAAAGGAGAGAAGGGCACAAGCCTGTGCCTCCAGCCTGTTGCTGCCGTCGTATCAGATGTGCCCCTTTTGGTAATAGAAAGTCCTTTGCTGTAGGTTGTTTTGTCAAGTGAGATCGCATGACTTTGACAGGTTTGTTTGGGAAAATAAAACTCGATAGAGAAAGGACGTGCTTTTTTTCCCCCACAGATTTCTTGGTAGCGTCATTCAAAACTGCAGGGAGCGGTATCTTTGCGGGTTTTTAATATTTATTCATTATTAAAAAGGAAGTTAGAAGGCCATCCGAGTTGCAGTTTGAAACAACTTGGATTGTTTTAAAATACTCCAAAATTGTGGCCTCTTAGCAGTCTGAGAGAACCATTCATTCCGTTGGCAGGTAGTTACTGAGTACTACAGGGTGCTTGTTCTGTGGAATACAGAGATGAAAAGGCAGAAGTCCCAAGGAGTTTACTGTTACCCTGGGAAGTTGGTAAATAAAGCTCTGGGGCCTGCCTGGCCTTGCATTCTATTGGTGCTCTCTCAATCCTTTAAAAATATGGTTGCTAATGAATGACTCAGAATTGTGTGTACCATCTTCCCCAGTCTCCTACATCATTTTTTCTTTTAATACCCTTTGATGAGAATGTGAGGAAAAATATTTCTGATCATTGCACTGACCTGGAAATTTCAAAGGGACCCAGAGTCCACCATCTTCTCCTAGGGCTTCTGGTGCATAAGGCTTACAAGTGAGGTGGTGTGTGGCTGCTTCATGTTGCCTCCATATGGCCGTCAGCATTTCATTAGCCTGATTGATGGGGTGCATCAGTCAGCAAGATTTCGTCCAGTGCCTGCCCTGAGCCGGTGTTGGAACAGCTGGGCTTCAAAACCTGCTGTTTTACTTCTCTCCCTTCTCCCAAGTGATTTGGGTGTCTTTGGCTCACTGGGAATAAGGGGTAACATTGGCATCACAGGTAAAAATGAGTAAATTTCAGATAATCGTCATCTTGCCTCATAGCTTGGAGATGGGCTTCACACATTTTACTACACACACCAAAGAGGAGGCAAACAGATTGACATATTAAATAGTTCAGATTAGAAATCTCTTGTGCATTGTTTTAACATCTAAGTATCAGAAGTCGTCCTTAGGTCATAAGTGGATATTTTAGAATCAGAATTTGGTAAAATCTCAAAAAATAACTTCAGGTCGTCTCAACATTGAAGTTCAATTGTGTTGGGCAAATGGAAGGGGGTAATTTCTTTGCATTCAAGTTGATATTAAAGCCATTCAGCTCTTGGGTAGCTGTTGGGAACAAATCTAAGATAGCGCTTTTAATTTTTTATTTTTTTAAAGAGACAGGGTCTTTCTCTGTCCCCCAGGCTTGAGTGCAGTGGTACGATCACAGCTCAATTCAACCTCAAACTCCTGGATTCAAGCGATCTTCCCACCTCAGCCTCCCTAGCAGCTGGGACTATAGGCACGCACCTCCATGCCCAGCTAATTTTTTAAATTTTTTTGTAGAGATGGGGTCTCACTATGTTACCCAGGCTGGTCTTGAACTCTTGGCCTAAAGCATTCCTCCCGCCTCAGCCTCCCAAAGTGCTGGGATGACAGGCGTGACCCACCAACAGCTGGCCGAGAGAGTGTTAATTTTTTAGTTGTAGTGACTGACTGTGCCGTATTTGGTAGGTCATACAAATCAGATAGGACGCATAGAATTAGGACACTAGGATTTTGGAAACAGCAGGCAACTAACATCTGTTTCCCACCTACTGTGGTTATGTTGGGCTCTTAGTGCATGTTTATCACTTATTCCCCATTTTACAGAAAAGATAACTGAGTTTCCGATGGGTTAGAGTTGCAACCTGAGGTCTCACAGCTTGTACATGGTTAAAGCTGGCATCAACACAAGTGTGTCCAGCTCCTGAGTCTGAATTTTTCTCTGTGCTGTGCCAACTTTCCTTGAGAAGTAGGTTACGTAAATAGACTGTTCTCCATGAAGATTAGATCTGTGGAAGTGATAAGAATGAATGAACTTTACTGGGCTCTTTGACATAGTGATCTCAGTAAGATAATGATACTCTGGTTTTCCATACATATTAACATTATCTTGGAAACATTAATTTGTGGTCATTTGACATGGATTTGGCTAAATTACATTGCTGCCTTCCCTAGTAGAATTGATCACTTAGTTTGCTGTCGCACTGTATACTTTGTAGTCTTCAGCCACAGCTTACAAAATGTGGTGTTTTCCAGTTTAGAGCAATGGTTTGGGGTTCAACCTCTGGAATTAGACTGGCTCCTCTTTTTCCCCTCCCCTTCTACCTTCCCCTCCTCTCCCTTTTCCTTCCAAATCTTTTTGAGATGATTTTGAATTATGGATTCATTTCTTTAAGTATAGGGAACTTACCAGTTTTTCTATTTCTTCTTGTGGCAATTTTCTAGTAGTATTTTCCTAGGTATTTGTCTTTTTCACCCATATTGTACATTTACTGGTATAAAGTTGTTCACCATATCTTAAGATCTTCTTAGGGTTTGTAGGATCTCTATCTTTTTCTTTATTTTTAATTTTTAAAAATCATTTTATTGAGGGCTGATTGACATATAAAAAGCCATATGTATTTAATGTGTACAACTTGATGAGTTAGGAGATAAGTGTATATACCTGTGAAACTGTCTTCACAATTTATGAGATAAACATATTTGTGACCTTCAAAAGTTTCCTCCTGCCCTCTGTATTATTATTGTGTGTGTGTGTGTGTGTGTGTGTGTGTGTGTGTGTGTGTGTGTGTGTGTGTGTGAGATAAGAACACAACATAAAATCTATCCTGTTTGTAAACGTTTAAGTAGACAATACAGTGTGGGCACTGTGCTGAACAGTGGATCTCTAGGGCTTTTCCATCTTGCACAACTGAAACTTTGTACCCTTTGATTACTGTCTCCTTGTTTCTCCCTCCCCTAGCCCTTGCCAACCACCATTCTACTCTCTGCTTCTGTGAGTTCGACTATTTTAGATTCCTCATATAAAAGGTATCATGTAGTATTTGTCTTTCTGTGTCTCGCTTATTTCAACATAAGGTCTCCAGGTTCATCCATGTTGTTGCAAATGGCAGGATTTCCTTCATTTCTGTTTTCTTTTCTTTCCTTTTTTTTTTTTTTTTGATACAGTGTCTCTGTCAGGCTAGAGTACTGTGGTGCTGTCATAGCTCACTATAACCTCCGGCTCCTGGGCTCAAGTGATCCTCCTGCGTCAGCCTCCCAAGTATCCCTTTAAGACCCCAACCAACAGTTTGGTTCATTTACCAGGGCCCTAAGCTCCAGTTTGTGTCTTTTTCCTGCTGTGAGACTGCCAGAACCTCAGCCCATCATGTCAGGCTCTCAACTACTACTTTTGGAAGTGGAATATGCCTTGAGGGAGAAAAAGCTGCCAAATGCTGGCCTTTCAACTTTTTCAGATCTTGGCCGGAAATTTTCTCAGTCATTATGTCCTTCTGATGCCTTCAAACAGATGTGTGTCTGTATGTATATGCACATGCACGCAAGCGTGTCTTATTTTGTCCAGGTTTTCTAACTGTTCTCAGTAGGAGGGTGGGTCTAAGAAACCTAGGCTACCCTTGGAGGGAGTGGAGGTGCTGGAAACACCTGTTACAGAGCAGAGCATGATGTCTTTAACCTTTAGTAAAGGATCTGGTCACTGTTGTTGGTCAAATAGCTGGCCATGCCATGAGCTCTTCTATGGCTTGGCCTTTTACTTTGAAGTCACTATGCCCGTGGGGCAAGTTTTCTCACCCTCACACTTTTGATGGTCTGGGCCAGGTGATTCTTTGTTGTGGGGGGCTGTGATGTTTTGCAGCATCCCTGGCCTTTACCCACTAGATGCCAGTAGCACTCTTTTTTTTTTTTTTAATTTTTTAATTGTTTTTGAGACAGTGTCGCTCTGTTGCCTGGGCTAGAATGCCATGGCATTGGCCTAGCTCACAGCAACCTCAAACTCCTGGGCTCAAGTGATCCTCCTGCCTCAGCCTCCCGAGTAGCTGGGACTACAGGCATACACCACCACACCCAGCTACTTTTTTCTATTTTTAGTAGAGACAGAGTCTCACTCTTGCTCAGGCTGGTCTCAAACTCCCGACCTCAAGCAATCTTCCAACTTTGGCCTCCCAGAGTGCTATGATTATAGGTGTGAGCCACCGTGCCTGGCCAGTACTCTTCTCCACAGTTGTAGCCACTGAAAAAATGTCTCGAGACATTTGTGCCTGCCCCCTGGGGGCAAAATTGCCCCTAGTTGAGAAGTACCAGGGTAATGCAAGTGGTGCTCAGCAGAGGCCACTGAACATGACTCAATGTGTGGATATTGTGTTTTCTAATGTTGACTTTCCTTTAAACCACAGGGTTTGAAACCGCCAAGTCTTTTGCCCTCCATGGTGCACACGTGATCCTGGCCTGTAGGAATATGGCAAGGGCCAATGAAGCAGTGTCACGCATTTTAGAAGAATGGGTAAGTACTTGACTATTTTTGTTTTTAATTGTTAGATACACATGCCAGGCTAAACGCATGGAGATTTTAGTGCAGTGTGTACAGTTTATTGCTTTTGGAATAATGTCTTTATTTTTAAAGTCATCTTCACTTTGTTTATTTTATGAATGAAAGGATGAGCAGGCCCATTATCCATGCATTTGTTTATAGTTCATTGTCAATGTCATCTGCTTTATTAGTCAGTGGTTTGGAAATGTTTACTCATTGAACTCCTTTGTTAAGAAAAATAAAATGTGGTTAACACCCACGAATACAACTGAGAGGTTGTTATCTCATGATTTTTAAGATTAGAAGGGAATAGGCTTTAATCCTATCTCTGGTTTTTTGCTCTTCTCCGTGTGTGTAGATGTTGGTGTTAATATGTCTCTGCATAAACATTTATTGAAGGCTTGTAGTGCTCTTGAGACTAAGGGTGTAGCATCAAACAAAACAAAATCCCTGCCCCTCATGGGCTTACCTTCTAAGTAGGAAAAACAGACCATAAAGGGATAATCAAGTTTAATGTTTAAAGTCAGGCTGCTATAAGTACAGTCAAGCAAAAGAGATGGGGAGTGACAGCCGGAGCTCTTCTCTCAACAGAGAGCCTCCAAAGCAGTGACATTTGATCTGAGACCTGAATAAAGTAAAGAAGTAAACCATACAAACATCAGGGAAGATACTTTCTTAGCAGTAGGAACGGCATGTGCAAAGGCACAGTGGTAGGAACAGTGGGAAAATTCGAGGATCATCAGGGAAGCTGGTGTGGCTGGAGCCAAATGGAATGGGAGGAAGCAGGAGAGGTGCCAGTGAGGGTGGGAGGGCATCTGGTAGGGTCTCCAGAAAGATGTGAGAGGGTGTAAACTAGAGAGTGATGTGAGGCGATTGCTTTTTTAACATGATCACTGGGCTTCAGCGTGAAGTATAGACTTCATTTGTTCATTCACTTGTCATTCATTCACTTACTTACAAAGTGCATGACTATGATGGGTGCTGGGGTCTACTGTTAGGAAAGCCACTGTCTTTCTAGAGCTTTCAGCCTATTGTGAAAGACAGATTTAACCAAAGAAACATAGACATCAGTGTAAACTAGCAAAAATGGTGACTCCTTGATTCAAGGGGCATATGCATTTAAAATTTTGGTACCAATTTCCCAGTTGCTGTGTAGTCGTGTTGCTTCAATTTCCATTCGACCGACAATGTAGACAGGCAACTGTTGTCTAGCAGCAGGGAGTGTTAAACTTGTAAAACTTTGTCCATTTGATGTTATATTTTAAACTAGAAACATAAAATCCCAGTGGCCCTAGTGATATTATAGTAACCATATTGTACAATGATATTAATGTTTAAGCCTGTCTTGGAAGATAATGCTAAAACACAATTGTTTTTGCGTCTTTAAATTTATCCTCTTCTTTTCTTAGAATACAGTACGTATGAGAACAGATTCATCTGCTTTCATTTCTATTTTAACTGTTGTTTGCTGCATAGAGACAGAAATTCCTGGATCTTCTCTAATTGGTGGGACTCTGGATCTATTTGGTGCCTCAGTTTCCTCATCTTTGAAGAAGAAGATTGGATGGAAGGTCTTAAAGACCCACCATTCAGTCTCTCTTTCTTGCATTTTGAGCCATAATTGGGTCCTTGTGAGTCAGTTTCACATGATAGAATTTATCATTGTGTTGTTCTACTCTACCGTATAGGACCTTGAGGTAGACCAGCAATCCCAGAGAAAGTCATTGTCAGGACATGGGAAAAGAAAACAAGAGTGGAAACAAAACTAATACTCACATGCCATTTCAAATGTTTAAATTAGATTTTATAGGTTGTAGGCTGAAGAAACTCAACCCATTCATCATCTCTCGTCTGTTCACTTGTTCTCTGTGTATACTATTACACTGTGCTCTTCATTTCTCCTAGATTATGATTTTGGAAGCTCAAATGTAGCACCAGAAGCCATCATTAGCATCTTGCATCATTGAACTATTAATATAATGCAGAGAGTGTGTGAAGTCTTAAGACTTTCCTTTGGTGGCCTACGTTGTTGGGCTTGGTCCTCAGCCATCCCCACTTCCTCACCCTTGACATTTGCTGGTCAGCTTTCCTTCAGTCCTTCCTTAGCTCACATCTATGTGCAGGGATTTCATCTGGCGTATCATTAAATACCATCTCCTTGTGTTTCTCAAGGTCAGCTTGATCGACTCCAGTTTTTCAGGCTGCTAGCCAGCTCAAGTGTGTTCATACTTCATCTGGGATGGATCTTATCAGTATTGGGGCCGGGAAGGTACTGCAGCATATTGGCACCTCACGGGAGATTCTCACAATGATCCAAAGTTTTTTGTTGCAGCAAAAGCTCGTTCAGAAGGCTTTGGGCCGTTTGGCCCGGCATTGGCTCTCACATGCCAGGGCTCCACGGGCATTCTGGGCTTCGATTCATCTCTCTCTCACCAGCTTGTTCTTCCCTGCCTGGTCTTTCTTTTACTGCTTTCACTGCATAGTCCTGGATTGCCATATTCCAGAACATTCACGTCTGCCTCTTAGCCAGTGGAATACTCTTCTCCTATCCACGATGGGGCAGCTACCGTCTCCCACCCACCATCTACCAAATTCTTGTCATATGCTGTGCCCTGGGCCAGGTACCTTATATCCCTTGCTCAGGAGGATGCAAAAGTCTGGTTTCCCCATTTTACAGAAGAGCCAGGGGACTCGCCCAGAGCCACACAGCCACTGTGTTCCTTGCTCGGTCCATTGGGTTTCCAAACCTGAGGTCTCTCTGCTCCACCCCACGGCCTGGCTTTTCTGCCAGATTCAGCATCATAAGTGTTCATACCTTTCAGGTTTTGCTTTCAAAATCTCTAGGTGCTGTTTGAGTGATTAATTTCAGGGTTAGTCATATTTCTTAGAGGAAGCAACTCTGATCTACCCTATCATTCCTTTACATTCAATATACCCCTTTTTTGAGCTCTTAATTGCCTTTAGGGAGATCCAACTATTTAATAAAATATAACTTAAGTGAAAACACATTCCATATAGAAGTATATTAAGAACTTATATGTAATTACTACTACTATTACTACTACTAATTGTTTCATGGGGAAATGCCCTCCTGCTGAGATGTTTTAGATGTTCCAAAGTTAGAAATAAGAGAAAAAAGATAATTAAAATAGGATATAACATGGACAGCACGGAAGTAAACCATCCTCTTAAAAGACCAATCCATTTAACATAATTGAAAAAGGAAGGAGGACCTTAGTGCAATTACACATGCCTGTAGTCCCAGCTGCTTGGGAGGCTGGGGTGGGAGGATTGCTTGTGCCCAGGAGTTCAAGACTGCAGTGAACTTTGATTGTGCCTGTGAATAGCCACTGCACTCCAGCCTGGACAACATAGTGAGACCTCATCTCTTTTTTAAAAAAAAACAAAGAAAAAATGAAGGAGAAGGGGGAGGCCCTTCTAGCCTCTAATAATAAATAAAGAAAATGGGGATATGGGGCTCATGCCTGTGTTGTTACACAGTCCGCAGATGTGGTCTGCCTCATCCACATCCTTATGTGGATTATAGACTGGTACCCCTTACCGCTAAGACAAGCCTAATTCTCTCCTGTGTATCCCAAGGAGCCAGTGTGTGGCTGGCTGAATAGGAAGTTTATCTTTTCATGTTTTCAAGATGGAAGGGATTCTCTTTTCTATAGCAGCAGCATCTCCTTATTAGGATGCCATGTGAGTTCTCTGAGTCTTGAACACTGACAGGTGTGTCTGAACCTCGAAGTGCCATGGTCTATCCTTTCCTTCACTCAGTATTTATTGGAGTGAGGTTTCCATGGAGGTCTGGTATGTCCCACTCCCTGTTCTGAAATCCGAGGACATCCAAGGGGCACTGCATGTAAAGAAAAATACCTTGTTGGATATCAAGGCACAGCAAGACCTCAGTGTCCTGGGGAGAGCCGTTGAGAGACCTAAGTGGGGCTCCCAGTTCTTCCTTCCTCTCACCCTTTGGGATTTCTAAATTTTTGTTTCTAAATTTGTGTCTCTAAAATTCGAGATCTAAAACTCAGGTCCTGTGGAGGGAGGAGATTGAGTAGAGATGGGGTGAGTAGACCTGAGCCCACCCACCCACCTCCCCACCAGTTTGTTCATAGGAGCAGCCATGGCAGATTGAGGTGGGGGAGTTGTTATGAGTGGCCAACGTGTCTCATGTCCCAGACCCGCACTAAGTCTATTGATCATGTCAAGAGTGAAACAGGAAGTACAGAAGAGCTCATGTTGTCGGGGGGTGGCCATTAGTGAAGTGTGGAACTCAAGGAATGTTGTGAAACTCTGGCATCTAATGGGGGTTGAGACAGCCAATGTTTTAGGGAGATGGCTATCTCTTGGAGTTGTTATTTAACCCACCCCTGATTCCCTAGGACGGGTCTTGAAGCTGTTTGCCTATCATACAGGAAGAGTGACTCACATATGTTTGGTTTGGTGATAAGGTTTGGCTCTCATTGAAGGACTTCCAGCCCGTGCTTTCCTCACTTGTCTCTTAACTTGGCCTAGACTTCATGTCTTCCTAGAGACTAGTTAGGATGACATGCCATCAGCCAGGGTGCAACGGGGATCCAGATCAGCTACTCTTGATTTTTCATGGGGATTTAACCAAGATTCCCAAGAGGTCCAAAGCAGGCAGGTCTTTAGGGTGCCTCAAGGGGTGGCATCTTCAGGGTGCATTGGCCTCAGTTCAGAAGCTGGGTCTCCTTAGTGCCCTATAGCTGGTCTGACATTGAACTCACTAAGGCCTGGATGGAGTGTATAAAATAATCCCTCCCTATCCCCTACCCTTGACCCCCCTACCTCTGTTGTGACAACCAAAAATGTCTCCACACATTACTTGATGTCCCCTGGGGGTAAAAATCATCCCTGGCTGATGACCAAGTCTATAAAATATGCTGTGTTATAATGGTGAAGATTAGAATCAGGTACGTCCTATGACCTTGGACAAGTTTCTTCTCTAAACCTGTTTCTTCATATTTAATATGCATATAATAATATCTACATCAAGAGATATAGATGGTTGTATTAAACACATTGACTGTATGTGTGCAAAGTATCAACACATTATGGGATTAGATTAAGTGCTCAATTCAATGTTAGCTGCTGCTATTAATAACAACAACAATAATTTCTTATTTATACATGAAAGTGCAAAGTGATCTTTTCTTAACCTCTCTAAGTGGCTGGAGAGGAGCTCTAGGGAGGATGTTTATCAGCATGATTCAAATGGAGTTGCAATGAATTCTTTTTCTGTCTTCATATGCTTGGACTCCTACATTTTAATAGTTGTGTATTTAGTTTGTTGATTAGTATTTTCCCATGTAGCTCATATTAGCACTCAACTGTCATTTGAAACGCCATCTTAATTATTTATGTGATTGTTTTTTCTTTTGTATTTATAAAGAAATACACTTTGCATGTATTTAGGAAAGATGATTAAGGGATTAGTCATCAGGAACAGCAAGAAACGGTTTGTATCAAAATGGTTATTGAGAAAGCAAGGAGATAAGGGGTAAAAATAAAAGATTTATTAGTCAGAGGTAATGGAATATGCATGTTTTGGGGAGAGAGTGCATGCTTGGTTGATTGTTGCCACACGGTTTGCTGCTGAAGTGCTGTAATGATTCCAGTTTTCAGTAGAGTTAATACTGGGTCTATTTATCTCATGGGAGTAAAGGCATGAGGAAAGCACTGACAGCATTGTGTCACTGCAGCCTCATTGATAAGCATCGGAAATAGTGACTTTAACACTATCTTCAGATGTGGAGCACTTGGTACCAACCATTGTATTAGGCACATATATGGGCTCCACAATTTGCTGTGCTTTTATTTTGTTTACTTGAGAGAGTGAGAGAGCATGTGAGAGTCTGTCACCCAGGCTGGAGTTAAGAAGCACAATCATACCTCACCGTAGCCTTGAACTCCTGGGCTCAAGTGATCCTCTTACCTCAATTTCCTGAGTAGCTGGAACTATAGGCTTTCACCACGATGCCTGGCTCATTTTTTAAATTTTTGGTAGAGAGAGGATCTCGCTGTGTCACCTAGGCTGGTCTTGAACTCCTGTCCTTAAGCAGTCCTCCCACCTCAGCCTCCCAAAGTGCTGGGATTACAGGTGTGAACTACTGCGCCCGGCCTGCTGTGCTTTTAATAGATACTTACACCGTGTATTTTCGTGACGTGATATTAAGGAGTGACTGACACCGTGTGTTTTTGTGACATGATATTAAGGAGCGATGGGCCAGGGTGCTATGTAATAAATTATTTGCACTTTTAAGGACTTATGCAGAAATCCAGCTACTTTTAGCGTCCCTCAAATCCACTCAATGTCTTTATGAGCTGGCATAGCTTTGCTGCTTGTAGGTGTTCCCCCCAATCTCCTTTGATACTAACAGCTTACATCCCATAATTTGCCTTTGCAGATGGAAGGCCTGAGGTGCGATGCCTTCTTCTATGTGATGTGTGTGTGCGTGTTGGGGAAGGCATACAGGATGCGGGGTCGGTAATGCACAAGTCTTGTGCCTGTCTAAGCTGGTGACTTGACTTGGAAAAGATGATCATTATTCAGTGCCTGGCAAGTTATAGGGCTCATCCCCATTGTTTTGAATGATCTTTAGCTAAATAAAAATATAAAAACTATTAATATTATTAATAGTTATAGATTATTGGGAAGAGTTCATCCTAAATCAGCTGCTAGATTTCTTCCTCATTTCTTTGCTTTAAAAATTGTTTTTCTGTATGGTATTGGATTTTCAATAAATAAAGTATGATATAAACAAGTCTGTGAACCAGCAAGAACTATATAAACCACTTGCTTAAATCAATAAGCTCACATTCACCAAAAAAAAAAAAAAAAAAAAAAGGTAAAGATAAAGTTCTGAAGTTCTTTGGGACATTTATTTACAAAATATCACATTATCCTTGTCAACTGCAGGTGGAGTTGGTATTCATGTTTGTCTTTGCACTGGGCACTGTGCTTAGCATTTGTCAGTGAAATATTTCTGTTATGTCTTAAACCCATTGTGCAGGTGAGGCATGGGAGACTGGGGGAGGAGGAAAGTCTTGCCTATGCTCACACATATGGGAGAAATGTGGTGGATCCAGGATTTGAAGCTGTATTTCCCTGACCCTGAAGCCCTCTTGCTGCCTAGTCCAAAATTCTGGCATATGTGGTGCCAGAAGATTGGCCTATCTTTTTCGAGGACATAGCAGTATACTGTATTCATAGAGATTTGCATGTGTTTGTATGAATGTTTCTGGGTTCATAATATGACCGTACTTGCGGTTCTCTCAGAAAGAGAACACCCTCTGTGGCTTTTTGTAATCTGCTGGAGTGGATGAAGCTGGCCAAAGGAAGCTCTTTTCAAGCGGTATGTGTTGTATTTACTGTTCTACTTCAGTCTGACCTTTCTTGTCACTGGCCCGGGAAAGAGTCTTTATCAGATAATACATTATTCATCCCCCTCATAGACATAATCGGTTGCTAAAATATTCTGAGTTTTCTCTGTCTCCAGAATACCTAAAACTTGTGCTCGGTACATATCCTCTAAGTTTCCCATTTCATTTCTCATTCTGAAAATTTGGCGTTGATTTAGTCTTGACTGTTATTCATTGTTCTTTGATCACTGTGTCTGTGTCTTCTTTTTTTTTACTGGCCACTGCTCATGGTCCTGAACTGAATCTTTCAAACTTTATAACCATTGTAACCTTTGTATAATGAGGACTGTGATTAACCGCAGAGTTTTAAAGAGTGAAAGTCAAGCATAGGTGGCCAGCTCCGAACCATCACTCCCAATCATCCAAAGTGGATGCATCCTTTCATTAATGCGGGGTCCCCTGAGTTCTTATTAAGCAATTTTGACGTAGTTTGAAGAGACGGATTTCATCCTCAGATAGTGTTTAGCCAATGGCTGAAAGACTGGCTTCTGGCTACTCGGCATTTAGGGTTCGTTATTTAAGAGGGGAAAAATCATGCGTGAGCCTGTTTTTCATATTTATTATGGGGCATTTAGAAAGTCTCAGATGTAGCCAGTGTTAGATTAAACAGAGAGGACAAACAGTCCTTGGGCTGATAAAACCTTCTATGCAAGGACAAGTAGAGACGCAGCTGTAACTGAGGCAGCCACTCTCAGATTGGGGCAGCACGCACTACAATAGGTTCACGTTTATTTTAGACAAATATGTAAATGACAGCTCATTCTTAATTTACACGGAGGGAGTAGAGGGAGTCCCAGCTTTAGGGTCATACAGACCTGAGATTGAAGCCTGTTTTGAACACTTGCTCGCTGGGTGTCCCTGGGCAAATGTGGCCACTTCTTTGAACCTTGGTTTATTGACTTGCAGGATGGTACTATTCATGGCTCTCAGGATAAAAGTAAAATAACACACTCATTTGCACAGAATCTGGCACATAGTAGAGATTCAGTAAATGGTAGCTGCAGGAGAAGCTGACTTGTCTAATACAAATCCCTAAAATAGACAAATACACTAATAAATCTTATTGGAGGAATGTTTCTTCTTTTTCTTAGTCTGGGATACTGTAACAAAAATATCATAGACTGAGTGTCTTAAACATTTATTTCTCATAGTTCTAGAAGCTGGAAGTCTGAGATGAGGGTGCTAGTGTGGTTGGGTTCTTGGTGAGGTTCTTCTTCCTGGTTTACAGATAGCCATCATCTTGCTGTATCCTCACATGGTGGAAAGCTGAGAGAGAGAGAGAGAGAGAGAGCACGAGAAAGCTATCTCACATCTCTTATAAGGGCACTAATCCCATCATGAGGGTTCTACTCTCATGAATTAATCACCTCCCAAAGGCCTCATCTCTAAATACCATCGTGTTGGGGATTAGGGTTTTAACATAGGAATTTTGGAGGTACAGAGACATTCAATTCTGCCCCTGGCCCTCTGAAATTCATATCCGTCTAACATGCCAAATACATGTTATTCTATCCAATAGCCTCAAAAGTCTTAACTCATTCCAGCATCAACTCTAAAGTCTGTATCTTTTTATTTTTCCCAATCATCGAAGCACTAGGAAATAACCACACTTCTCTTCATCTTTCCAATAATGTGTCAGTTAATATTGAGATAAGCTGAGGTGAGGAGTAGGAAGGGGTTCCTTTCATCCCTAAAGGGCAGAAAGGTGACTGCCATGTCCTCAGTGCCCAGTCCCTGGCTTTTCCCGGGGGTGAGGGGTGAAGTTAATGCTGGAGAGAAGTGGAGGTGACAGAGCCCACCCTCAGTTCCTAGGGGATTCACATGGAACTAGTTTCTGCCCCTTAGTCAACTGGAAGATGTCCCTAGGTTTTGAAGACCTTATAAAAGGAAGCCTTGGACATGGCTGTGGTGGTTTTAAAATCTGTCCACAAATTCTTTGATCACCCTTCTTTCAAGAAGCTGAGCCTAATTCTTCTTCTTGGAGTTTGGACTGTACTTAGTGACTGACTCTCTGTGAATAGAATGTGGCAAAAATGACAAAGTATGACATCTGAGGAAGGTCCTCCTTGCCCTCTCTTTTGGATCACTCCCTCGGGGGGAAGCCAGCTGCCATGTTGTGAGAATGCTCAAGCAGGCCTATGGAGAGGCCCATGCAACAGGTAACTGAGGCCATCAGCTAATGGCCACATGCATGAACCCTCTTGGAATCCTCCAGCCCAGTCAAGCCTTCAGATGACTGCAGCCCCAACTGACAGATTCATATCATAAGAGATCTCAAGTCAGAACCATCCAGCAGCTAAGCCCCTTGTGAATTCCTGACCCACAAAATTGGTTATGATATAAAATGTTTACTATTTTAAGCCACTATGGGGCTTAAGCCACTTTGAGCCACTTTGGGGAAATTTGTGACATAGCAATGGATAACTAACACAGACTCCATGGCCACAAGGAGGACAAAACATGCACTTCTCCAGCAAGCTGCTTTAAATGCAAGGAATCTTAAGTTCTCAGAGTTGCAGCAAGCTCTGAGGTCACCTTGTTTGACCTTTCTCCAATGTGCAGACCACTTTTATAACACCCCTGATCAGGGGTCACCCTGCTTTGGTATAAGCTCCTCCACTGATGGGTAAGCTCCTTCCTCCCCAGGCAGCCCCTCCTATTTCTGCACCTCTCTTAATTAGAAAGTTCTCCCTTATACTGAAGGCAGAATCTTTCTCCAAATGTCTTCTACCCACTGGCTCTGGTTCTGCCCTCCGAGTTAAACTGGCTGCCTGCTCATCAGAACCCAACCAATATTCACATCTCTATAAATCTAAACCTATTGAAGATATCAGGTTATTAAAAGTTGGCATTGAGACTGGCAACCCCTGTCTCTCTTTTATTATTGAAGCCTGGGATGTGCATGGGCTGGGCAGCTGGGGAGTGCAGATCTGCTTTGGCTTCCCTGGAGTTAATGAATCAGCAAGAAGAGCACAGTCTTCTTTTAAATGACTGAGGAACACTGCACTTATTTACCAACAATTCTAAGAATGTAATTGTTCCGACTACAATGCGGTCTGTAAACTGGGTAGCTGGGAGAGACTTCGATGCATCTTTGTAATGGCTTTGTTGTTGCTTATTGAGAGGGACTAATTAACTTTGATTATTGCACTAATATTATGGCACTTTGACAGCCCTTCAGATTTATGACTCTGGGAAAATAAACAAATGAAATGCAGGTGCTGGAGCAGAAAGAATAAGTTATTACTGAACTTTAATTACTTGGAATGTGTAGCCAGGAGAGAATTAGTTGATGAATTACAGGATGCTTAAAATCTACATCAAATTGTAAGCAATAAGAAGACAAAAATACAAAGAATGGGGCTGGAAGGGTGCAATTTTTAAGGCAGGAAAGGATAGGACACATCTATAAAGGTCTCAACAGTGTTTCATTGATTAATCCCTATGGTTTCCAATGCTGCAGAAACTTGCACAGCGCTACTCAAAGTGTGGTCGCTGACCTGCAGCATCAGCAACACCTGAGAACTTGGTAGAAATGCAAATTCTTGGCCCCCACCCCAGACCTACTGGATCAGAATCTCTGGAGGTGGTAGGATCCTGCAATCTCTGTCTTGCAATCTCTCCAGGAGTGTGTGCTGCCTGCCAGAGTGGAGATGCATGGCTATGCGGTGCTCATACTGTTTGCTTTTTCTTTTATAAAAGAGTAGGTTCAAATTTTTATCTTTGCTTATGAAACTCAAATGTTCTCCCAAGCCAGCTCATCAACTTGCCCTAAGATTTTCAGGCTATTTTTAAACAATTGTACAAATATTTATTTAATATCCATTATGTGCTAGGTCTAGTGCGTGATATAAGACAGTTCAGAAGGACTTGACTGATGAGGCGACACTCCCAAACTGTCACCAATGCCAGCAGCCGGTGAGTGTAGTAAGAGTGAAACTTCTAGGATCCATGCGCTTCAAAGCAGGAGTGTTGAGGAAGGACATACTGGCAGACTGTGGTTAGCCCAGATGGTGAGGGGACATCTGGAGTAGAGGGAAGGGTATGAGCAGAGCATGACTAATTTGTCCTGGGAACTAATCAGGTTTGGGTGTGGTGTCAGGGAGGGGGCTGGAAGCTGCCACTTGAGGACAGATTGTTGAGGACCTTGGATTCTAGTCCTAGGAGAATGGACTTTAGGTCCTGCAGCCACTGAAGGGTCTAAGTGGGGGTGATGCAGTCCACACGTAACGACGCAGAAAGACAGAGGCTCAGGCTAAATTAGAGGGGGCAGTGGGGAGGCTGGGAGACACTGTTGGCCTGTTAGCCGTGGTCAGCTGTGGTTAAAGTGGTAGCGATGAGCTTGGAGGGATGAGAAGGATGCTGAACAGACGCGCTTAGCTCCTGACATTCAAGGAGCACTTTAAAATCCATCAACTGAGTCTCAAAGGCTAAAAATAATGAGCTCTTTCAATAGTTCTTGCTCTGAAGACCTCTAACGAATTTCAAGGAAAAGCATTCCTCACTTTTAGAAACTCTGAAAATATAGAGAAATGTGCTTACTTATCTGTAACCCTCTCTTAAGAGAAGGGTGAGGAGATGCTTTGTTGTTCAAGCCAGGAAGTGTTGAGAGTGAAATAAATAAGGAGAGGAGCTTGGGAAACTCCGACAGCCTCCTTCTGCAAGATCATCCCAATCATCCAACCAGGCTACCTGAGAGGGAACTGGGCAGATTCAGGCCTCACTGGCCCCTGGTTGTTGCAGTTCTGGGTTGTCTCCTGTTACTTAGCACTTTTCCTTTTTAAGACGTTCCTATTTTCATTCCCACAAAAGCTCGGCCAAGCCTCCAGCCCAAGATCATCTCTATGTCTTGGACAGTTGTAAATGTAACTATGACTCCAGATCTCTTATGGTTAAGCAGGCTGATAAGTTTTCATTCTAGAGGTTCTTTCATATTATTTTCCACCTTCTGGAACCTTCTGGATTCCCCCTCTTTTGGATAGTGATGAGTACTTGAAGAAATAGGTGTGCGTTTCTATGTTAGACTGAGCCAAACCCTATCATAGTGTAAATCTCCTACCCAGAATTCATATGGTGACATGTAACAGTGCTGGTCTTTTTAGACTTGTCTTCAGTTTGGGATGGATGGTTCACAGCTTGTCTTTCTATAAATGTGGAAAACCAGGAGCTGGTTAAATGTTTACTTTGGGCCCTGGGTCAATTTGCATCATTGGAGGAGGTGCTGGAGCCCTTGGCAGTGATGTTAATGATGATAATCAGATTGTAGGCTAGGGTCGCTGTTTATGACATCAGTGAATACCTGCCAACATAGACATTTTTGGAGAGACAGCAAAGAAAAGCAGAAATAATTCTGTAGTATTTTAGAGTATCTGTTAAAAATAAAGTTTCTGTTAGTCATGCATGACCCACTGGGCTTTGCATACTGTGTTAGCCATTACTTTGAGGATACAGCAAAGATGTGAGCAATTTATGTGAGAATAATATGATGAAAAATTTAGGTATGAATTAGTGAAGCTGTTTGTTGTTGTAGGAAGAGTTATGAATTAACAGATTACATTTGGGTATACTGTGGTTATAAAATGGTAAAATTTTCAGATTGGAAAGGGCTTTCTGAGATTATCCGATTTAACTCCTCCACTTGACAGATGGGAAAACTGAGGCCCTTTTGAGGGTAACTTGGACAATTGATCATGCTTTCTTTTGAGACATATTATCATGCAATTTGCCTATTGTAGAAAAAAAATATATGTTTTAAAAAACAACAAAGAATTGCCTGGGGGCCAGGCATATGGCACCTGCCACTTCATGCTCAGTTGGATGGCTTGTTTAATTCTCCTCCTTATTTTTATGATAAGAATAATAATAATGGTAGCTAGCATTGTATTCCAGTCACTGTGCTAAGCATTTTAAATGCGTGAATTCAGTTAATCTTTGTGACACCCCTATGAGGTAGCTAATATTACAAATTCTATTTCCAGATGAAAATACAGAGGCTATGAGAAGTTTGTTGATGTTTACGCAGCAGCAGACATTGAATGCCATAGGGAAGTAGAAACTTTGCTTGTCTTATTCCTCTTGGTATGCCCCCAATGTGTAGCCTGGTCAGTAGGAGGGATTTAGTAAATATTTGTTGAGTGAATGAGAGGGTAAAACAAGGTTGACAGCTGAGCCATGGGAGTTATAACACAGGCAGCAGCATCCTGCCCCGGTAGGAAGGGCAGGTTGTTTGGTTTTTGGAAACCAGACCAGCAGAAAGTGCAAATAACCAGCTGGTTTTTCTTAAGTACTAAGCTATGTGAATTGATTTTTCATATTGATGCTACTGAAGTGTCCTCAATTCTTCAACTACCTTCTAGTTTGTTAAAGAAAGGCTTGTTAGAGTACATTGTGGTAAACATATTTTAGTCCAGTTCTTTGAAAGTTACCAACCCCAATTTGGGAAATCTCAGCTAACCAGCTTCCCTAGTCATTCTGGAGAAGTGGGAATTGGCCGCCATGAAGAGTGGACTCATAAATCAACTGGATTTTGAAGGACAGAAAAATAGGCCTTTATGTAGAACACACAGCTCCAAAGGCTGCACCTGAGAGTACCGGGGAATCTTTTAAAGGGCTACTAAATGGATCCAGGAGATTTCTGGGCTTTGCTTCAAGGGTGTGTGTTCTCTAGAGAGACAAGGTTGATCAGAAATTAGTAACTGCTTTAAAAATTAAAAGACCTAACCTGATGTTAGGGTTTTGCAGATAAATATAAAAACCTTCTTGTTTCCTATTACTTAGGGCAGAAAAAGCAGCGTGGGTTGGCTTTGCTTCTAATGTCCCTCTTCGTTTTTGGTTTATAAGTAATTGTCCTGAAGCCAGTCAAGATAAATGTATACTGAAAGAAAAATTAATGAGAGAGAGAAGGGACACACACACACACACACACACACACACACACACACACGCACATACGAGAGATGGAGGCACAGGGACAGAAAGACAAAGACAGAGAGAATCTCTAGCAGTTTCTATGAGCTTTTTAGTGTTAGCTTCTGCATGATGGTGGGGGGTGTGGAGGGTGGGGGGGTGTTGATCACTGTTTTCAGCATTCTCTGATCATTTCTTGCTTGGAAAGGAGGAAATTAGAATTGTTGAGCTATGATTTGTTTTAATCAGAAAGAAATTGTCTAACATAAATCTCTCTGTGAGTGCTAGAAAAGCCCTAAAGCGGCCAGGAAAAAAAAAATATCAATACTTTGCAAAGGAGGAATGATTGTTCCAATTCGTGGCTTAATTGACTTTAAGCCTTAATGAAACTCAGGCCAGAACGGGCAGGGCAGTATACAGTCTGTGGCTGGGATCAACGGTGAAATCTACAGGGGGAGAGGAGGAATTTAGGGTGGTTATTTGGCTCTTTGCTAGTGATGCAATTTTCTAATAGACTGGGGCTACCTAATACCAGATAATATTTTTTTTCTTCCTGTAAAGAGAGTAAATGTTTTTTTCTGACTAACATAGTAATTTATTTTAAATTACAGCTTTTTCTATTGGAAGCATTCATTTATGTTAGATTATCGTTCCCCAAGTGAAATTTCACTGATGCTCTATAATTAAATATAGATTTTTTTTAAAAAAGATAGTATATATTTTAAATCTATAAGTAGACAAACTAGGGGATATAAAGTCTTTATTTAAGAAGAACAAATAGCCCACCCTATCAGCATTGCGGCCCTTGGAAAGAGTTCATTTAGCATAAGCCTGTCCCAGGTGGGCACTAGGTTCTGTCTTGGGAAGGGCTGCGAAAACTTGCTGACTTCATCAGCTTGAAAAGATTAAGCTATAAAATATGTGACATGGGTTTAAGTGACCGGACCTGGGATTTGATCTGGCTCAGTTTGAATCCTGTTTCTGCTACTTAAGCAAACCAGGTGACCTTCACTTCTTGCTGCCTCGCTTTTCTCCTCTGTAACATGGGGATGATATAATAGTACCTAAATCACAAAGTTGTTAGGAAGATTAACTGAAGTCCTTTATGTAAAGTGCTTAGGATGGTACTTGGGTATTGAGACTGGTACCCAGGTACCTAGCGTGTGCTATCAAGTGCTAGCAAAGATAATGAAGAAATAGCTTGGGGTCCCCGTGTGGTCTGGCCTCCCCCCCACCTATCTAGGCTCACATCTGACCATTTTCTTCCTTGCTCCAACCATATCAAACTCTCTGCTGTTCCTAAACCTTTGCCTCTCTCTGCGTCTTGGCATGGAATGTTTCCTCTGCTTGGAAGGACCTCAGCCAAGCTTGTCCTCCTAACATCTGCCTCTGTATGCTGTGAATCTCTGCTCCTGGGTTTCTTTCCCACAAAGATTTCCCTCCCTCCTGCCCTCTCTCCCTACCTTCGTTCAGCAAATAGCGTCAACCCCTTTCTCTGGGTCAAGCATGGCATTAAGCACTAGTGGCATGGCAATGACAAAGAAAGGAAAGGTTCCTGCCTCCGAGGAGCATGCAGTCTGAGATTTAGTTTTTAAATATGCATCTATCGCAGCACTGATCACATTATGCATTGATTGTTTGCTCCTTGGTCTGCTTATTTAGTCAATAAACATTTATTGACACTGTTCTATGCCAAGTGTCCCACTGGACTCTGAGCATATATGGATACACGAGACATTGTCCTTGCCCTCAAGGAATCTAAGTGTAGCTACAGACATGTAAATTAATGATAATAATATCAGCCACACCACTAGGCATGTGTGGGAGTGTGTGTGTGGGAAGGGGAGTGAGGCCTGGTTTATGGCCTGGGCTTTATAGCACTTGTGCAGGAGCAGACCCGATGCCTGTGTTGCTCACCACTGTTAGGTGGTATAGGACCAGGTGGTCAGGAGTGCAAAAGGTTTTCTTTGGTTCTGGCAGCCTAGTTAGTGGTTGAGCACATGGATTTTGGAATCAGACCAATCTAGGTTGGAATCCTGGCTCTGCCACTCTATAGCAGTGTTGTGATCTCAGACAAGTTGCTCCTCCGTGGGCGTCTCTATCTTCCTACAGGAAATGGGGATATTGCATTCCTGTGCCGTGGGATGCTTGTCAGGATTAAATGAGATAACGGTGCCTGGCTAGTGGCACATACACAGTAACACCTGCCAAGTGCCCCTCACTGAGCTGAAAGCTTCTGAATGTTACCTCTTCATGCCTTGCATATCTTGGGTTCTAACCCATCAAGGTGCACCCACCTCTTTCTCTCTCTCTGTCAACAAATCTTGAACCCACGAGGGGCTTGTCTCCTTAGTGTCAGACAGAGAGAGCCTCCTCTGGGTAGATTTGCTTCCTGTCCAAACAAAGCTTCCTCGCTGCGGTACTGGATTTTGTAGAATGGTTACAGTTTCCAGAAACCTCTGGTCCGTGAGCCAATTTGGAGAAAATTGAATCATTCTCTGTGCCTTTCGGCTTGCATCCTAAAAGCCTGCGCAAACACTTTGGGCAGGCTTCAGCAACTTCACATCAAGGGCTCAATCACAGCCTCCGAAATAAAAACATCCCCCGTTGCTCTCGGCGTGTGAGGCTGGAGTCTGTGCTTGGCACAGACCTCGGTGCTAGCGATAACACTTCCTCTACCCCATCAGAGGGTCCTAAGAAGGCAGAATCCACTTAACATGCTCACTGCTTCTCCATATGAGGATTTAAAAAAAAAAAAAAAAAAAGTAGGAGCTGTCAGGATCCCACATGTTCAGTGACACTTCCAGCCAGAGGTAGGATAGGTCTTTTGAAGTCTTCAGAGAAGCGGTTTCATATTCAGATTTATCGAGCGGGGCTGGGCTGGGACAGGCAAGGGTCTTAATGTAGCGATTCACTTCGTGGTTTCTCATCATGCCAGAGAAATTGACTTCATTATCACCACGTTCACATTCGCCTTAGCAAGGCCTCCTCTGTAGAAATAATCCTGAATTTAGTCACTGACAATTGTAAGTGTTTTACAATTTGTGGAGAATTTTATATGTGAAAGAAAATGGATGAATTAAAAATATTAAACAGCTTATCCAGCACCCACACGGATGAAACGTTGAGATCTATTTTTTTCCCCCCTGCTTATACTATAAACATATGGCATGAATTTTCTGCTCTCATTACAGATGCTGAGAGAAGGCAAAGACAAATATTTATATTACATTCATGTTTTACAGTAAAAACACTGTTCGGTTTGTTTATACGGTTCCACTGTTACGGTTTTTATGGTTGGTAATGAAACTACTGTACAACCAAGCCTGGGTTATATAGCAGATCCAATAAGCCCTCCTGTTCAGGGAGATATTCCGGATGGAATAGTTGATGTCACATGTACAGATTCAACAATGGAATTATGTGTTAGGACAAACTAAGTTATGCCATAATAACAAACAACCTCAGAATCTCTGGGGCTTAGAACAACAAAGGTTTATTTCTTGCTCAAACTGCATTTCCATCACGAGTTGCTTGGAGAATGCTGTTAAATGGGTATCTCACTCGGGCCACCTGGGTGGACAGAGCAGCCTGCATGCCTGGATGTTGTGACAGAGGAAGAGAGAGGCGTGCTGACCTGTGCTGCTCACAGGTGACACCTGCTAACACTGCTCACATTCCGTTGGCCAAAGCAAGTCTCACGGCCAAGGAGGGGGGTGAGTGTGCAAAGGCACCATGTATATAGAAAGAGGTGGAGAACTGGAATATCAGAGGATAGACAAAGACTTCCTTCTGCAGTCACTTCAAGCGTTTTTGTAGTTGTTTAACTGATATTCTATTTTTAATGCAACTTATCAGAAGGGTACAGGAAAGATCTCAAAGACTCCTGTGTCCATACCCAAACTCTTGAAAACTGATGAGACTCTATCTCCATTTTAAGATGATCTGGATAGAAAGGATTCACCAGGCATATATCACAATGCATAAGTCTTCAAAGCCATGGAAGTTTTTCAAGTTGAACTATGATGTGTTTTTTTTTTTTTTAGATAAGTTTATTTATTTTTATTTATTTATTTTTTTCAGCTTATTATGGGGGTAAAAAAGTTCAGGTTATGTATATTGCCCATGCCCCCCACTCCGAGTCAGAGCTTCAAGGTGTCCATTCCCCAGACAGTGTGCATCACACTTATTATGTAGGTATACACCCATCCCCTCCCCCCACCCCCGACCCCCCACATCTGTCCGACACCCAATTGGTGTTTATATCTGAAAGCTCATTGGTAGAGAGCTTTGGATATATTACATTCAGCTGTTATATCTTCCCACCACAAATTAGGCATGAAATGCTGGAGATATGCAATTCATTCAAAGGAAATAAAAAGGTACAATTCTGAAAACAGCTCAAGGTGACTATTAACAGCAACTTAAAGGTGATATCTACGTCCGAGATGTCCAGTATGGTAACCACTGGCCACATGTGGCAGTTGAGTGCTTGAACTGTAGCTGGTCCAGATTGAATTGAGCTGTAAGAGTAAAATAAAATACCTACCAGATTTAAAAGATTTAGTATAATTAATTAACATTTTTATATTGGTTGCATGCTGAAATGATAATATTGTAGATATACTAGGTTAAATAAAAAATCTTTAAAGCTAGTTTTACCTGTTTCTTTTTGTCTTTTCTTTACACAGCTACTAGAAAATTTTAACATTACGTAGTAGACTTGCATTATTTCCATTGGTCATCACCAATCTAGGGGGTAACCATTGAGGGAAAAAGGTACACTTTGATATTTTCTTCACAACTCCTTAATTGCTAGAACTCACAGTTCAACCTGTTGATTTATGTCCTTTGACTTGTTGGGATTTTCTACTTTTCATTCATTAGTCTTTTTAAAACCTTTATTTTAAAATAATTTTACACTCTCATAGAGGTCGTAAAGAATAGTATTTAGTGTCCTGGATACCCTTCATTCAGTGATAACCATAGTATAACAATAAATCTAGGAAATTGACATTGGCCCAATAGTATTAACTAAACTACAGATTTTGTTCATGTTCCACTAGTCTTTATGTACACTCATTTGTGTGTGTGTGTGTGTGTGTGTGTGTGTGTAGTTCCATGAAATGTTATCACATATTTACAGTTGGGTAGCACCATCACAATCAGGATATAGAACTGACCTATCCCGCCAAAGAAGCACCCTCTACGTTTTTATTCTTTGAGTTACAACTTAACCAGGGCTGTTATGGAGGGTAAAACTTCCAGGCAAGTTAGGAGCAAAAGATGCTGTTGTCTGTTTGTCCATTTTCCTACCCATCTCACCTTGGCTGAGCTATGCCAAGCTTTGCAAGACATGCCAGGCAGACACAAAGAAGTTAAGACTTCACTCAGGGAACTCACAGTCTTTGGAAGGTTACAGAAATACTTTCACTAGGAGGTGTGTGAAAATATATAATAGAAATTGGTGCCTTGACCTGCCAAAGAGAAGAAAATAGCACAGAATCTTCTTTCCAAGTTTCAGGACCCAAGTCTCTTGTTCTTTCTTTACTCTGACTTCAGCAAAGCAAGAATGGTTCAAACCACATTAGAAGGCTGTTACTTTCCCACCCAATTTTAAAGGAGAACGGAATGTCCTCCCTGCTTAATAGGTATTTTGTGCCATCCAGGTAGGCCATGCATTCTGTGAAATTTTCACTGGCTCCCATATTCCATTTTTCAGATTTTATTTTTTTTTCAAAGAAGAGCCACAGAAATAACTTATAGAAATTTTTAGATACAGTTAATATCCTACCTGTAGGGAGGCTTTTTTTGAACAACAAGGTTAACTAGGTATTTGTTTCTATGGCTATTTAAAGTGGTCTTTCTTGATAGGGATATTTGTGTCCCAAGACTTGTATCTGTTTCTTGTTAAGGTGGAGGGTGGCACTTCATAATTTTTCACATGGGAGGAGGCCATCAACCAGCACCTGTCTTGATTTTGTCCAGGCTAAAGAGCTCAGGGACCTTAGCCTAGAGGATCAGTCTGCTCTGTGGCCCTTTCTGTTTTGCCACATCGCTTTTAAACATCTCGCCTAGATGTACACAGAGTATTTCTTCGTTTAAAGTTTCTTGAACCAAACAGGAGTGTTGTCATCACTTCCACAGGTAATATACAAGCATAGCATGTTCTTCACTTTATGAATCTAGGAGTGTGGTTTTTTCCCTCTTACTAACAAACAGAACCTTATTTGCAATACTTATATTTGCCTTAGGATCTGTTGTGACCCTGGAAATCTTTAAAAAAACAAACAAAATAAGTAACTTTGAACACAAAATCAGTGACCATTAGAGACCCATGTGATGATGGACCCCCAAATCCCTTAATTTAATTGCTTTGAGCCTCAGTTTCCACAGGTATAAATTGGAGAGATTGATACTGATTGATATGATAGAGATTGATATGACTTTCATATTAATTGTTATATTGACATTCGATCATCTGGTATTTAGTATAGTGTGAGGCAAACAGGAGACATTCTGTAAGCTTGATTTTTATTCACATGATTGTCATGTAATTCCGTTCCTTATCCTGTTTGTTGAAAAGGAAAGTGAGTGAATGAATGCATTTGAATATTTCAGCCCTCTGCTTGGAGGTTGAAGGAAATTCTAAATAACTATAATAAATCATGTAGAGCCAAGTCATAAAACAAACAAAACAACGGAAGCTAGATGATGTTTTGTTATTTCCCTTCTTGTTCCGTTTTTTCTCTAACTCTTCATTTTTATAGAATTTAAATGATTGGATTTAAGCAGATTCATTGGTAGATATGGGTGGGTTCTAGGGATTTCAGTGACGTGATGGGTATTTCCCAGGCATTAGGACCTCCTAAGATTTCCCTTTCCATTAAGCCTTATGGATGCATTCCAAGAATTAAATTAATCTAATGTCACTTCATTCATTGTAATTCCTCACTAGGGTTATGAGAACCTGGGAGTGTTTGGTTTCTTAGTCAGTTGATTTAAAAGGTACTTTCTATGGTTTTCCAACTAGCTATTTTCCATAAAATTTAGTACTTGTCAATGTATATTAAATCAATATTGTTTAAATGATCAAAGTGGAGAGAAAAATCTTTCATCTGAACATAGAATAATTCGCTTGCCTCAGTTGAGAAAAATAAAGTTTTAAGGCTACAGGTTGGAGTAATAGGACTTTATTTGAAAAATCCCAGAATAGTGGGATCATTATTTGGAAGTTTTGAGGAGCTAATCTTGGGAAAAACATAATGGCAAGTGTTACTTTACAGAGTGGACTCTAATGGTGGTATGATCCAGGCTGGAAAATCTCTGGCTGACGTAAGGGTATTGATAGACCTGTGGGTGTTAAGATCCTTCATGGCTGCTGGGGGGGAAGGACTTGCCTTTTGAAATGTGATCAGTGGTTTTCCTTGGGACCAATGGAGAAAATGGACACCTATTTGACAAGGTATGGCAAATCTTCTTTTGTGATTGCACGCTTGGCTAACAAAATGTTAGTAAAGATTAGATTAGTTTGCTATAAAGCTATTAGAGATGGGTGGGGAGGACGAGGAGTGGCTGAGAAGGAAAGTGGGGTGAGGGGGCAGGAGGATGAAATGTGGAGGGACAGGCAGAGGTGAGGTCATGCTCTTATGCCTGGCTGTCCTGATGAAGCTGGTGTTTGATCCAAGATGTGGCTGAGAGGAGGCAGCTCGTCTGGAGGATGCAGTTGGAAGACACAGGTTCAGGGCTGAGCCAAGCCAGAAGCAGGAGGAGGTGTGGCTTTTTAGGACCAAGAACAGGCAGGTCCCAGGGATGCTGTGAGAAGCGGGCAAGTTGTGATAGGTTAATAGGTGAGATCTTCAGGGCTTCAGCTCACCTGTGTGGTGGTGGCCTCCCAGGAGCCCCTGCCTGCTGTAGCCCGGCCCTGAGGGGTGGCCCTTCCCTAGTGCCTGTTGGTAGCCATTGACACTTTTGCTGTACTGGTGATTCAACACAGAGGTTATCCCTATATCTATTCTCTCCTTTATTGGCACAAGCTTGTGAGGGATGTGAGAATCTGCGTGTCTTTGCACAGTACTGGATCATTTGTGTGTCTTCTGAACCAAGTGACGAGGTTCATCTGTATTATCACACACAAGGCATGTAAAATTGGGGCAATAGCTCTGAGGTCTATGTTTTGAGAAAGATAAGGGGTAGGGTAGTCAGCAGGCAGGCAGTGGTCGACATCACAATGGCCCCCAAACCTGCTTACCTTTCTTCGGGAGCTCACTGCCCACCCATACACCTCCCTGTTGTCACAGCCCTTGTGTTGTCCAGCACTCTGTCCACTCTCGGTTTTAATAGCTCCATCTTGGAGACTACAGAAGTGAAGGTGGTGATGATAGTCTGTGTGAACTGGTTTGGGCCAGTTATGGCCCATGACACCCTCGCCAAAGTGGTTGGTGCCAAGACAGGCACTTGGCTTAAGCCAGACCAGTTCCCAGTCACTGGACAAGATGCAGTCTCTCACTGGAGGGATGGGGAGCTGGAGGATGTTTATAGGGGCTGCTGGTAGCCACGTTTCTTGCTACAAGGAGTCAGAGTAAGAAAGGCGAAGTCAACCCGAGGTAAGAGAGAGAGAGCCAGAGAGTTCCTTTGGCCAACTTCCCCTGGCTTTTGAAATATGATGGAGCTGATAAATCCCCCTTTGTGTTCAAGCTCGTTTTGTCTACCATTTCTGTCACTTGCAACCAAATCAGTCTAATTTAATACTCTGGTCTCCAAAGGCTATGCCTGGTGGTACTCTCCTGGTGTCCCCACCAGCCCTGTGAGGACCATACCTCATATCTGTTCCAGTGAATTCTATGGTACAAACATTTTAGGAAGGTGAGTGATTTGGCTCAGATCCTGCCTCCTTGCAAGGGCTGACTGTAGTCACACTGGCATGCAGGGGCGTGAGGGGGAAGCATATTGGATTCAAAACCACTTGGTTTGTGACTTGGCTCAGTTTCTAAGTGGGTGTGCAACCTGATCCAGGTCGTTAATCTCTGAGATGACACTGTGGGGAGTGCTGGCCTGAGTGCCCGCCATGTCAGGGGTTCACTATGCTTTACTTATCTTCACATCATCCTCCCAAACCCCACTTGTTGGTGTTTCTTTGGGATCCCGGGTATCAGTAATCTGATAACCATGTGACTTTCTTGGGATGTTCACTTGAGTCTGCCACCCCTGGTCTTCAAGGTCCGCACATCAAAGGTGAGTACCAGCTTGAAGATTACTTGTTTCATTCTTCACTCCCTTTTTGAGAGAAAACTATAGTATACAATATATTTTATGGGCCCCCTTCCCAGCCGCAATGATGAAGATGAGATCAGGCAAGATGGTGCTGTTGGGCCACTGGATCATTACCCATCACAGCACCTGGAGCCTCCCACCTGGAGCCCAGGGCCACCAGCCACATGCACTTTTGTGAGAATTAGGAAAAAGCACCCACTCCTCCAGTGGCTCCGAGCCCCTCCTGCTGGACCAACAAGCTGTTGAGTTGGACCAACCAGCCTTGGGGATCCTCCTTTGATCACAGGATGGAAAGTTAGAAAAACATATCTGCCAACAGCAAATAGCATCATTATGAGTTTCTGCTATATTTATTTGGGCTTTGAGCAAAACACCCCCAAAATATTTCATTATGGTCCCAACATTTTAGGAGGTTGCATTTAAAAATCTTAGACATTTGTTTTGTACGTGTTATATATAGCATCTCATGTGAATATGTTAATTCCTTTTTATGAGTTTCAGTCTTTTTCCCCCCCATACATGATTGCTGTTTTATAGTTTCAGTTTGGTAGAATTAACATAGATTTCCCATATGGGGAAGGTTTTGGGTGGGGATTTAGACCAAGGCAGGTTCTTGATCCTCGGAAGAGATTCTTATCTGAGGGGGGATTTGAGAACAGCATCGCAGGGTGGGAAGTGCAGCTTTGTGTGGAAAAATGAATTGGAATAATTATTAGAATGGTTCTCAGAAGTTATAGGATATGTGATCATAGGAGTAACTTTCCTGAGAGGTGATGGAATGCCTGTACTTAGAATATTTTTTTAATTAATCTGTTTTGGTTACTAATATATTGAAAGTGTGATACAGAGAACACTAAGATTTGAAGAGACATTACCTGGAATTATAATATATGGAGGATGAGGAAAATGAGGTTAACCATTTCTTTTTTGGGCAAGTTTGTTAACTGTTCTATGTTGCTGTTTCTTTATGTATAAAAGGGATAAAAATAGGATCCACATCCCTGGGTTGTTGAGGAAATATGTGAGTATATATGACACACTTGGAACAATGCCTGGCATGCTATAAGCACTCTGTAATGTTACTGGTTTCTTGTCGCTGTTGGTTTTTTTTACTGGTGACCATTCGAAGCTTTGAGGCTCTTATTACAGATAAATGGTTGATATATTCTCTTCTTTGTCCATTTTTCTACAGTAGCTATTCAAAAAAAGCTTTTCTCCATTAAGTGAGAATTAACTTGTTATGGGTGTAGTGCTAATACAGTCGGATGTTTTGAGTCATGCAACTTATATGCAAGATAAAGCTATGACTTGAATTTTTGTGGTAGAAATATTCCTAGTTAACTGGCAAGGATGGTGTTAGCTTTTGCTGCAGTAACAAGCAACCCCAGACTTTCAGGGTCTTACAAGAACAAATGCGTATTTGTTTGCTTTAACACCTGTGGCTGAAGGTTGGTTGTGGCTGGTTGGCCGTCTTAGCTGTGCCCTTCCTGGGCACAACTTCTTATGACTTCTCATCCCAGGTTCCAGGCTTCAGGAAAAATCATTAGAGCCTTCAGAGAGCAAAAACTCACAGGAGCTTCTGTTGAGACATTGATGTGCCTCATGTCTATGTCAAAGTCCCATATATCAAGTCTCTTGGCCAAGGCCAACATCAGTACCCAGGAAAGTCTGGTCTACCGACGGGAAAGCATGGTAAAGGAGGGCACAATAATTGTGAACAAAGAATACAGTTGACCAAGGATGATTTTCTTAATATAGGTGCCATTTATCTTTTAGTAAAATGCAGCTTCACAGATTTGTTTAAGCTTTTATTTTAAGCACCTCTAAGTAGGTAAAACCATAAATGCACATGTTAATTATTTTAAAAAAAGGAAAAAGTAAAGGAAGAAAGGTACTTCTGAGTCAGGAAAATATTGACCAGTGTCATTTCTGAGAATCAAACCAGTGGTCTTTCTAGTGACCAGTCACCCCACTAACCTAGCACTAATGGCATGAGGACAAAATGCCAGCTCAGAGTCCTAGAAAGAGGCGTCCAGATTTATGGCCTGTCCCAGACTTCTCTAATCGAGGCTGTTTTCCCTCTAGATGCCTTAGTCAATCAGTAATTAATTTGAAACCCAAAGTTTCATTAAGTGTTATTGAGTTCTCTCACGCTGACATTTGTAGTGCTATATTTCTTTAAAATCACAAACCATTTTTCATACTGTCGTTTGCATATTTTAACAGAAAAGATTGCAGTTCTGCTATAAATGACCCAGTTTTCTGGATATATTTACTTGAGTGTCATAAACTTATTATCCTTCTCTTCCACTTCATTGCTTTTCTGCTTTTCTCAAGTATTTTGAAATCATATTTAAAACATCATTATAGCCTCTGAATTCTATCTAAAGTATAAATAAATTTTACTGGGTGAGTATTTTCAAAACAATACCATGTAGCTGATCTTATTTAGATCTGATGTTATATAGTTGAAGTGTCTTTAGACATCCTATGGAAAATATGTTTTGGCTGTTTGGAGGTTGCTAGGAGCTGGAAGTGAGAAAATATCAACACCATATGGATGTATGAATACAGATGTTTACATGAAGAGAGGCACACTCTGCCAAAACTAATTTGGGATTTTTGTTTGTTTGAATTTTTGGAGGGCTGGGTGAATGAGAGTAAAGACATACTTTTTAAAATTTTAATTGAATCTTTTTAAACAATGTAATGTATCTTTTAAGTCAGGGAGCTTTGTTACATTGATGTTTTACAGACAGGTTTATTGGAACTGCTTATTAGGTTATAGGTTTTTGTGTCTTTTGTTTTAGTTAAAAAAAAGATTTCTTGCAAGAATCCAAATTGCTGTCTTCTCTGAACAATATCAGAAGATGTGGCAATAATTAACTGGGACTGAGCAGTAGCTGCTTTTTTTGGGGTCAAGTCTTCTACTCCTTGGGGTGTTACCCCTGCTTGGTTTAACCACCAAGCTTCCTCACTCCTGATCCTTTTAAACCTTCTCCATTCTTTCTTTTATCCTTAGCCCTTAGAACCTGCTAACATTTTATTTAATTTTCTTATGTGTTCTATTTCTTGTTTCTTTGACTGTCTCCCCCCACTAGGGGAGAGACAGTGCATCGTGATGTGGAACATGGTTTGGCACAATGGCAGGCCCTCAATAAATATCCATTGAAGGAATAACTGAATGCATTTGTTTACCTAGCTGACATCTGAGTTTGCAATGTCGTTTGTGCCTTCTGCTAAGCAGGACCCCAGTGGGCTCCCCTCCTTCCCCCTGAGGTTCCCCAGACCTGCCAAGCTATTCCACCCCCAGGTCCTTGGTCCTTGCTGATACTTGTGCCTGGAGAGCCCCCCTTCCATTGCTCAGACCCCAGTCTCTCTCTCTTGGAGGAGTCGGCTGGAGCATCATGCTCTGTGTGAAATTTTTCCCAGTGCCTGTAGACCCACTGGAACCTGCTCCTTCATTAACCTGACAGTTCTGCCCTGAGACTGTGAACCTCTTGAGGAATGGTGGGGTGACTTCACCTCTGGGACGTGGCTCCTAGTTCACCTCCCACTGGTTAGTAGATGATGATTAAATGGCCTCCAAATGAATTCAGGGATCTCAGCGACTATTGGCCCTGACACCATGGCCACCTTGTAAAACAGAACTTTCCACACGCTGAGATTGGGAGAGAAACGGAAAAGACCGAATTCCACTCCCAGTCAGTTTTTAAGTTTGTTTTCACACTTCCTATTAATATTTCTTGAGCCCAGGAATGGAAGACATAAGCTAAGAAAATATAGATGAAATTATTGCTCTAACATTCTGGTTTCTTTTTATTAGAGAAGAACACAAATCTGCACCTTATCTCAGTGACGGGCCCCATTTAACCCTTTGTCTTACTGGGGACACTTTTCAGCAGGAGATGATCACTTGGAATTCGCTGTGATGGTGTATCGAATCTGGAAATAACATCCCTTCCAAGAAAAAAAAGTTTAACTAGATGATTGTACCTTTGAGCCATATCTACAATTGATTTGAATGTATTGTAAGCAGGTTAAAATATTCCGTTAATGAAGAAGGTAAGCCTAGCTTATGGTAAATACTCTACTAAGTGTTTATAGTACATTTCATATTTTACATGATTTCCTTTATAATTCTGCTTATCTTTTCATTCTAATTCCCTGAAGGACATATAAAAGAACCCCTAAAGAGAGTAATTACTGCTATACTCTTTAACCAAGGCTCCTTTTGCAAAGAGAAATCTGAGCTGCTTTTTAAAGAAGGCCGTTTTTAAATAAAAATGCAAATAAGCTACTTTGTAACCACATTAATTACCCACCTAGCCTCTTATTACCATGTTTGTATTGTTTGCAAATACTATTTACAGTCATGTGGAAATTAACATTACTGGTCCTTAGGAAAGATTGTGGTGAGGAGGTTGTGCTTTGGAACCAATTAGGGCGAACCTTGTCTCCACCGAGGCTCTGGGGAAAAGCACAGCCTTGCAATGTCAAATAATAGCATTAGCTCTGACTGCATAGGCAGAGCGCTGTAATTATATTATTGGCCCTATTTTGCTTCTGCAATGAATTTCATTGCCTGCATTGTAAAATCAGCAGGCAGCAAAGTTTCTGCTAATGATTTAATGTACTCTCTGATCATTTTGGACAAAAGTCATGGTAAGATCCACAAGGCAATTTTATCACCCCCACTGACTGCTGCCTGGTCTGAGCATTTTAAGTGAGAGCAAAACACGATTCTGAGCCTCCTTGTTTCCTAGTGAAATCCTTCCCACATGGAAGAGAAAATTACTCGCCTAATATGTAATTTCAAAGATACCGAGAAGGTGATACTACATTACAAATAATAGCAGTTAGCGTGAGTTGAGAGCCAGTTCTGTCTGTGCCAGGCATTGTATCTGGCACTTCACTTCCATTATTCCTCATTTTTGATACCTCTGCGCCATCTGTGATGTCATCTCCGTTTTACAGAAAGGAAACTGAGGTTCAGAGATGTGAAGAAACAGCCAGAGTCTCTCAGCTGTCAGGTGGCAGAACTGGAACCCCAGTTTCTAAAGTGATATGATGCCCAGTCTCAACATAAGCACATCTTGTAAGTGCTGCCATAAATTAGTCTCCCACCCACATTAGGTGTAACATATGTAAAATGATTTTTTCTTAAATTCAGCTAATTACTGGTTGTGCTTTATATTTTGCAGTTATTTTGATTTTATACCAAAATGTCTTTGGGATTTAAAAAATGTTTTCCATAGGCATTGAAGTTAATTTGAACCTGAGCTTAATAAATGCTACCATGAAACATCTGTCCTATCCATTTAGAAAATATCTATGAATAAATTCATTTTGTGGCATGGGGCTACGTGTCCTTGCAGTGTTCATCCCAAGAAGAGGGGGAGAAGGAAAATGACACTTGAGCCTCTATCACATGCCCAATGTTTATAGGCATTATTTGATTTAATCCTGTAATAACCCAATGAAAGGGATGTCACTGTCTCCATTTGACAAATGAGGGAGATGGCAGTGTAAATGAGACATGTTGACTGGAGAGGAAGTAATCTACTTGCCTGAGGCCATGCTGCTGAGCCCTTGGCAGAAGCAGAATTTGAAAACGGAGCCCCTGTGTTTTAACTGCACATTGCAAACTGACAAGTCCTGTGTTCCTCCTCCTTCCCCCGTACTGGTGGTTTTTCTTTTCTTTTCTTTAATTTCATGCCTTTTCTTTCCTTTTCTCTGCACATTTGTAGTTATGGTGGAGCAAAAGGCAGTTTTCAGTCCTCTTGCCTAAAAGTTTAACGCAAAAGTTACACTATCCCCTGGCAGCAGTTTGGTAAGCCAGGTGTTTACACTGTAGGCTTTTTCTCTCCCGGGGCAAGTGGCTCTGGGGTCTCCACCCAGGCTAACCAGGCAACGCAGCCACTGCTTCAGGACTGATCCCCCCATCTCACATTTTCATGTGGGGCATCCTCACCATTCAAAGCAGGCCACCCCTCCAGGACCAGAGGAACTGGAACAAGCAACAAGAACACCCCAAACAACACCACCCCCCTGGACACACACACGAGGTAATATTTGCCATCATTGGGAACAGATGTTCCAAAGGACAAACCATAACCAGCAATAGTCTCTCACCCTGCCCTTCTTACCTTCCACTTTTGTTCACTCATCTATTCCTTCAAAAAATACTGATTGATCACGGACTCTGTGCTGTGTGCTTTTCTGGATGAACAAACGCAACCTCTCTGAACAGTTTGTTTCTGATGCTCTGGTGGCTGCTTCCTATGTCTTAATAGGGTGTGTAAACTGCTGCTTCTTTGTCTGTCAATTTCAGGTGCTGTCTAATGACTTTTGCTGTTATGGATGTGGATTTAGTGCATTGATACCACCTGCAATAGTTATATCTTCTTCCTCCCATTGTGTCTGCAACTTCAGATTTTGTATATTTTGCATATGTAAATATGTAAACATATATATATTCACTCACACATATGTGTGCATCAATAGTATGTATGTATGTTTCTGTTTGGCTCAAATTACTGTGGACAGTGCCTGGACACTCTCCCTTGTATGAAGAGGTTGTTGGTGCCCTGACGAGTCCCCCTCTACGTCTTCTTTTCCCCTTTAACTGCTAACTTTTGCTACTTTAATGGCTACTTTGTCATGCGTAATAACATTTACATTTCATTCTGTAGCCATGATTAAATCTCCTGTGCATTATCTATGGATTCATTCTAAAAGATGAGAAACAATGGATATGTCCATCATTAAGGCCATCTAAAAATGTCTTACCAAAGCACCAACTAATCTGCCTGTTTTATATTTCCTTCTCTAGGGGTCTGGTGTCATGACCTTTACACTATGCAGTGGACTTGTTGTTCACATGGGTTCTGCCCTTGTTTATACTCTGCCAGTTGCTATTTAATAGCATCATGGCATGACATTTGCTCAGTAGAGGCTTAAGGGGTACAGGTTCTGAATCTCCTTAGTGCTAGTTATCTGATACTTCTTTTATTCACTTGTCTGTCTCATGTCCACCTGTTCTCCTCCTCCCCTCCTAAGAGTCTGTAATGAGCCTTTGTATTTTTGTGGTATCAGTTGTAATGTCTCCTTTTTCATTTCTGATTTTATTCATTTGGGTATTCTCCCTCAAAATCACATCTGGGAGCGTCTTGCTCAGGCTGAGTTCCAGACTCCAAGATCTCTCTTTTCTCTTGTCTGAAGGCATTTATGTTTGTAAATTTCACTGTCAATGAGTCATTGACAGCCTAAGCAGGCTGTTGGACGGCATGATCGATGGCATGAGGGAAAACACTAACTTATGCAAGAAGAGCTGTTTCCTAGTAGGAAAGAGAATTATGTCCGGACCCACAATTGTAGTGGCTTCAATAGAAGTCAGCAATGATCCGGTAGCCAGTGTACAACCTAATTTTCTTTGTAAACCTGTGGGGATGGCAAGGAAGGAAATAAATAATGCATTTTTCATATCTCCTCCTTTAAGTTACTAAGTGTCACCTGGAGATTTCTAAGGCCAGACACGGAGTCAGAGGTAGAACTGGGAAGACAGCCTGGTAGTGTTTGCCGATCATTGCCTTGGCCGATGACCATAGTAGGCATCTTGAAAATCCCTCCCCAGCTTTCCAATTTCCACTTTCTCTGTTTCATGGCACTCACTGCTGAGTTGTCTGGGTTTGTTTTTGTTCCTCTCACCCTGCTGGCACACGTTTACATGACTGTCTATAAATGTTGCATCATTCACTCTCACAATAATAAAAAGGTAAGGAGGGAGGGAGGGAGGAAGAAAGAAAGAAAGAAAAAGAAAGAAAAGGAATAAAAACAAAGGTTTGGTCTAGACACCTGACCTCTCTGAGCCTCAGTTTTCCACCGCATAGAATGTGGTATCAGTATCTGCCTTGCCGGGCTGTTGTGAGGGTTCAGGATGCCCTGGTGCTTAGCAGAGCATCCATTATTCCATCTTAGAGCGTCACAACATTTTCATTATTGTCATCATTACTGTGCTTACATTCTGGGGCACTTGGCTTCTCAGGCGACCAAATGAGGTGTTCTCTCCCTGGACGTTTTTTCACAGTTAATCCATGTACTAGGAGATCTGACTTCCGTGTCTCAAGCCCTAGGGAAGTTTTGTTATCTGTAAGGGTTGGATTAATTTTAGAGCATGGTGGCCTTTGCCCAAGGTGAGCCTGTCTGTTTGTGTAAAGCATCACCGTGTTCCGTCATGGCCTGTCCCCTTGGTTGTCACGCTGTACTTTGGATCGGAGCACTTTGCATGTGTGCACTCATGATCCATTGTGCTGTGGGGGAAAACAGGCATCGCTCCCAAATTCAATTCATGCAGTTAAAAATTCATTCCATTTTATTTGCGAGTGGGTGTGAGTGTATGGCGGACGGTAAGCTTACAATTAAAAGGCAAACGTGTTAATACTTATCCTTCATTCTCGTGGAAGCAGTTATAAGGAAAATTGGGCTGAAAACAGTATGATCATTTCTGGTTTTTAATTATGCCCATATCAATCCATCCCGGATAGAGGTGACTACCATTTGGAAACATGCAAACAGATCCAAATAAATGTATTTATCATAAGGTGTTAAAATGTACTAATTAATGTGGCAGCAGTAGGGAAGGAATTTCAACGAAGAACTAAAATGTTTGCCTGTTAAGACAGTTATTTTTTGAGAAGGCAAATTAATATAGCATCATTATGTGGGGAATGTGGAAAAGGCTGAGGGCATAAGGAAAATTTATTAAGCTTATAAAAATATTGAAAGCATGAGAAGGAATGATAAGAATGTATTAATGATTTGGGATTGATTATTCTAAGACTGTATCCTAAGTCCAAAATGCTGATAGCTAAGACATTAAGTGAAAGATGTTTGGCAAAGCCAAACACATTTCTAGCAGGTTGGAAAAAATACAAGAGGGAAAAGTAGGTATTAATAGTTTTCCAAAAATAATTTGATCCTTTTTGGAAGAGGGTCCTAGCCCAGCCATGCTGCGTTTATGGGGTTATTTCTTAGTCACTCTTAAGCTCGTCTGTACTTCTTTCCCCAGCCCCTAAAATCCCCTCACTGGGCATTTTATTTCCCTTCCTTTTATTAGTCTTCATTTTGCTTTTGACTTTTCCTCTTCAAGCTCTCTACTTGTAACCTCTTTCATTTCCCAAACTTTCATTAGTTCCTTCCATCCTGATCTTGCAGTCTGGCTAAAAACCTGGTAAGGGACCATTTTGACAAGGCTCCCGGACTCCCCCCAGACCTGGGTGACTCCTGGTGGGCAGGCCAGACCAGGCTGTCTTGGGCACAGCAGGTCCCATCTTCCTTTCCAGGCTGGGCTGAGATTGCTGGCTTGGAAGAGTCGTTGGTCCTGGTGCCATACACCATGGCCACGTGGCGTTGTGGCCTCGGTGGGAAGGAAGGAAGGGTTTTTCCCCCAATCATCCTCATCCTTCTGTTTCTTTTTCCAGAGATTTAGCTGGTCAAGTTCTTTAAACTCTGTGCATATGGGCATTGTTTATTGGGAGCCTTGGGTTGTTGGAACATAGCTAAGATCCTCAAGTTTTCAAGAACTGAGTCTCAAAGAAGCCATCTAGACCTTGGTTTTCACCATGAAATTTATTGACTTAGTTATTGATCTGTTTGTCAGATCAGCTTTCTGTTTGGGGAATGTTTTCATAACTGCATGTATTTCAGTTTTTAACATTTTAAAAATAAAATTTCTCTGGAAAAGAAATTTAATTTGGCTGGAATACCAGGAAGTTGGAATTAATTCATTTGTCAACAATATTTATACCCTATCTAAAACAGTGTCCCACAATTTTCTTTCTTTATTATCTTTTTCTGTAGAGACAAGGTCTAAGTATGTTGTTCAGGCCAGTCTTGAACTGTTGGCATCAAGTGATCCTCTTGCCTTGGCTTCCCAAAGTGCTGGGATTACAGGTGTGAGCCAGTGTGCCCAGCCTGTCCCCCTATTTTTTATCTCTGTACTATGTTCCCTCCTTTAAAAATGTAGCCCAAGTTCTCATTATATTTGCTATTTATTGTTTTACTGGTTTTGTTTTTGTTATTTTTTTTTCTTTAAATGCTCTATGAAGAAAAAGACATTTGTTGTGTTTACAGTTGAATTCCTGGAATAGTTCCTGGAAAATAGGAGGTGAATAAATGAGCAATTATTTTGTTCTCAGAACTATAACTGAAGTTGAGAGGGTCAAAACAGAAAATATTAAGTAAAACATGTTTCTGGAGTGCCAATTCCTACAGAGGCTGTCTGCAAAACACAGAAGCAAGGGAAGTAGAATTAGGCCTCTCAGCATCCTGATGGGAAAATTAAAACCCCCTGAATAACACAGCCACATTCCTACCTCAAGGTCATTCCTGTCCTTGAACTGGTATCTTTAGGAAGGCCATACAGGCTGAAGCTGGGGAAGAAAGAGCCCTGGAGACAGGTGAGAAACTGCAGAGTTCACTTCGTTGTGCTTCTCTTGGACTCACTGCAAAATCAAGACAACCACCTTTGTCTGTCCATCCTGCAGTGGTTTGGAGGTCCCAGAAGAGAAGGCTGGGGAAGTGCACCTGGTGAACTATGAAGCACTGATTCATGTCGTTGTGGGGTGAATACATGTTAAGCGAGATTAGTGATAAGTAGGTTCATTTGGAAGGGAAATATGTTTTAATGGAGAAGGGAAATTTATTAGGTTGAATAATAAATACTTTGAGTCTATTTGGATGGAGGTTTATGAAGGAAAAGGTGAGCTCTTTATAGGACCTAGAATATCCATGCTAAGGAGTTTGGAATTTTTTTGTTAGGAAATGGGGAATCATCCCAGGGCTTTGAGGCAGAGAATGCTGTGACAATAGCTATGCTAAAGTCCTTGAAGTTATTAGTAGTGGAAGGATATCAATCCAAAATGAAGGTAAATAATTTTGCAAATGATCCTGTCATTGAAAAATATACTTTATTTTCTATTTACAAGCAGCAGCAATAGTATTTTAGTTGTTAAAACAACAACAGAATGGAAGAGGAGAAGAATCAGAAGAAAAAAGGGTAAAGTATTATACCTTGGGATTTTAGGTGTTCTAAGATTAGGAACTTTAAATGTTGCCCCCTTTTTGGCCTTTTCCTTATAAAGATGGGAAAAAGACAGAAGTTTGAAGGTTGATGCTGTTCTGTTACTATGGATTAGGACTGGGGAGCTGCCTAAATTTTCTGACCTTTGTTGTTTCACTCAAAAATTTAGAATTTTCTCCTCTTTTTATTTTACTTGCAGTTTAAGACTAAGGGGGATTCTTGGTAAGAACTTTATGTGGATACCATTAATAATTATGAGAGTCACTGTTGAATACCTCCCAAGCAGAGTACTGGGCCGGGTGTCTTCTCTTACCTGCAGGACAATGTTTTGAATATAGTGACGGTTATTACCATATTTTATATGAGTCAGGCAGAGCTATGAATGTTTAAGGTATATGTCCATGGTCATAGAACTAAAAAGTGGCAGAATAGGGTTTCAGACCCTTTCAGTCTTTTCTGTGATACAAAATCAAGATAATAATAATAGCTAATAATTTCTCCCACTGACTGAAAATTGAATGTCTTATATGAATTAAAAAATTTAATCCTCATAGTGTCTCCTTGAGATACATTCCTTATGATCCTCATTCTGCAGATGAGAAAACACAGGCAGAGAAAGGTTCAGTAATTTTCCTAGGGTCAGAGGATTAATAAATGGGGGAATCAGGCTTAATTCTACATTGTCTACTGGCAATGTCTATTGTCCATTTTTATCACTGAACTATTTTATGACCCTTTTCCCACTTTCTTAAAATGTGATGCTCTTATAACCCACGTGGACATACTCTACCACAATTTATTGAACTCTTTGTTAGATATTTATGTTCTTTTCCTATTTTTAATCATAGCGCTTTGATGACTATCCTACATAAATTGTTACATATGTGATTATTTCTGTAGGATAGAATTTTAGACATTGTGTCAAGTGTGTACATAGTTTTCATGTCTCTGATATATATTGGCAAATATTTTCCAGAACTAGATTGAGTCATTTTTTCACTAGCATTATCTAAGAGGGTTTGTCTTGTTATACTTTTGTCAACACTGGGTATTCTCTCTCACTTTTTTTTTGGTAACATTTGTGACTTTGATAGTTTTAAAGTAGATTCTTGATTTTAATTTGCACTTCTTTAACTGAGAAGCAGAACAGTTATTTTTTTGTGACTTGTTTTCAGAGCCTCTTTAGCATTAATAAGATAGCTATATCTATTTATGCCACTCATGGTTTTTTCCCCTTAAGAACATGCATGGCAAAACCACTGTGAGATACCACTTCACACCCAGTAGGATGGCTATAATGAAAAAAGAGTACAATAAAAAGCGTTAGTGAGGATGTGGAGAAATTGGAACACTCATACAACTGCTGGTGGGAGTTTAAAATGCTCCAGCCACTTTGGAAAACAGTTTGGAAGTTCCTCAAAAAATTGAGCAGCGAGTCACCATATGACCCAATGATTTTACCCCTCTGTATATACCCAAGAGAACTGAAAACAGATGTCCACACAAAAACTTGTGCATCTTAACATAACACCATAGCACAACATCCATATAGCTAGTGCTAGAATATTTTGTGTGTATGTATAATTGTCATGGTGTTGGTTCATTTGTTCATGAATCAGTTCATTCAGCAGTCTATCTGTGTATCCCTCAAATGTATTCAGTGCCAACAGTATTCCAGGGACTGTGCTGGGTACTAGGGCTAGAGAAGGAAATGCAGGGTGCTGTGGAAGCACACATAGGGCACCTATTCCTGCATACGAAATTATCCCCCAAATTACCCCAAAAGTACACGTTTATCACAAAGTTTCTGTGGGTCACGAATTGGGATATGGCTTTCCTAGGTGGTTCTGGCACAAGCTGTCTCATGAGGTTGTAGTGAAGATGTTGGCCAAGGCTGTGGTCATCTGAAGGCTTGGCTGGGGCTGAAGGACCCAACTCCAAGATGGTGCCCTCACATGGCTGTTGGTTGGAGGTCTCAGTTTCTCACTGGATGTTAGCAAGAGGCCTCAGTTCCTTACTGCATGGACATCTGCATAGGCTGCTAGAGGGTCCTTACAACATAGCAGTTGGATTCTTCCCGAACAAGGGATCCAAGAGTGAGTTAGCAAAGTGGAAGCCACAGTGCCATTTATGTCCTGGCCCTGAAGTCACTTTCACTTCTGCCACATTCAGTTTGTTAACAGTGAATTATTAAAAGTGAATTACGCCACCCTGAAGAGATGAGGAATTAGACTCCACCTTTTGAGGGGAGGATTGTCAAAGTGTTTGTGGACCTATTTGAAACCACAGGACCTAACCCAGTTTCTTGGTGGGATGGGGAGTCAGAAAGGATTTGCTAGGGGAGGTGACTTTTGGGTTGAAGTTTCAAGAATTATGAGGAATTGGAAAAGCGAAGAAAAGGGAAGAATGGTATTGTAGTCATAGTGCTCTGCCACATAAAGATCTGCAGACAGGAGGGAGCAGAGGTACATTTGGGAAGATCATGGATCTTTAGGATGCCTGGAGCATAGGGAGAGAATTGAGTTTTGGTGAGAGATGAAGACAGATAGAAAGTTGGGGAGAGCACAGAGAGCCTTTCGTACCTTGCTAAGGTGTTTGGTCTTCATACTGAGGGCAAGAGGGAGGGTGGCTTTTCCTTGCTCAGGTGAGCATTTGAGAAGTTGGTTCTGACACATTTGGAGGTTTGGTACAGGAGTCTCTTATAGTTATTTCGGGAGAAGACATTGAGTGTTTGTAGGGAGGCAGCAGCGATGTGGATGGAGAAGAATGAATGACTTGGAGAGATGACGCAGGTGGGTGTTGAGGTAGACAGTGGGATGGGGGAAGAGGTATAGGATGCATCCGGGGTGATGCTTGGATCGGTGCACCTTTCACAGAAACACAGAGCACAGGATGCGGAGGAAAAGGAAGAAGTGTTGGGGAAGAGAAATGCATTGGTCCTGCTGAGTTGGAGGCAGCTGCAGGGAAGCCACATGGAGCAGTGCAGATGTAAGGCTGATGTAAGGCTACAAACTGTGCTTCGGGCTGCTGCCTCCTTCCACTGTGAATGTCCCACAGTGTCCTGGCAAGAGGATCTTGCATTATAAAGATGAAGTCAGGCCCTTTTGTTTAAGACAGATCATGTGTCACCTTACCTGGTGATACAGGGAACTCTGCATTCTTATTTATTCTGGTGAGGGACTCTCTTTTACTGCAGCAAGCAAGGGCAGGTAGAGTAGGGAGCCTGGGGCAGCATATGACCCACTGAAGTGGTCTGTGACCTGAAGAATCTCATTTGTTTCCCAGGAACTGTAATGGGAACAGAGGCCTGGAACAGGATTTGCTTTTAGAACATCACTGCTTTTCTCCTAACCAGGACTCTTAAACCAGGGCACAAAACTGTGTGCTCAAACACACATTCCTGCCAGGTGACATTTCTGAACCTGGCAATCTTGCAGGCGTGTATGAACGAAACTGTTCGGAATATGCATTGATTAGGGGCAAGAGGAGAGATGATCTCATTCCAGATCTTTTTTCTTTTACCTCTTTTCAAAATTAGACTATTTTCTTTCAGCATTTTCCATGCAAGAAAAGATCATTCTGAATAACAATGACGTAAAAACTATTTAGTTTATTTTAAATATATTAGGAAGGTGTTTGTGGGGGTACTGAGTTTTTTGCATTAAAAAATTTACATCTCTTTCCAACCATGTTCTTGTGACCTGCCTGATCATATATCAATGTTTTATTCCTCCATGGAGCTAAGACTAAGCTTGCTTTAATGGATGTTTTCTATGATAAGCTAGGTGATGGCGAATCACTCTAATTACCAAAAACCTGTCTTTGATAACAGGGTAGGAGATAAGCAAGACAGAAATAACATTTGAATAATTCTTTGCCCTTCTGTCTGTGGATCTTGAAATAAATGCTCTTGAATTTATACATTCTTGGTCCTTTAGGAACCATAAAAACATACCCTTACATATATATGAAATGGTGGAGAAAGCGCATATTTATTAAGAATCATGACCCTTAGGACTAGATAAGTCAAATTAAATCTCATAAAATCTGTTATAGAAAATGAATACATGGCACTATTTTTTCTTTTAGGGTCTATTTATTAATTTTGTCATGTTTAATATGTTGCAGTTGCAAACAAAGGCATAAATGTATGTGTTCATTCCTAATTAATTTATGTAATTGGGTTTTATAAATTTAGGTGTTTAGGAAGCTGTGCATAACACACCCCATTTACTGTGTGCTGTAGCCAATAAAAGCATAATAGAAAGAAATATAGTTTGAAGCTCACTTCAATGGTAAATATAGATTAGTTGTAAATGATATCTTTGTAATGTTTATTTTAAATTCTGCAATGCTGCAGATTTTCTGAACATACCAATTAATGTTCTTATTTGAAATAACGACTAGTTAATTACTATAAATTCTAAGTGCTCTATCTCTGACAATTAAAAAGTCTCATAGCTTTTGTTTAGTTCCCTCCACATTATGTAAGTAGCAGTATAGCATCGGGGAAAGAAGAGTAAGAATGGAGGGAGTGTGTTTAAAATATGGATAGTTTTGTCATTTTGAATGGTTGTACTTGTGTGTGTATATATTTATATCTGTGCATGTTTATGTGTAATTTCTATTTCATGCTAAATAGGCAGTGAATGAGTTGAAAAATATGAAATGCATTTTGAATTTTTAAAATAGGCTATAAATTATAATGTGAACATCAAATACAATGGGATAATAACCAGTAAATTTTAAGTAAGTTCACATTTGTCATCATGATGTGATTGTGACAGTGCTCAAGATCTCAACTCAGCAATGAGGCTTCCTCTGCAGCCTGAAAGACCAGCTGGAATGATTTGATCACAACGGGAATGGGTTTTAGCCTGTGTGCCCTGATACCCTAGCCACTTAGGGAGAGAGGGCCCTGTTCCTTCCTCATCTAGCTCAAGCAGACTGTCAGAAATCCACATCAGTGCTATGCTCTTCTATCCAAGGCATTAACTGCCGTCAAGTGTGTTTTTATGAACATGTTTAAACATAAGAAATTGTCTCTGGTCCAAAGTGAAACATCGTCGTCTTTGACAAACAGCAAGCACACGAAGCTATTTGAACATTGGATTGTATACCTTTGAGAAATCACTTGATGCACAGTATGCTTTGTAAATCTAATACCTTCTATCCAGAGAGAGAGAGTATATATGTGGGGTCGATTGGGGGTACCTTTCGTACATACTATTTTGTGCCTTACAGGTTAAAGGAGAATGTTGGATTTGCTTCTGAAAGTATGGGCTTGCTGAGATTAAGAAAACCTTGAATAATCATGTATAAATATAAATACTGTATGTGGAGTAAGTGTTATGGATCACATTTATGATGAAATATGTATGTCTTTCCAAGGGTAAGACCTTCATAATTCATTTATAAGTTACATGCCTTCCCTTACATGTAAGTAGCAGAATAGTAATTTTCTTCATTCTTTCTCAAGAATTGCCACACAGAGAAAGGAAGGAAAAAAAAAGGACAAACTTTTCTCAAACAGCAGAATGCCATTCAGAGATAACTGGGAACAAGTATTAAAGAAAAGCCAAAAATAAATAAGTACATAAAACCCACCCCCCAAAAAACCCCTAGGTTTTGGTGATGTTGGAAAAATGACGTGTGAGCTGAAGTTCCAGACACTGAGCTTCATCTATTTTGTTATGTTATGACAGAAATCATTACAAGGGTGATAGGTTTATTTCTAAAGACTTGCTTCAATATTCAAAGTACATCTATTCTAGCATTCCTCATTTTGAGCCAGGCTGTGGATCAAGATGAAAGAAAAATTAAATTGTATATTGAAGAGCTGTTAATTGAGCTGTGCTGTATTTAACGGGGAAGCATCGGCTTCAAGCGGTCAATACCGCTGAGGATTTTTAATGTACTGCATCAGGAGACTGTCAGTTTGCTTTGGAGAATGCAAACAGGGCTAATGACAAAGTCCTGCAAACTTTTGTTGTTGCTGCCGGTCGCTTTGCAAGGCGAGTGTTAATCCACCCACGGATGAAACCCAGCACACAGGTGTTCATCATGGAACTAAATCCTGCGTTTTCTCACCAGAGGGCTAATGACACACTGCTTAGTCACCAGAACCTATTTCCTAAGGAGTCATTTTGGGGCTTGTTTAAAGTTTTTAATGTAAGGGCTTATATAATATTAGATTCCTCCCCACCCCCGCCGCTTCCTTAATCAATGTAAATTCATTTGCGTTTCAGAGGGTGGCCAAGTAGTATTTCATCATCTCTAATATCCATTTAAAAATGTTAGGTCTACCCAGTTATAATTCTCAAAAGTAGCCTATCAGTGGTTTAATATGTTATCTCCATTCTCTAAGGCAGTGTTAATTTCCTTTTGTAGTTAATCTATCCTACTACCAAATTTAGTATATTTATAGTTAAAGATTCTGTTAAGAGCTAAGTGATTTAAGTACATCTGGGATAAAGTGGCCTTGGCTTTAACTATGAAACAAATTTTCTTTATTTCATTCTCTTCACTGATAAATCCATAGTAACTGGAGGCATTTCTAGAACTGTGGGCAATTTGAGCCTCTAAAGTTTGATTAAAGATACTTCAGATATTCCTACTGAGAAGCTAGAGGACTGAGAGGGATTTATTTTTAGTTCTGGCCTTGGCACAGCTCAGTGGAAGTGGACAGAGACTGTGGGTTTCATTTGCATGCTGCCAACTTCCTAAAGTCTGGGGGTTGGGGGGGGGCGCTTACCTCTCAGGAAGGTGATGGCGAAACCAGTTGAGCCTTCTCGTGGCCATCGGATGTACTCAGGCATCACTAAGAGTCCAGAGGTGTGGCTTTGAAGGGTGCTTTCCATTCATTCATTCATTCATTTACTCATTGATTCATCCATTCTTTTATTCATTTGTTCATCACTTACATACTGTGGGCCTACTGTGTGCTGAGCACTGATCTTGTCAGGTTCTTGGGGAAGGCTTTGTTGGTGAGGTGACATTTGAGCAGAGTGTATGGTGCAGGAGAGGGCGATCACACCTGTGAACTGCTTAACAAAGTCCCTGGTGACTAGAAGGCACTGCAGATGTTGGCAGTTGCTGCTGTTGCCACCACAGCCACTGCTGCTACTGCATTGTCAAGATCTCTGTGGCGAAGCACAGAGGTGCCTTGGAAACTTAGAAAAAACAGGCAGCTGGACTGTGTGCCTAGAAGCAATGCGCTGATTCTGTTACGGATACTGTGGAAAAGAGGTTCCAGAAGGAGGAGTTCAGGGTGAGAATGAATAACGTGGAATGGCTGATGTGCACTACAGAGGGAGAGGAACACAAAGGAAAGGCATGAAGGGAGGCAGTTGGGTGGGGTGGGAGGGACCTGGTTCAAATCCGGGCTCTGTCATTACCTGCCTTTCACCTTTCTGAGCTTGGTTTGTCTTGGACATTAGAGATAACGCATGTTAAGTTCCTAGAACATCATCACAGGAACTATATTTATTTGATCATACTCTTTTATTTATTTATTTGGTCCATTTGGGAAAGATGTGGGGGGGGGCAGTAAGCAGGTGAGATCCTGCTTGGAATGCAGGGCCAGGAGCTCCCCTGCCCAGTCCCGACCTCATTCCAGAGATCAGCTTCTGGCCTCAGCAACAGTGTGGCTGGGGACACGTCAGCTCTCTCCTTCTTTGGCCATCAGCTGCTGTCACAGAAGGAAGGCTCACTACATGGAGAAGAGTGGATTGATTTCTTCTCTGAGGGCAGAGGTAGATCAATCTAGGACTGTAGAAAAATATGTAACCTCTGAGGAAACAATAGCTAAGGCATTCCAGAAGGACTCAGGCCCCAGGAATGGTGGTGGCTTGCCAGGGGCAAATGGAGGAATGGCCCCTTCCTTGACTACACGTGTGGTCTGCATTGGATTCGAGAAAGCCCCAAGAGGACTAATAGGCTGACTGTGCCTGGATTTGAATTTCGTAGCTAAAATGTGGGTGAGTCTACCAATAACTTCTTCAAGATGAGGTGGTAAGAAATATCTTCTCGTTCTCCAAATCTGAATTTAGGTCCAAGAAACAGTGTATGGAGCACAGAGGGGGAGGAACCAAAAAGGACACAGGATTTAGGATAGACATTGCGACGTAGAGGGCCTGACTGGCCCACTCTTGATAACTTATGGGCAGCCCCATGTAGAAGGCAAAGTAAACGCTGACCTCATGAGAAAGACGTGGAACACAGAGATGGAACTTGAACTGGTTCAGATGGCTTTGATCAGTCAGGATGCACTAGACCCTGCTGCAGTAACAAACACTGCCAGGCCTCAGTGGCTTAACACAATGAGTTCATTTCTCATTTCTGATATCTGACCAAAGAGGGTAAGTTAAGGGGGCTTTGTTCTTTAAAGTCACTCTGGGCTCTAGGCTGACCTTGGCATCATCTCTTACAACATGCCACTATTATTTCTGCAATATGGGAAAGGAAACACGGCAAATCAGTGTCTGGCTTGTAAAGCTTCCACCCAAAAATATTGCTTCCCCCCACAACTCACTGACCAAAGCAAGTCAGTGGCTGTGCCCAACTTTGAAAGGGCAGAGAAGTGCAATCCTACTGTGTGCCCTAAAGAATAGAAGAACCAGAACAATTGTGAGCAGCTCTAATAACTGCCACCATGGCAATGGGAATGGCATCTATTTTTAATGTGGCTGAGAAAATAATTGGTCAGATATTACAGGATCTTTTTTTTTTTTTTTTTTGGAAGAGGGTGGAAAAGAGCTTACAGATTAAAAAACTGGCATAGCACCTATATTTTAAACAGAAGGAAAAGATGACATTGGGGACCAGAGACACAGAAATTTCACTTCTGTGCCATGACAAATACCAGGGAGATGTAATTGCAAAATGAAGCTGCAAATGTCTTACCCAGGGAACTAGGTAACAACCTGCTTGGCTTCATAAAGAAGGAATAATATCCAATTAGACTAAGTGTATTCGGTGCCTGAGTGACAAGCCCTGGAGACCTGAGGGCCTCTGGGGCCCCCAGGGCAGTTTCAGGAGGCTGTCTCCAGACCTGTCCGGGGTGTGAGCATGTCACACTCTGCCCTGCGCCTCCTTGGTATGGCTGCCTCGGCTCTGTTGAGCACTGAAATGAAGTACAGCCTGTGTTTTGGTGTCTGACCCTGTCGGCCACCGGGGCAGGGGCATTTGCCTGTCAGATTCACCTTGCTGCTTCCCTGCTGCCTGGGGCTTGAGACTCTGCACACCTGGCTCCAGGCTGCGGCCACCTCAGCTACTTGTTTCACACTGACCTGCTGGACCCTCTGGTCTCAGGATCCCTGGCCCTGTCACTGGCTCATCCAGGGTCATTGATGTTCCTCTTGCCAGGGTATCTGAGTGCCTTCAAGGTCAGACTGAAGGGTCCAAGTCTAAGCCCCGCCAATTCCTATTTGTGTGACCTCTGACCAAGTACTCAACCTCTCTGAACTTCAGTGTCTTCATCTGCAAATGTGGTTCGTAATTGTTCCTACCTCTCAATGGCTTTTGTGAGGGTTCAGATGGTGACTCCTATAAACCACCAGGCACAGTGTCTGATGCTTTTCTCTCAGTCTGTGTCTGCTCCTGTCAGCCCCATTATCACACTCCCACCCTCAGAATAACCGTTGTCCCTACTAATTACACCATTTAAGCAGACTGCCTAGCACTTTCCTTTCCTAACAATCATGTCTGAGTCCCTGAGGAAGTTACTAGGCCTGCTAAAAGCAAGGGCAGGTCCTTATTTCTTTGTAACCTTAATGCCTGTCTTGGCTCTACCCAGTTTGACCTGCAGTTGGTTTCATAGTTTGATTTTATGCCTTTGTTTGCCTATGAACTGCCCTTATAGTTGTGAAAATAAATTGAATATCAATAGTCAATGAGTAAAGTTTACCCAAACATGTTCTCTGTCTAAAAATTTGGAGCTGGGCTGGAACCTAGGAATACTGCTTGGTATCTTTTTAGTTCTATTGCTATGACATTATTTGGGACTTAATCATATTTAAAGAGCTTAACAGAGATGAGTAGTAAGAAAGTTGTCTTTGCTGTTTAAGCCAATATGGACTAAAAACCCAGTGGCTTGGGACATGGTAGGGTTTGGTAGCAGATGCAAGATATTGCTGGGAAGAGAGTGCTAGCAGAGGAAGGGGACCGCATTATGTTTCTGGCTTTGCTATTTAGCTGTGTGCTCTTTGGCAAATCCCTTACATCCCATGGGTCTGTTTCTGCCTTGTGTGGGGCACCTGCTGTGTCTCAGGTGCTGAGCTTGGTGCTTTACACAGTGTCTCATCTTTTTCAATCTTCATGATGATCCTTGAGATATGGGGACTATTTTTATTCCCATTTCACAGATAAGCAAACTGGGTCTTCAAGGTGCTAACTGGCTCATGGCTAGACAGCAAGTCAGGGGCATAACAGAGACACAAACACGTGGCCACACAGTGGTCTCAGCCATCAGCCAGGCTGCCTGTCTCATCAGGTGACTCATGTGGGCCATTCCATCAAAATAAGTTTCTGGTTCTTGTCAATTAAATATGAACAGCTGAAAAGTAAAAAGAATAATAACAATGGTAAAAGAAATAATAATAAATATAATTTTTTTTTTTTGGTCTTTGTCAATCCCAGAGCCTGGCTTAATTATTTTAAAGTAAATTAACACTTTGCTTGGACACTTACAAATTTATAGAAAACCTGTATATATTATTGAATGATGAGTTAAATCTGTTGCATCAAAGTATATTCATTTTCTCCTGCTGCTATAACAAATTACCACAAACATAGCAGCTAAACAACATAGATATATTGTCTTACAGTTCTGTAGGCTAGAAGTTCCCTGTGGGTCTCCGTGGGCTAAAATTTAGGTAGCCGCTGGGCTACATTCTTTTCTGGAGGTTCCAGAGGAGAGTCCCTTCCCTTACTTTTTTCCATGATTTAGAGGCGGCCACATTCCTTTCTTGTGGCCAGCAAAGCTGTGTCTCTCTATGCCTTTCTTTTGTGGTCATTTCTTCCTAGGACTCTCTTCTCCTGCCTCCTTTTTCTACCCTTAGGGACCCTTGTGATTTTTCACTGGACCCACCTGGATAATCCAGGGTCCTCTCCCTATTTTAAATTCAGTGAATTGGCAACCTTAATTTCATCTGCAACCTGAATTCCCCTTTGCCATGTAGTCTACCCTATTCTCAGGTTCCGGGGATTAGGACTTGGGCATCTTTGGTGGTGAAAGGGGCATTGTTCTGCCCACCACAAGATGTTAGCACACTGTCCTATACCTACAGTAATAAAAATCTGGTGCCTTCCTTCCTGATTTGTCCTGACTTCCCTGCCTGCCTTATAGGATGTGTGGAGTAGTTAGACAGCACCCAGCACCACTGGCCAAAGTGAAGGTAGTTGGTTGGACTCCTGCTTTCCAGCTGGTAGAATAGCAGTTACATAGGTAAAACGCTGGTAGAAAATAAAATACAAGGCAGGGAGGAAGTAGATTTTGTGTGAGCAGTAGAACAAGAATAATAAAGAGTCCCAATAATGGACTAGTGTGCTGCCTAAGATGGAATACTGCTGTTTCGACATCCTGGCTGTGTTGAGAAATGTGATTCTGCTGACGAGATAAGAGTCTTACCAGACTATTCTGCCAGGTTCTGGGCTTCTGACCTTAACAGAGACCAAAAAACTTAACAGGGCCTCAGAAGAGAAATCTCCTATTGAAAGTTATTAGGTGCCAGGTATCTCAGAAAGTGTTTCACACATGTTTGAAGCATTAAAAGCAAGATTCATCCATTCACTCAGCAAACAGTTATTTCACCTACTGGGAAAGGGTGTTTAATATATAGGGGTACAGGGATAAATAATTCTGTATGCCGTGGAGGCCGTGGAGACCCATCTCCTTCTGAAGTCAGCATATAAACTGGAAATGCAGTGGACTCAAATGACCCTCAAAGATCCTTCCAGGCTTCATGCCCTTGGCAACTCGAAGCCAGTCTGGAAACTCACGTGCCAGTTTCTTCTATTTCCACAGCAGCCTCCTCTTCCATGAGAAGCAGAAGCCAAGGTGGCCCACCCCTGCTCAGCACCCTCTTGTTTTCACCCTCCCTGCCCTTCCCTTTCTTGATGTCCTTGTCAGGTCTGCTAAATATGTGGGTGATGCAGGTCTAAAAGACCAAGGTGCATGGGGAGGCCAGGGGGCCAGCTGTTAGCAGGTGTCACAATTTGACTATATGAAGTAGCAAACAACTCTTTTTCCAATTCTACTGTCAACCAACAGGAAAACCACTCTCCTTCCTCTAAGGTAAATAAATATAGTGATAAAGTCACTAAATTGATGACAGTCTGTAAGGGAAAATGCATTTGTGTAGGCAACAGGTTTCTTAGGCCAAACTAAGATGACTGCTGCAGTGTTTTTTCTGGCCTGGCCACTGGGCTTTCTGGCCTTCGGGGGAGGCATCAGTCAGCACACTCATGTAACGAAGGTGTTATCTCCTGTGTGAACCCATGTGATCAGGCTTTCCCATGGCATGTTGCCACTATTGTTCAGAGCCACATGTAAATGCTCGCCATGTTCTCAGCCATGCTTTTGGCCGCTGCTGTATCCCCCCAACAATGAAGAGCGTGTCTCACCTGCCCGCTGCCACTCGCCTTTTCTTCCAATTTCCGAAGTTTGTGCCAGAGCACAAGCTAGCCACAGAGCTTCCTCCTCACACAGTCACGTGGAGGTTTTAATGCTTTCTCTAGCTTTATGATGTCTAGAGTGGTTTCCATTCAAGAAAGCAAAATAGAGAAGGCATTTTTACTTTGAGGCAAGGGTCTTTCCTAGCTCAGAATGTCCCTGCCAGTGTGGGCCATGCAGGGTTGAAACGCTCTCTGGTGCACATCCAGGTTCATGTGCTATCTATAGAGACAGTGATTTTTATTCATTAGAATTTTTGAGTCTAATTGTTTTTAAACTGCCACTCTTGTTTGTTAAAGATACAGATGTCTGGCCATAGAGGAAAGCAAGGTGAATTTATTGTTGCAATTAGACGCTTCACAATTTGAAAACTTATCACTTAAATTGGTGAAGTGTCACTTTTATGCAACTTGATGTTTAGAAGTCCTCGGAGTCCAGGACTAAACTCACATGCAATTTAACGAGATCTTGGTGAGATAAAGGAAGTCACACTAGATAACACATTGAAACACACCGTATGGAATTTTCCAATTTCGTCCTACATGGTAGACTAGGTGGAAGGAGGTAGACCACAAATTGATTTTTGTGTAACTCTTAAGGAGAGTAGAGTTTTCGTTTTTTTAAAAAAAATCATTGAGTTTGAAGTTGCCCCATGTTAGATTAAGGAAGTTAGTTAATATGTTAATATGAATCTAGATGAACATTGCATGTTTCACGCTTCATGTTAATTTGTGTTGTCTACTAATCTCTGGGAAACAGAGAATAGGTCATAGGTTATAATTTTCTTATTTATGGGGATTAAACAATATCTTTAAAATGTAAAATAAAGCCGACAAAATGCACAGCCCGATAACAACAACAAATCTAATCTGAAGTGACATGAAGAGACTCTCCAAGACGTTTTTCTCTTTAATGTAACATGACTTTAAATTGATGCAGCACCACAGTGATTGAAAAACTCTCAGAGCTTGTCTCCTATGATTACATTTCTGATCTGTACAACTTAATTTTTTAACTTGGTGAGTCTCAGTTTTGCGAATGAACAGTTTTCTTTTGATTTTTCTTTTACTTTCTTTGGGAAGAGAGTTTATTTGGCAACCAGGCAAATAAAGCTCTATTACCGTGGGGAATAACGGGAAATCCCGCAAAAACAAAGGACCGTGGAAACTCAACGTAGAATATGTACCTCCAAGTCTCTTCTTTTTTCCTTCTCTCCTTTCTTTTTTCTTTTTTTCTTTTCTATTGTTTTGTCTTTATTTCTCTTGACTGTGGTAATGGTTGCATATATCTGTGAATATATTAAAAACCATCAAATTGAACACTTTCAGTGGGCAAAAGATATGGGAACTATATCTCAGGAAAGCTGTAATTTTTTTTTAAGTGTCTCTTGAATCATCATCAGTGTACTACTCTGTAAACTGTATTTTGATGAATTTAAAATTAATTTAGAGTGGATTATCTTTCCGTGAAATGTGAGGTGATGCCAAATGATTAGCACATGCTTGTTCAGTTAGGTACCCATCTTCTTTATCCAGTGGTGTCTGGAATGTGTTAGGATTTTGTGTGCTGTTTTCTTGAGTTAGGGGTTGCATTTCTTGGGCCCCATATGTGATATCAATGAGTTTTATATGGTTTCAAGGCCAGTGATGTCATGAATACCTCCACTTATGCAAAACTAGAGCATTAACTTTTATCTTTTTGATTTCAGACATTTATGCATATAGTTCTCACCTTCCTCCAAAACCTTATTTTCAAAGCTAACTTTATTTATTCAGTTGGAGTAATTGCTAAAGTGAATAACAAATACATAACAAATATTACTTTGGGTCATAACTGTATATTACAGAAATGACTCTTCCTAAATAATCCCCAAAGGCCTTCTGACTACACTTCTGCTTTCTCAGGAGTCTCCCAGTGGTATTTTTTGATCAGAACTTGAAAAATCAAAGCTTTCTATTCCAGCTCACCATCTTTTTAAACTTGGCAGTCCTAGATTGGGTGTTAACCTTGACATGGCTACTGATCACCGAAAGTTTTTATTTGAAATGTGCTTAATGTTTTCTTAGATAAGACAAGAAGTTTAGGGACAAGAAAGCCATTTACATGTTTTTTAATGTGAGAAGAAATTTACAGGTGGTGGTGGGACAAGGACTCAGAAGCATAAAAGGGCCATGATGTCAGTTCTGAGCTACAGTGTGATGAAGAGGTACCACATTTGTGGTCATAGGGTAGAGACTTGTTCCTTCAGGGAAACATGGTCATCATTTCTTCCCTTACCTGGTATTCACACCAGTAATTCCTTTTGGGGCCCATTCTAAAAATCAAGATTAAAAATATCCATTGAGAAGCTCAAGTTTATTACTTAAAGCAAGAAATTTTTATTCACACTTTTTAACTGTTTGCTTCATACGTGTTTAGATTCTTTAATTGCGTTTTCTCTTATCCACATGTACCTTTAAGCAGGTGAATCCTGGAGTAGGTTTTATTATATATCACACCACAGAGTTAAGCTTGGTTCGTTTGGATTTTAAAAATCTCCAGAGCTTTGAGAATGACTTTGAAACACTCTTTACTGTGGGAGCTTAAAGAAAATAAATCTCGAATGTCCTCTATATTAATTCACCTGCTTGGAAAGTTAGAGATTAAAGGGTTTAGTGGGATTTTTATATTTTCTGTAATTTCTATTTGTATTGGAGGAAACTGTTCTTTGTATGGAGTGGTTTAGCTTTCATAAAACAGAAAGATTCCAATGTTGAGAGAAGAAGAATAAGGAAAAAAGTATAACATAAATGCATAAAACTTCCTATAGCTTTTTTTGTATTAGATGTGAAAGAGTTAGTAAATTACTTTAATTAAGTGTACTCTGAAGAAAGCAATCTCCTGTTTTCATTAATGATGAAGTTTGTAGGAAGGAAACGTGGATGTTTTCCTTTTGAAAGAAAGGACTTGTCTTTCTTCAGAAGGCTTTTTGAGCAAACTGAGGCAAGGAAAAGAGAAGGAGATACTGAGACAGGACCAGGGTACCATAGCCTTTCTCATATTCTGGCATGGAGAACTGAGGTTGCTAATTAATGACCCAAGAGCTAACTCTTGTTTGATGAAATGCAAGACATAATACGCACATTGCATTTGACTGATGTGTGATTATTACCATCCATTCATGTGTAATCCTGTATTTGGAAGGTTTGTAATTTGTTTTTGACACATTTCTCTCCGATTTCATGCACTCATACATACAGCTCTCACCTTCCTCCAAAACCTTATTTCCAAATCAGACTTTGTTTATTCAGTTTGGGTAGTTTATTGGCCTCTATTTATTTTTCTTAATACATAATCTCTTTTCTTAATGCCGTCTTCCAATCCACATAAAGAATGAAGCCTCAGCACTGGAACTTAAAACTTCTGCGGAGAAAAGTCAAGGCCTTTGAGCTCCTAAAACAGCCTATGGAATTCACTTTACATGCCCTCTGTTTGCATCAGTATATGGAGAATGTTTGAAAATCACCAAAAATTCATTGTGTGTCTTGGAACAATGCCGTTTTTCTGCTTGATCACTAAGATGGCAACCGGAAAAGAAGCCAGCTGACCCCCAGGGGGCAAAGAGAGGCGAAGCTGTCTCCTGGGAAGTTAAAGGGAGGCCAAGTATTTTCCAGTGCATTTCCAATGAGTATTTCTTCGGGGCCAAGGGCCCAGCTGCGCCTCATTAGGAGGAGAATTTGGCTGTTACACCACTTAATAGAAGGAAAAAAAGAAAGAAAGAAAGAAAAAGAAAGATGAAGAAAAAGCCAAACCAGCTAAATAGCAACATAACTTGGGACAACTTGTGTCCACAATCTTTCATGTCCTATGATGAGTGTGCCAGTTGCTCGCTGTGAGGAGGAAAAAAATGACAGTATGCAGCATCAACTTTTTCCTGAAGAAAGGGAGGCAAAAAAAAAAATATTTTGCAGCTGAGACATGGATGGTACCTGTTAACTTTAGGCACAGTGCAAGTGTCACCCCTGGAAAGAGACTCCTGGTGAACAGCACTTTTTACCATTTAATCAGTCTGTACTTCATCGTATTTATAGCCCTGGCGAGGTTGGCCCATTGTTACACAACGAAATTGTGATGTTCAGCAGTTTATACCTTGGGAGCTGGAAGCGTTTCTCCACGGTGAATTTGTAATATTAATTGGCCATGTCAGTTCATGACAAATGTAGTGACATCTATTTCAAGTATTTCAGTTTTATGGTGCTGAAGAAGTGACACACGCCCGAGATAAGTAATCTCACAAAAGATCTTCATGCTCGCTGTGTAGCGCTTCCAGAACATGCTCTCAGAGGAGACGCAAATAGGCTCTGGGTTTAGGGGGCTGTCCCCTTCCTTTCACTCAAGGCTCCGAGGGTGCTGCAGGAGGGGGGCTGCTCCCCCTGTCATTCCCCTTTCAGTCTCAGGAGATGCTGGTTGAGGCTGTGGCGTGGACTTCCCTGCCAAAGAAACGTGTTTGCTACAATCATTTATTTGATTTGGGTACCTGCTGCTTATAGGCTGTGCCCATCAGTAGCAAGAAAATATTCATAGTGCCTTTCTCACTGTGTGCCAGTGGTGCTCCACTGGGGGCAATTCTACCCATCAAGGGGACATTTGACAATGTCCAGTGACATTTTGGTTGTCACCTCTTAGGCGGAATGGGCTGCTGTTGGCATCTGGTGGGTAGAGGCAAGGGATGCTGCAAAACATCCGACAGTGCACAGGACACACACCTACAACAAAGAGTTGTCTGGCCCCAAAAGTCGGTAGCGCTGAGACTGAGAAACACTGCACTTCTGTGAAGCGTGCCCTTTTGCGCTTTTCAAGCTTGAAGCATTAACAGGGCAGAGAGGAGTGCCAGTGATGTGTTGGTGGGTATACAGGAGGTTAATGCAGGAGATTCTGGAGTTCCTACTGTGTGGAAGGTGGTGGGGACAAAGAGAGGGTGCAAAAGGCATGCCGGAGGGTGGAAGGCAGCCCGCTGATCCATGCAGCAGAAAACACACAAAGTAGTGAGAGCCCCAGGTGATGCATAGTCATGGGAAGCAAGAGGCCAGAGCTATCCCTTTAGTTTCCAGGCCAGGCTCCCAAATGAGAGGGGGTTTGAGTTCAGTTGCAGAGATATTGGGGGAGGGTATTTGAGCCCCGCTGAGTGGTCACGATTGCCAAATGGAGCTGAGAAATTATCTTTACGTGATTAGCAGAGTTTCTAAAACAACCACAACACAATAAAACAGTTGTTCATGTGTCTTGAGAGAGTATAGTCATAGAATCCATATGTCTAAGGTATGCAAGTTGTTATTATTCCTGTTTCATAGATGGGGAAACTGAGGCCCAAGTAGGTTAAGTGACTGCTGAAGCTCCCATTTGTCAGTAGAAGGGAAGGAACCAGAAGGGATGTCTCCATTATTTTTCTTTCTCTTTATTAAGTAGAACAAGTCATTTTTTGGTGGTAATTTCCAATATATCATTTCTGATACTACACGCATGTATTGGTCTTAAAAAATTTAAAAATATGGGCAGGCCAAAAAAAGAAAACAGAATTGTGCTGGAAACAGCCTTTTTCCATTTAATAGTGTTTCTGTGCTACTAAATCCTTCAACAGCATCATTTTTAAATAGCTGCCCAACATCCTAATGGATAGGTGGGTCATAATTTATTTAACCAATCCCCTATTGTTGGACATACAGGTTATTTACAGCTTTTCTCTATTGTAAACAGAATTGCCATGAACGTCTTTGTATAACACTCCAGTGAGTGATTCCTTACTCTGCTGGCAAGTGCTGGTTCCAAGGGTAAGATCCATAGGCTCTGAGATAAATTGACCTCTTGAAAGGTTGAAAGGCTGCTACTTCCCTGTGTCTTCACTAAGAATAAGGAATGTTTTCTAAAACTGAGTAGTAGGAGGTAGAACCTAATTTTGCTGTGCATTTCCTTGATTATTAGTGAAGCTAAACATTTTTATGGACTTACTAACAATTTCTTCTTTCGAAAATGGTCCATTCATGTCTTTTGACTGATTTTTATCTCTGTGTCTTTATGGATGATAAGAATTTTTATGTGTTTGGGTACTATTTAAATGTTAAGATGTTAAAGATATTATTAAACCTTTGTTATGTATATCACAGGGTACAGTAAAGCATAGTAGCTTAACTGTGGGGTTTCATTCTGAGAAAAGCATCATTGGGCACTTTCCTTGTTGCACTAACATCATAGAGTGTACATATACAGACGTGGATGTTATAGTCTACTACATACCTAGGCCATATGGTACAGCCTATTGCTCCTAGGCAACAAACCTGTGCAGCATGTTACTGTACTGAATACTGTAGGCAGTTGTAACATAATGGTAAGTATTTGTGCATCTAAACATATCAAAACATAGAAAAGGTACAGTAAAAATACAGTATTATAATCTTATGCGACCCCCATTGTATATGTGGTCCATCATTGACTGAAATGTTTTGTGGCAATGACTGTAGTTTCTCATGATCTCTACTTTTTTTTTTGTCTTTTAATTTTGTTTAATTCTAAAGTAGCCAAATCAATCAGCCTGTCCTCTATGATCTTTGGTTTTAGTTGTTATGCTTTAAAAATCCTTCTCCACAATAACATTATATTCACTTGTATGTCTTACTGGTTTAATCCTCCTATGTTTGACCTTGAAATCATTAAATTCATGAGAATTTGCTTTGCTATGAGGAATGGGGGGGTCAGGATCCAGCTTCCTTCTCCCAGATGATTACTCTGTTGTCCCAATACCAGTTATTGTAATAATTTATTCCTTTCCTGGTAAATACACCTGGGCTGACTAAGAAAACTGTGCTTCAATGCAATTATTCTATCTTAATTCATTAAATATTAGGTTAACATGGAATAACCCTGACATCCCATATTTTTCCTGTTTTCCAAGTAGCACATCCTCTTTGCATACTATTCTATTCTCTGTTGTTATAATTGGACTCCCTTCTATAATACATCTAAATAAGGTATTGTCTTTTCCCCACCTTAGACTTTAAAGATAGTGCTAGTACTATTTTTATTTTTATTCTAGTACTGCCATTCCTTTTACTGCTACTTCTGCATCTAACAACAACAACAACAAAATAGGACAAAAACTTGGTATTTTGCCTCACTTTATCAGTGAAAACATGTAGTGCTCAATTACCTGTTCTTCAGTGATATCTGAGTGTCCTCCAGAAATGAATGGGATGAATGGTTGGAGATGGATATTCTTAAGCTCTCAAATGTTGAGCCCTGTGGGGTAATGTGCTCTAATTCTGCCCTCTTTGGTTTGAGTTTAGGTTTCATTCAGTCTGCAGATTGCACCAAGTCTGAAGGCTCCCAGACATCAAGGGAGGGGTACCACCCAGATCTTGTGTTTAAAATCTCAGCATTCTCAGGGATGCATATTTTGCTAGAAAAATCTTAATAATGCTTTTCCTTGGTGCTGCCTAGAAAATAATAGAAAGAAGATGCTTTCTTTTTTTAATGTCCTATGTTGTTTTCTTATGTAGCTCAGGTCTCACTGCTACGCCGCTGTTCTTTGGATAATAATAGGTAACAAATGTGTGCATCTGGCCTCATTTGTTGTCACACTGAACAGATAATGAAGGCCAGGCATGGCTGTGCTGTGGTTCCTGTTGATGGGCACACTTATCAAAGGTGCACGTTCAGTGTGTCACACGTGGAAATGCCTTTCCACCGACCTGCACAATCTGTTAAGACCTTTCCCCAGACATAAGGATTTCATACAGACTGATTCATATCACTTCTAATATATGCACCCTTTGCCTTGAAAGGTTTAAAAAGAAATTACTTTGGGCCCAAAGAGGTATTTATATTAGCAGTGACATGTGCTTCTTTTGTACTTCTTTAGTTCATGATGCCAATGGCTCAACTTTCTGTTAGCATCCTCACTGCTATGATCTTGTTCTCTGTGTTTGCAATCACAGCCAAGCGGGTTCTTCATGTTATTATGGAGTCATTTTATTGGTTGGAATCTCTTTTGGTCTATCACTCATTTTTAACCCCAAGTAGATAAACACCCCAAGTTTACCTTTTATGTATTAATTTTGTATATTTTAGGATTAAAGAATTCACAGTTGAATAAGAACACCTTTTCACAGAAATTTGTTGGAATTTTATCATCTGAATCTAGGCTTTATTGAAGGAGTCTCAGGATCAGACACATGTCACCTGAGGCCTCCACCTGTATGCCATAGTTCCTTTCTGCCACCTTTTCATTTTTCAGTCCCTTGGAATACATTGTAGTCAGTGAAATAGAGAACCTCTTTATCTCTTTGACAACATCTCTTGTTCTAATCAATATTGCTGCTTTCTTGTATTATATATTTATTGGAAAGTGTTTGTTTTGATTTGTGGTTAATTGTGTATGTGTATTATTGGACCCCAATATGTACTGTTTGTTTATGGGTAACACTGTGGGAAAACACTGCTGTTCAGAGAAGTAAGGACAACATGAGAAGTTGCTCGGGTAGAAGCACACGCTGTCGGATCAGGTACTGTAGAACCCGAATGTAGCCATGGGTAGAATTTTAGGCTTATTTGTATTCTATTTCACCACAAGATGTCACCAGGACACCACACCAACATGGCCTAGGGAACATCTCTCTGGCAAATGGAGTTATGGTCATCAAATGGCACCTGCCCAGGGTCATGGGGAGACCTGGGAAGTATCCCACTCCAGGGAGCTGGGGCACGTGATCACAAAGACCTTGATATCTCCCTCCACCCCAGGGGCCCATCTTTTTTAGAGAGAGAGGGCAGGTGACAAGACACAAGAAGGTCACCCCAGAGTCCAGGGTCTTCTATTACCCCTGAAACTGAGTCTTCATTGGATGGAGAAGCAGATGCCCAAGGGAAAAGACATCAGACATGTAACCATTCTTTCTCCTCAGTAGACATTTGTATGAATCAATAGTAATCATATTCTCTTAAATGAAAGATGATCTCAGATGACTTAAAAATTTACATTTTAGGACTTTTAAAATTGGAGCTGTTGGGGAATGTCATTACTTCACAGATTTAACAGCGAGGTTTCATCCTTTATCATTTCAGTGGCAGATCATTCATTCACCACTCTACTCCCTTCCAGAGATGTGGAAAAAGCTCTACCAGGCTGGAGCTGTGGCGGCTTTTTGTGCCAAGTGTTCCTAAACTTCAATTTCAGTGTTTTGGATCCTTTGTGGTACCTAATGTGGAAAGTCAGACCTGATAGGATGTGGCCTTGTCTTTATTCTTGTACCCTGCATTATTTGTTGTCTTGAATTGTGCCAGGACTGGTTTGTGCTAGGATACATGTCATTTGACTCAATAACGCCAGCATGGCCCAATTGTTCAACAGTGTCTACAAGTTCTTCCACCATGTTCATATGTCTGCTTAACCCCTCCTTTCTGTTGAATTTAATATACCAATAGGGGCAAATATTAATTCTCCGTTGCAAAAGTGGAGTTAAGGATCACAGTGTTAATACTCAGAAAGACTCCATAAATATTTTTAAAAAGAATAAAGAGAACCAGGACTAGCATCTGGAATTCCTGATTCTTGATCAAATTGCTTTTCTTTTTAACTCAAGTTAAACATTTTCTGTTCTTTTTAACTCAAGAAGGGGCCCTTAACTTTTATTATCATTGTTTTATGATTTAGCTTGTATCTGGCCCTTTCAAAATTTAGATTTTTTTTTTCTGTAATATATTTTTTTTAAATAACAAAATGGGCTGTTCATGACCTTGTGTGCATTTCTAGGACTTGGAGTGATTAGCCTGAGGAGATAGTAGTTTCTGTTTCTGGAGTCTCTGTAGATCTCAGATTCCCAGCCTGTACTTTTTGTTTTGGTGCTAATTAAGTAGACAGTTTCAGTGTTTGTAGCTCATTTAAGCTGTAAACATGTAGACCATGTGGAATCCCATTAGTAAAACCTTAGCAGAGCGCCTTGGTCGGACCGCCTTTCCTCACTGAGTTCTATTAGACGATGCTTTGTTGTTTGTTCCCAAGACCAGATCTCAGGTATTTCTTTTCATTTCTTGTGTACAGTTCAGTATTTTTCAATCCATCCAATATGCATTGCCAGGGCAAGTTGGGGACAGTACTCAAATCACAGAGTGACAAATAGTGGAAACATCTTCAGTTACGTTTGGGGTGCTCTAATGAACTTATGAAAGGCTCAGTGCAGTGTTTTAGCTGTGTTCATAGTGTGTCTGATGGAAATGAACCGTAACATGGTATACACAAGCATTTGACTGGTACAGTCTTTGACTGGGCTATGTTCATGGCAGCCGGCCTGGGAAAGCAATTAGGAATTTTAAGCATAGAGAATTATGAAAAAGTAAACCAACATTGCATTTAAATAATACTGATGAATGTGTTTGCTTGGTAACTCATATTGCATCTTAAAGTTAACTTGGGTAGTTGACAAAACTTTCCAAAAAGGATACTGTCAACTGCTGAGTACCTGTTGTCAAAGTGGTGGACAATTTGCAAAGGTTTTCAAATAGAAAAGTTGTTTTCTCCAGCTAGGAAGCATGGTCTCAGATCCACTTCTAAGGTCAGTGTGAAAGGGAATGCAAATTCACTTTGAGTAGGGAAGGCATGATCTGGAAGATAAATCAGCTAGGGGCAAGGTAGGGGGCTGATGGAGGAAACACATACCAGAATACGTGTTTTCTGACCAATGAGAATTTTCCACCCATTTAGATTATCCATGCCACTCCTTATCTCCTTAGTGCAGAAAATGGAAAGTTGGTTCAGTATTCTTAAGAATCTCCTATGATTGCATTTAGGCAATTTATTTAACAGGTATCCTCATCCTTTATTTAACCACTGACTATGGTACGAAGTCATCTCTGGTGTTTCTGGATTTTATTGGGAATGCCCAGGGAGCAGGAAGATAGGGGCATGAGCTAACAACATGGATGAGTCTGGCAGCTTGACATTACCCAACTGTTTTCTTTGTTTGGTTTTGCTTCAGACTTAGTTTTTGTTATTTTTTATTTCTGTTTTTTTTTTTTTTTTTTTCTTAAGGATTGGGTAGAGGAGAGGGACTTCCTTTTGTAGTTTTCCTTTCAAACCAAACTTTCAAAGCCTTTTGCAAATTCTTTTATGGATTTTGCTGACTGGTTGAGCAAGAGAGATGTGGTTTAGGCGTTTTCACTTTGTCCATAAAAAAAAAAAATGTATATTACTATGCATTGCACATTTACCACTTAGAAATTCTGACTGCAAATTAATCAACTTGCAGCTGTGAATAACAATAAAACACATGATAATGTACCTGCAGAAATGAGGGCATTTGAAATCTGTTCTCAGGTGGCCATCAAAAATAGCCAGCCAGAGTGTTGCTACCTATTTTCCATAATTGTGTAGCTTTGCCTTTCCTTAGTTAATCTGTTTAATAAACTCCTCTGCAGAATCTAAATGCTTAAATTTGGTTTCTTTTTGTCTTTATGGTGTTTATCATTGTTAACGTGGCATCAGAGTAGCTCGACTTTCGCATCATGATAAATTCATAACCCAAGAGAAGGCAGAAAACGTAATTATTATCAATTGCCTCTCTCCCGGAATTGCCATTGGCTGAGTGGAGCAATATATGAACTTAAGGAGTAGCTGATTCAGAGAAAAACAGGGTTGGAATGGGGCCCATCTTGATTGCATTGCCATTGTTTAGGAGAGCTTCCCATTGGACTTCTCTTCATGTTTGCCCATACAGTAAGTTCTACAAGACATGCCGATTTTTTAAGAGGTCTAACTTTGATTTTTTTTCCTGCACAATATAGAATTCAATGTATTTATTCAATCATTCAATAAGTCTTGAGTGCCTGCTATGGGGGTTAGGCCCTGTGCTCTGTTATATGGATACCTTTTGTGAGTAAAGGCAAGTGCTCGCTGTCGTTAAGTTTACATCCTATTCGGGCCACAAAATTTAAACAGTATATATCAAATGATAAAAGGTGCAAATAAGTATAACTTATCTTTTAAAAACATGAATTTAGTATTTCACCCACAGCCTCAAGAATCACCTTCCTTAAAATGGCCCGAGTAGGAAACCTTACAAATGAAGAGTTTCAGTTCTTTATGGGAAACAGTATTAGGGCAATTGAGTTCAGAAACAAACATATTTGTCCATTCATTAAATTACAGCAGTAAGTAGGAAATCTATAAAGAGTTACTATGTGATCCCCTTTACCTTCCATTTATAAATGTACACATTATTGTACGATTAACTCCACTTTCCATCCCTTGCTTGGTTGCAGCTTGTCAGGTTGCATCAGCAGATCTCTCCCCAACAGGGATCTGTACAAGTTTGCAGAGGTAAATCTTGATAGATAAGGATCTCATAAGAGGGGATTCATTGTTGGGGGGAAATCTTGTTTCTACAGATTTTGGGTCAAGATAAGAAAAACTAACTTTTTAAATCTGATAAACTTGGAGATTATCTCCAGGGCATGAATGTTCTTTTATGTGAGGGATAAAATTGATTGTTTTAAACTTGACTTTACTTTTTCCTAATGAAGGGCCTTTTAAAGATTAAATAAGGTCTGCTAAAACTCTTTGAAAAGTGTAAACTACTTCTCAAATATGATTTTCTCTGTTATCAAGAAATTCATGAAGAATGAGTATCTGTAATTGTTTGTTTCTAAAGGGTTTGTCTTCATTCAGTGCCACTGTCTTTTAGAAGTTTGTGGGAGGAAGGCCAAGAAAGAAATATTATTTTGGCTGAAGGTGGTCACTGTTAGCTGGAACCAGTTCAGCTTCAAAGACAGACATCAGAGTTATGTTTTTTTGTTATTTTCATCTATCTGAAATGTTCCGAAACATTGTTAATGGCCAAACATGCTTAACTGGAAATTCTCAATTATCTAGATTTAGTCATCTCTGTTCAAGGTATCTTTCCCAATCATAATAGAGGCCAGTTTTAAAAAAAAATTATTTTATTTCAGTAAGCACACTTAACACGAGATCTACCTTTTTAATGAATTTTTAAGTATACCGTACATTATTGTTGACTAGAGGTACAAGAGGACATTTTTAATGTGATGTGGTGGCCTGTTGGACTAATGCTTCTGTGTAATATGTATGTGCCAGTTCAGCTTAACCAAGAATTTAAAACATTTTTTTTTGATGAGTTGATTTTCATCCCAAGATATAGTATACCTCGATCTCACCAAAATTCACCAATGTTTTCTTCTCCTTGGGGCTCAATGCTGATTTCTCCACCTGGGAAAAGGCATCCCCCATGCTGGGCCCTGGAGGCCTGTAAGTAACCTCCTCCCCTCTAGTCTCCCTGCAGACACACTGTTCCCTAAGGTCCTAAGTCCGAGAATAGGAAGACGGGTCCTAGGACCAGCATTTTAATTACATTGAGGGAACTTATTGATTTTAGTCCTGAAAATGGGGGATGGGGGTGGAGTTAGTACCATATTTTTAAAATATCTGGATTATATAATAAATTTACCATGCACGTAGCTATTCCATTTTTTTTTAAACCTTTGTGAATGCTAACTAATTTATAGCCTTTATAAATTTGAGGAATAATGTTCTAAATGCTCTAATCCCTAAATTCTCTGGTCTAGGTTATTATATTTTTATGACTATTAATTTTGATATAGGCCTTTTAAAATCAATTCCTCCCTGTAATTACAATGCTGCTTTATGGTATTTGTGATATATCATATGAATATACTTGAGGGTCATGAGAAGTTCATGTGTGTGGGCCGTGTGGGCCCTAGTCTTTCACCATGCCTCTGGCTCGAGCAGCCGTGTTTTTGTTCATCTCTGCAAAGTTTACAAGTTATTCAACAGCTACATTCCTATTCCATTGTGCCCTTTTAGTTTTAAAAGCATTGAAAAAGAACCATCTTTAGAACTCCAGTATTTTGAGAAGTCCTCAACTTGATAAGGTATTTTTGAATTTGAAGAACTGAGAACCCATGAAATCACAATGCTAATAATTCTCTCAAGTCAAAAGGTAACTCTCATTTTATTATGCATTGACCATAATTCACTTTCTGTTGGATTGATTTTAGAAAAAAGAACCACAAGTCTATATTTTAAAAATAGAAGTAAAATGATAAAATAACCCACAAGTATCATCACCTAAGGGATTTAAAAATCAAATTTAACTTAAAAAAACTGATTAAGTTGATACAGCAGGATCTTGGATATGGGTTTTCTTTTTCTTTTCTTTTTTTAACTAGGAGATTAGGATAAAAACCCAGCTTCCAATTTCCTGCTGGGTGGTTTTAAAAACTTACAACAGTGGGTCCTTCTGTCAAGAGAAGGAGGAGAGGAAAAGAAATCCTTTACCCCTCAACTGCTGGCTTTAATGTGAAAAAAATAAAAACACACACTCACACACACTCACACATAGTGACATTGATAATGATAATGGAGGGAAATGACATAATTAAGAATTTATTTGAAATTATTATAAAACACTTATTATTGTTGTTGTTTTTGTTATTAGTGGGAAAGAGTCCTTGCCCTACCTTTTATCAAACAGCTCAATACTTTAAAGTAGAGCGTGGCTGTGTTTGTCAGTCATGGTTTGTGTTCTTTGATTTGTTCTGCATTTTTAGGGAGAGGATGCATCGCTGTGCCAAGTTCGGTCCTTGCTGTCTGTCTGGTCTAGGGAAACAAGTGTGCCAGGCCGACTCTTCTGACTCCTGGTGTCAGGGAGTGGAGGTGCACTCGGGATGGTGCAGGTAAAGCATAAAGGAGATTTGTCTGACACCAACAATCCCTGTCCCTAGACTAGGAAAAGCCTCCAGACCAGGCCTGTAATGCAACGGAAGCCCCTGACCTTGTGTCTAGCTCTCTGCACCTTCAGTGTGGCTTAGCTGATCTCTAAGTTCCTGTTTCCTTCCTTGTGTTTTTTTTCTTTTTCTGCTTCTTTTTTTTTTTTGTTGTTGTTGTTGTTTAGACAGGGTCTTGCTCTGTCACCAAGGCTGGAGTACAGTGGTATAATCATAGATCATTGCAACCTTGAAGCCCTAGGCTCAAGTGATTCTGCCACCTCAGTATGAACCTGGATGCTCCCAGCCTCCTGAATAGCTGGGATTCCAGGTGTTTACTACCATGTCCAGCTAATTTTTAAAGTTTTTTTTTTCTTTTTTTTTTTTTTGTAGAGACTGGATCTTGCTATGTTGGCCAGGTGGGTCTGGAACTCCTGGCCTCC